>NC_087174.1:2565000-2655000 GCF_035594125.1 Scylla paramamosain
TTTTATTTTATTTATTACATTTTTTTGTTCTTGCTCACTGTTACTCTTTCCTCCTCGCGCCCTGCCTGCTTCCCTCTCTCGCTCCCTCGGTATGTTATGCATTAGAATTACACTGACGTCCATTACTTGCTCAGATTTACCCTTTTGTGTTTCGCGTTCGGTTTTGTGATCCATTACTATTGTTGTTGTTGCTGGTAGTGGTGGTGGTGGTCTCTCTCTCTCTCTCTCTCTCTCTCTCTCTCTCTCTCTCTCTCTCTCTCTCTCTCTCTCTCTCATGTTAAAAGAATAACAATAATAACAATGATAATGGTAATTGATGATAATAATAATAATAATAATAATAATAATAATAATAATAATAATAATAATAATAATGGTTTGTTCAGAGTAGTTGCAGTTCCAACAGAGCTGATAATCAAGTTAGTGATGGCGTATATACTCGTATGTACTGATAATGACGATAACGACGGGAGTGGTTGCAGTAATGATGCCGATAATTGTTACATTGCTGAACACCGATATGTTACCGGTGACAGAGGGCGTAGCGTGCAGTAATAACACAAATCACTATCGCTGGATGAGATATAGTTTGCCTTGGGGAATAATGTGACCTTGAGTTATAAATATCGGAGGCAGTAATCTCGAAGACAGAAATGTTATATAGCAGACCAAATGCATAATGAGACTTTGGTGGTGATGGTGAAAAATTTATAAAGATTCTGAATAAGCTAAGCAACTTAGTGAAAGACAAATGCTCAAGGTAAATAATCGAGTGTGCTGGAGACTTAAGGAAATATACAAATTTATACAAGTTTCTGACTGGTAAATGCGTAAGAAAAAAAAAAAAACACTGGTATGCGCTTTAATATTTGAATACTTGAACTCCCTTAGGAAGAAAGAGAAAAAAATAAAAATCTTGGGCGAATATGAATAAATGAAAAGAAACACAACAGAAAAAATGCAAAATCGAGCCAGGAAACTTAAACTTAACCTGAATAAAAGCTACACAACAACGAGGCCATGACGGTGGTGGGTGAAGGGACGGCCTGGCATGCTCACGTGTTGTATCTTTAAGGAAGGCGACAGGTATTGGCTGGTAATTACCGGGTCATTTCCTTTAAGATATGTGGTTGATAGAGTTGATGATCCCCTCTCGCACTGATTGGAAACTAGCGGCGTGGACTTTTCTGTGACTGGTTGCAGGTTATGAAATAGTGAACATGTTTCCCAATGGCCTTCGATCCCCTCCGTCCGTCGTGACACATAGTGAGTATATATTCTGTAGTTGAGCTTTGTTTACCGTGATGAAAGTACGGCCACCCAGGGCTATGAAATCTTGATAACGTTTCTCAATGACCTCTCCTTTCAATGTCATGGAATTATATATATTGTGAGGTGAAAGTTTTAGTGTTTATATTATATTAAGACATGGATGAATTTTGTGCAGTGAAGTCTTAACATGTTTCTCACTGGTCGCTTTCTCTCTCTTATTTTAGTACTTGAATTTCCTGCACTTGATTTTAAATATGACGAGTATTGTAATATGAAATCTTTAACAATTACTTTGCTGTTGCCTTCGCTAGCTCCCACCTGTCATAACTCGAACTTGAACGTACTTAAATTTTTATAGAACATTTGACAAAGTAACAAATCTTGTGCTCTACAGTTTACTCGGGACAGTTGGCATAATCCCTCACCATAAATCCCACTATGATATAAAACAGCTCGGCGCCTCGGTTATTACTCCCAAATGGCCGGAAAAGTGACTGAGCAGCAGAAACCAGTGGTGGGTTAAAGGGTCTGCCTCAGCGCGGCCCCTGGTGACTGGCGGCGGCCCACAGGAGCACAATTGCTGGCCGAACACCGCACCGCTATTATTCCAAGTAGTCGATATCGGTGTTCTCAATATGCTCTCTGTAAAACTCCAGGACGACACGGACACTGGGAATTAGATGGTTTCAGACCAAGACAGGGTTGGTTACGTGCAGGAATTTCGTGGTAAAAAAATCTTTCAAATAAATTGTCAACGTCTGTGAAAGTGAAACATAAATGATCAAATTTTCGAAGTGGGAACTGAAACAAGAAATGTAAGTGTGAGAATTGTGGGATGAAATTAATTGGCGCACATGATAACCAAGATTTTTCCAAGTTGCTGTGACAGAGAACAACGTCTGAATAATCACAATGTAATATTAACAAACTATCCAGTGCAGATTTAGTCCAGCATGCCTGTATGAATTCACAATGTTGATAATATTTTTTTTTACTGTAATCGTCTCATGGATGATTAACAACCGTATTATATCAGGATCATCGTAAAAAAAAGACGTAACATTGACAGTGAAAATGTTTATAGAATATTGGAGTAAACAGCTTGCCATTATTTCAACACCCTCGCGGACAACGACCAACGGCTAAAAGCTCTGCCGTGATGTACCTTGACGCACCAATATTTTTTCACCACCAATCTCGTTAGATAATGGAATAATCTCCCGGCCTGTGTCCCGCTGTGCAACGTGATGAACTAATGCACGGCACCACAGCGGCCCTGACCATCGCCTGTGTGGAAGCCTTTGGAAAACACTGATTTGGCGTCTTGGCTGTTGGATTTATTTGATTTCCTTCATTAAGTTTAGATTACTTAAAGGATTTGTATTCCTCTCTCTCTCTCTCTCTCTCTCTCTCTCTCTCTCACTTCCCGTTCCTCTTCCCCATTCCTCCTCCACACCCTCTCTTCCAGTCCCTCCTCCACCTTCCCTTTGGTGCCCCGAGGCTTCAATTAACCTGAGAAGCTGAGCGAAAGGCCAAAACTCGTGTTACTGACTGAAGCTTCGACCAGGTTAAAGTGAGTCACTGAAGCTAACTCTATTGGTCACCGAAGCAGAATCTCAAGCGTCTAAAAAATGTTTATTGTTGGTGTTATTATTATTATTATTATTATTATTATTATTATTATTATTATTATTATTATTATTACTATTACTAACACTACTACTACTACTACTACTACTACTACTACTACTGCAGTCCTCCTTACTGTAGTTAATTAATTACTTATTTTTATCATAGTGAAGTGAACGAAGGTGACTCAGCGAAGGAAGGATTGATAAAAAACCCATTAAAACAAATTAAGCTCATTAATTTCGAAGAAGCTGAAGAGATAAAAACTGATGCTTATTGATGCTAAAATCTGGAAAAAATGACGAAGCGAATGAAAAAAAAAAACAAACAGGAATGAAGCTTATGAACGATGCTATGAGAATTCTAAAGTAAATACAATACGGCGTCAAGGACTTAAAAGCAGATGACAGGTTGATATGAAATCCGATAATGAGAGAGACTGAGGCAGAAATGAGATACTGAAATCTGAAAGTAAGTATTCGGCTTGACAGAGATGAATGGGACAGAGAGAGAGAGAGAGAGAGAGAGAGAGAGAGAGAGAGAGAGAGAGAGAGAGAGAGAGAAGGGGGTGTCGTAGGGGGGCAGGAAAGAGGGGAGTGGAGGTTAACGACTTATATATATTTTCTTTCTTTAAGCTGGGAATGAAATAGTAGTCGTTTTGTCTCGACTTTGGCAAAAATTTTCGAGGCCAATAATTAAGAGGCGCCATTGTTGACCCGGTGACCTGCCCGCGCCCCGGTGGTGGTAGTGGAGCCGGCGTTGCTGCTACTAGTAAAAATAATAACAACAACAACAATGATAATGGTAATAATAATCAAGAAAAAACTGGCAGGGAGGAAGGCAAGGACAGCCACAACACGACGAAGGGGAAAAGAGGAGAGGGCGAGGGAGGCGGAGGGGCGTGGGAAGTTGGAAGCCGGTGAGGGGTCGGCCGAGAGTGAGCGTGAAGCCTCGATAAGCCTTGCCAAGCACCAACTTGCATCATGTCAACATTGACTTACCGCGTCGAGATGAAAAAGAAAGAGAGAGAGAGACAGAAAAAAAAAATAACGTTTCCCGACTTGAACTTTGGCTGAGAATAGAGAGAAGGGAGAGGAGAAGAAAAGAATGAAGATGAGGAGTAAGAACAGAAGAGATGGGATCAAGAAGTGACTGTTGGGGAGAGAAGAGCGGAGAACAGTGAATAAGAAAAAGGGTGATGAAATAAACAGACCACGAAGGGAGGAAGATAGGAAGTGAGAGGAGAGGAGTAGGGGAAACATAGGACCAGGGAGAGAGGAAGGAAGAGAGAAGAGTAGAGAGGAGAGAATGTGAGAAAGAGGATGCTAAACAAACAAAGAGGAAGAAGAGAGAGAGAGAGAGAGAGAGAGAGAGAGAGAGAGAGAGAGAGAGAGAGAGAGAGAGAGAGAGAGAGAGAGAGAGAGAGAGAGAGTTAAGCAGGTAGGTAAGGAAAGGTAGAGAAGAGGGGAGAAAAGAAGAAAGGAAACGGAACTAAGGCGATGAAGAGGGAGGAAGGGATGAATAGAAAGGGGAGAGGAAGAGAGAGTGAGTAGGATATTATATGAGGAGGGAGAGGTTACCTGGTTTAATTTACTATATAACCACAGCGCCTTCAGGTTTACATTGCCTTGGACAGGTGGTTTCCAGGTGTAATGCATTGCTATATTATTATTATTTTTATTGTTATTATTATTGTTGTTGTTGTTGTTGTAGTTCTTTTGTCTTATTCTTGTTCTTGTTCTTTTCTTGTTGTTCGTTTCGTTTTCTTTCCCTGTTTTTCTTTTTTTCTCCATCAGCAAAGTCATTAGTACGGTTATCGATAAAAAGCTAAGCAAATTATACGCATAATTCAGAAAATACAGTTACCCTTCTCCTTTTTCTATTTGAAGCTCCACATAAAATATAATAAAAAAAAAAATACAGCATGGAGAGATTAATGGAGTCGAAAAATAAATGAACAGTGATATAAAGTTTCTGACGGACATTGCCTTTAACTTTTTTGAGGTGGAGACTGGGAGAGATAAATGACTGGATTGAGTGGATGGGAAGGAGACAAAGACCGGCCCCTGAGTATAAGTGATAATGTTAATGAGGGCAAGAGGAACGTGATACAGAACGACAGAATGAAATGCACAGATGAAATGCAAAGTGACACACGAAGCAACAACAACAACAACAACAACAACAAAACAGTAAAAGGACAATATGATATGGAAGTGACAAAAATGGAAACTGGCATGCAGGAAACACAAAACAGACCGACAATGTGACGCAGAGGTGACAAAAGATGGAAAATTACACACACAGGAGACAGAAAATAAAAACAGGAAGTCGAAGTAATAGAGCAGATGGCAAGAATATAAAAGTGACATGCAGGAAAAAAAAAAATCCTGACAATGTGACGCAGAGGTGATAAAAATAATAAAAAAATAACACAGGAGACGGGAAATATAAACGGAGCGACGGAAAGTGACACATACAGGAGACAAAAAGCAAAAATGCACAAAGTTCCATGCAGGAGGTAAAAGAAAACGGAGCGACAAGAAGCAATACAGAAATTTTTAAAAGATAATAATGACACACAGGAGACGGAAAGTGATACAAAATATAATTACACGAGAAGTAAACGAGAGGCACATTGGATGAAAGCGAAACTGTCATTACACCTTACAATTTTCCTTTTTTTTTTTTAACATTTTTCTTCTCACTGCATTAAGTCAGATACGAGATGCAACACGCTGGAATTCATAAACCTCGTGCATGTATTCATTTATTCTTGCAGTGTGACGCCAGGACAAGACTCGCGCGCCTGGCCTGCACTTAGCGTATTGTGGCGGTGTTTATACATATATAATGTGGGTTTAGTGTTGAGTTGACCGGGTCCATTTGTATTTCTTCCCTGCAAGCGCGTGGCACGATTTTTCTTTGCTTGAGTGAATGGTGAGAGAGAGAGAGAGAGAGAGAGAGAGAGAGAGAGAGAGAGAGAGAGAGAGAGAGAGAGAGAGAGAGAGAGAGAGAGAGAGAGAGAGCGTATAGAATGCATATTTAATGGATACGTGAATGGCAGGATAATGAAACGTGTCTGACGTAGTGAAGAGAGAGAGAGAGAGAGAGAGAGAGAGAGAGAGAGAGAGAGAGAGAGAGAGAGAGAGAGAGAGAGAGAGAGAGAGAGAGAGATAATAGTTTCTCATCCCCGAAGAGAAATGGAGGTGGAATGAGGAAAAGGAAAAGTCTGGAATGAGAACATTGAAGGTGAGGTGTGTACTCGTGTGTGTGTGTGTGTGTGTGTGTATGTGTGTGTGTGTGTGTGTGTGTGTGTGTGTCACAGGTGCATATGTACGAGCGCGTTCCAGGATTATTATTGCACGTGAGAAGCTGAAGAATTGGTAATGGGGTGTAATTCTGGGTAATTTGCGTGTAATTTAATAGGTGCAAGGAATAAAACGTGAATACATGGGGAGGAAGTCTTGTGATTCATGGTGGTGGTGGTGGTGGTGGTGGTGGTGGTAGTGACGCAACACCACCACCACCACCACCATCTTTGACACACTTTATTATTAACACCATAACCACCATTGCTTCATTAACATCATGCATCGTGACTCAGGGGAGAGAGAGAGAGAGAGAGAGAGAGAGAGAGAGAGAGAGAGAGAGAGAGAGAGATTTTACTGAACCAGAATAGTGTGTGTGTGTGTGTGTGTGTGTGTGTGTGCGCGCGTTTCAATTTCACAGACACACTTTTGAAACAAACAAGGACACATCTCCCTCTGTTTTCCTCCCCTCTCCTTTACTCTCATCCTTCCTCCTGCTTTCCCTCCACTCCATCTTCCTCCCTTTCCTTCTCTCCTGCTCCTCTTCCTCCCGAGCGATTCATGCAAGGCTTCACTCACGATCTCGAACTCTTAAAACTCTTAACATGAAACTAAACACAGAAACATGAGAAGGAACTGTTTGTATTAATTCTGATCACCACCCTTAGTCCTCCTCTTCCTCCTCCTCCTCCTGCCCCTGCTCCTCCTCCTTTCCCACTTACCTTATTGACTAACCTATTGAAAGGCCTCCCTAGGTACCTGTTTATGCTGTTTTAGGGGCTTAAGGGACGTGCATCGGAATTCACAAGGGTTTATGGGCAAGGTTAGAGAGGGGGCCGCTGGGACTGAGCCGCCGGGAGCCGAGATGGATGGGTAATCAAGAGGTAAGGGGATGTGAGAGGAGGCGATGCGGATGGCAGTCTGAAGAGGAAGAGGAACGGAGAACTTGGATGTAGATGGGAGGTGTGGCTTGAGAAATGGGAAAAAATGAGGTGGACGACTAGAAAATGTTGGGATGTGGACGAGGAGAGGAGGAGGAAATGGAGGAACTGGATGTGGATAGGAGCTGCGGCTTGAGGAATGGGTAAGCGGGAAGGAATGGGATGGAGGACAAAAAAATGTGGGGATGTGGAGGAGAAAGGGATGAGGGGATAGTGGTTAGGGGATGCATTTTTGGACATAGAATTGCCTAAAAGATAGCAAGACAAGAAAAGCAAAGAAGAAGTAATGGGGGAGAAGGAGGAGGGGGGGGAGAAGGATAAACAAAGATATTCAACACTAGGATGAAGATAATTTCGACTAAATGAAGATTAAACACAGATACACAGGCAAGGATGGACGGGAAGAAAGAAAGGGAAGTGATGAGGGAGAGGATGTAGAGAGGATTGGGGCTTTTATCATGGATGTGAGAGTTGTTATGTACTAAATGAGATGGAAGAGAGGAGGGGAGATGCGGTACATAGTTTGCTGTTTGCGAAGAGAGAATGAAGGAATGAAGGAGGAAGAGGAGGAAAGACTATGAGACGATGCGAAGTAGAGAAAGATGAAGAGGAAGACTTGAGAATGTGAATGAGGTGTAATTAAGGGAAATTGGTTAGTTAGGTAATTAAAAAGTGTGAATTAGTTGGTAGGAAAGTCATGCACGAAAGTAACTGATTAGAGTCATTATAATTATTGGCTTTCTTCATGGGCATGGACAAGAGATTATTAGGCAATTATTGAATCGCTAATTAGTGAAGAGATGTAGCGTGTAGTTATTGAATTATTAATGCCTTGTATGTGATGATCATTACTTCATAAATGGAAATGTTTGATCTTTCTCTTTGCTAAAAAAAATATTAAAAATGATGACACATACGGAGTCAGGAGCGAGTGTTTTTGAAGCATTTAGAATTAAGGCGATTCATTAACGTTAAAATTGGTACTTCATAATAACATTACACCTGGTATTTGCACGCGTACACACACACACACACACACACACACACACACACACACACACACACACACACACACACACACACACACACACACACACCAAAAAAACAAAAAAAAACCTCCCTTTTACAGTATTCACAACACGAGCCAAGCCACTTCCAGTCAGATCACAAAAGAGAAAAGACATACACGAAGCAGGAATCCTTCATCTCGACCTACTGACCTAACTCGCCTGGAACAATGCGGGCGTGGATGTCATTCTGCCTCCCGCCGCGCCGAGCTGGAGTCTGGCGCAGCATTGTGGGGGCGATAATACGGGCCGTTCATCAGCATTAAATTCCTGAGGGCGTTTGGCGGGGGAATCTATCGCGTGTAGCCAAACCTCGTTCAGCTGATCGCCTCGAAAGGATTAAACAAACCACCGCCTCTAATAATGAGCTTAAGATGTAATCGTTTTTTCTCAGGCGAGTGGCGAGAGATGGGAAAGGCAAGGGGAGGAAGATAGGCAGAGGAGGAAGGGAAAAAAAAAAAGGAAGGGGAAGGAGATATGGAAGGGAGATAAGAAAAAAAGAAGGGGGAGAAGATAAGGAAGGGAGGAAAGAAAAAAAAAGGATGAAGGGGAAAGAGATGGGGAAGGTATAAAGGAAAAAGGAGGGAGGATAATAGAATAGGGAAGGGAGAGAAGAAAAAATGGGACTAGGGAAGAGGAAGGGAAATACAATAGGTAATGGATAATAGGATAAAAGAGGAAGGGAGTAGGTAGAGGAAGATAATACGAGAAGGGAGAAAGGAAAGAATATTAGGGATGAGGAAGAAGATAGGAAAAGGGAAATTGATAAAAAAAGGGAGATCAAAATGAAGACGAGAGACGAGAGAAAAGGTAATAATGATGAAAGTGGAAGGAAAAAGTGGAGGAATTTGAATGAGATCGAGTGTGTGTGTGTGTGTGTGTGTGTGTGTGTGTGTGTGTGTTTGTGACTGACATTGACCTGCAAGTGAAAAGCGGGTTAGGTGACTGCGCTGTTTTAATCCGTCACAAAATCGCCGCCCAGGGAAGGATTGGCGATACATACGAAGCACAGTTTGGATAAAAAGAAAGAGGAAAAAAGTGATAAATGTCTATATACGTGCTCCTCGTGTCTGTGTGTGTGTGTAGGTAGGTAGATAGGTAAGCAGGTCCTTTGTAATGCACGTGTGGGTTGGTCGTCACGAGGGAAAGGGAAGAGAGGTGGTCGTACCCGTGTTGGGATGAAAGTGAAGTGAGCGTGGGTTTGTGAAATGGTCCGTTGTGTGACGATTTACGGGGTGTGCTGAGAGAGAGAGAGAGAGAAAGAGAGAGAGAGAGGGCCACTGTCAGATAAACAGACGCCCCCCCTCGTTATGTTAAAGTTTACCCCAAAAATGTTAACAAACCAGGATAAATGTGGAGCCAAATGAAAGCGAGGTAAATGAGAAAAAAAGGCTGCCGTGTTGACTGATCAGCCTTCGTGTCCTGTCCATTTTGCTGGCCCATATCCAGGTTAATGGGCGGAATTAGGGCGTCTGGTTGGTGGTGGTGATTAGTTGCACACACACACACACACACACACACACGAAACTGTCATCAAACTCTAAGCTACAAATTCTCTCTTTCCTACTCCTCCTCTTCTTCCTCCTCCTCCTCCTGCTGCTTCTCGTCTTCCTCCACCACCTTCCAGTCCTTCATTACATTATAATATATTCGAACATTCATTACGTCGCTCTTCATATTTATCTCCGGCGGCTTGCATAATACGTTGTCGATTTTTATTCTGTAATGTTCCCCTTTGACTGCCTTTTGATACTGCTGGAATTAGAGTCCCGTGCGTCTTGGTGACCTTATTGGTGCCTGGCCCTGTGATTTGGGGCCTCCTGCTGCTGGGGAGGCCAGGGGATTAAGGTAGCGAGTGTCAGGTATGTGCTGGAGCTTCAAGGTGGTTAAGGGGAGTGACCAGAGGGGGTTGGGGATGAAAGGAATGGTTATGGTGGTAGTGGTGGTGAGGGTGGTGGTGGTAAGGGTGTTTTTGAATGTTGGTGGTGATTCATTGGTAGTTGTGGTGAGGGGTGTGTGTGTGTGTGTGTGTGTGTGTGTGTGTGTGTGTGCAGGAGTGAATTAATAGTGCTTTCTCTTTTTTTCCTGCAGGTATGTGCGCCTAAACGTGACACATGTGTACGTAAAGGTCTGTACGATGTTTGTGTGTGTGTATCTTGTAGCAGTAGTAGTAGTAGTAGTAGTAGTAGTAGTAGTAGTAGTAGTAGTAGTAGTAGTAGTAGTAGTAGTGTGTGTGTTCGTTTCCACAGTCTACACACACAAAAAAAAAAAAAAAGCCACGTTATTCCTCACACTGTCAGCAAAGATGGGACACTCTTGCCTGTTCAGCTAACCATACCGCACCATTTTCCAGTCCTTCCCTCCTCTCGTATTGCTGAAAAATGCCATAAACTGATAAAACTCTGAAACAAAATACCCTAAATGGCTGATGACTTTAATTTACGCTGAAGTGATTAAAAAATGTTGTGTTTTATTTATCTAAAGGTTAAAAAGAAAAGTGAAGAATTAAAAGATGACGTAAAAAAAATGAATTATGTAAAATGTCATGAACAATTTCTATTTCCAGCTTTTAAAAGACTTACGGTGGTGATAGGAATGTTGTTAGTGGTGATAATAGTGATACATACAATGGTGGTGGCTGTAATGGTGGTAGGTCTTGGTGATTAAATTATAGATGTTGGTTCGCTGAGGGCGGCGGTGGTGGTGGCAGCGGTGGTGGTGGTGGTGATGTATTGCAGGCGTTTAATGGACCATTGGTGATGTATTGGCGATATTTCCGCCCGTGGCCACAATATCTATGGGAGCGGGGAGTCCGTAACGCTGAATATTCATACTCTGGCGGGTCTCTCGGTCTGTCGGGGGCTGAGCGGGTCTCTCGGGGTCTGTCGGAACTTGTGTGTCATGTGTGTCATTTCGCCTCTCAGTTTAAAGTCATGATCGTTTATTTCGCTTATTTTTTAAGGGGGGAGGTTTTGTTTTCATGGAGTTCAGTCCGCCACTCGTCATTTTCAGCCGCGCATCAGCCTGGATTAATTTTGCAAGCAGTGAAATCCGTAGACGTGGAAAGAGGGGTGGGAATGTGTGTGTGTGTGTGTGTGTGTGTGTGTGTGTGTGTGTGTGTGTAAGGTACTACGAGTATTAGCATTATCTTCCACATCCACCAAGGCACGGTGCACTTATGAATGTATGTATGTATGTATGTATGTATGTATGTATGTATGTATGTATGTGTACCTTTGAGATATTACATTATATAAGCACGTTGAGAGACTGTGGACACACACACACACACACACACACACACACACACACACACACACACACACACACACACACACACACACACACACACACACACACACAAACAAACAGAGCTATAGCCTTGCACAGTATCAGTGAAAACTATTGAAACACACTCTATTAATAGCATAATGGCCACTCTTTTTTAAATCCTTTACACGCGCTTTGAGCTCAACAACCCCTGAGGGCTCGACACGCCGCTAAAATAACCATGAGTCTACATAGCCAGTGCTGCCGCCGCTAACTAACTAATACATCTGCCAAAAGGTATATGCACGTGTGTTAATGTAATCACGGCCCGCCAAAATGAACAGGGTCATGCACGAGCCCTCTATAAATAAGGATTCTCTTTGTATCACAACATTTATTTGTTTTTACTCATTTAATAACGCCAGACTTTATGGATACGCTGGGAATTAAGATATAGGGCGTGGGGTAATTGGAAAAAATGTACCCTATGTTTGTGCATGTGTCTGTGTCTGCAGCGGCACTGACTGGATGGATACCTGTATCTATTGGCACGGTGCAAGTGAAAGAAAACATATAAAGTAGAGAAAGTGTTAAATATTCGAAAATAACAAATACTACTCTGATTGGCAATAGTAAATAGTAGTAGTAGTAGTAGTAGTAGTAGTAGTAGTAATTCAATAGAAAGTCAAAGTAGTAGGCAGACTTACTGGCATGTAGACTGGAAGAGAAAGAGGAGGAGAAGGAGGAGGAGGAGGAAGAGGAAGAGGAAGAGGACAAGAAGGAGAAGGAGGTGTGGATATGGTTAATATCGGTGCTGGTGTAGATGTAGGACGGAATGGTGGTGGCGTTTGTGGGTTGGAGGAGGAGGAGGAGGAGGAGGAGGGAGAGGAAGAAGAGTCTGCGGCCATGGACAGCAGTAGCGGCCAAATAGAGTGGAGCTTTAATCCACTGAACTAAATGTGGAGTAAATGGATGCGTGGCTCTCTTTTTGTGGGTCCCTGGCGGCTGTGGTGGTGGTGGTGGTGGTGGTGCTGGTGGTGGTGGTACTGGTGGTGGTACTGGTGGTGGTGGTGGTAGTGGTGCGTCATGTTCCTCTTGTTTTATTTTTTCTCCTCTGAGCGAAGGGAATTCAGAACTTCTAATGATGAGGACTCGCTGCTCCTGTTGATGCCAAATGGGATTAGTTCACGTGGAGAGAGGATTAGAAGGGATCAGGAAAGGGATTAGCAGATACAGAAGAGGTTTTGGATTTTGGGAGGGATGGGATGCAAGGTTTGAGGTAAATTTTTCACTTTCGTCATTCATGGAAACGTTCACTGACCAATGGGAAAGAAAGAAGCAAAAAAAAAAAAAGAAAAAAAAAAATAGCAATAAAAAGTATAAATATGAACTGTTGGCTTGACTTTTTTCTATTGTTGGTAAATGTTTTGCGTTGTGGATTAATTTTTTCATATGCGTTTTTGTTTTCGTTTTTGGAGGATTTAATTTTGTGGTTGGTGTGCTTGTTGCATTTAGCGTTATGGAAATGACGATGGTACGTACGTAGCCTTTTTGATGCTGCTCAACAACAGTAACAACAACATCAGCAGTAATAACAACAACAACAACAACAACAACAACAACAACAACAACAAGAACAGTAACATCAACAACAAACATTAACAACAACAACAACAACAAAACCGACAACAGCAGCAAAATAAAGTAAACAAGAGTAATAACAACAACAACAACTACCACCACCACCTCATACGCAATCACCACACACCACTAGTACTACCACTACCACCATTAACACAACATAAACCTCGCACGCATCACCACACACCACTTACGACACCCACCATTAATTGGCTTGACATTCATATCTGTGTATCTTTATTACTTCATTTCCCTCTCGTAATTCAGTCTTTCTCATCGTAGGGACTGTCAAGGTGAAAATATTAGATTAGGAGTCGAAATTGTGTCACCCATTCGGTCTTACAAATCTGATTCATTTCGATGTGTCGTTCACTGATTTCCTGCCGTGCCATCCAATCTCTCTCTCTTTCTCTCTCTCACCCTCACTCTCTCTCTCTCTCTTGGTCTGTCTCCACATTGTAACTCAGCCTTTCAAACACAGACCCGTTTTCTCACTCTCCCACTTCCTCTTTCCTTTCTCCATTTGGCCCTCACATACATTCTGTTCGCCACTTTTCGTCGTCTCTATTCTCCTGGTCGTGATCACACCGCCCGAGGACACTTTTTCCCATTCCCCTGTCGCATGATTTTCGGACACCACGCCTTCAGACCTCTATATCATCCTGGGCTCTTTCTACCTCGCATTTCCTGAGTGCCTTAAATCTCCGTTACCTCTCCTTCCCATGCTCCTGGCGCCCGGGTTTCCATCATACAAATAACAGGGTTGGTGGTGGTACTTTGTCACCGAGTCGTCTTGCTTCCTCTACACTTAGGTTTGCTTTTATTAATATCCTGGGCTTTAATAACATCTGCGAAGGCGTGAGGTTATTTTTCTTGCACGTGGTTCTATTTTGTGTGTCTCTATATTTGGGTGACTTCTGTTATTATCTTTTTTGTGATGTTATTCTTTTTGTGAGTTATTTTTTTTTGTTGTATTTTTTTTTCGTTTTCTTCTCTTCTGTTTCTACTCTTGGCGTGTTTTTTTTTTTTTTGGTTTCCTTTCCATTTTTATTTCCATTTCTTGCTACTGTTTATTTATATGTGTGTTTTCTTTCACGTTTGTTTCTTCAGTAAGATTTTTATAACTTTCCTTAGTCAGACCTTCTGTGTTTCCTGATTCGCACTTTCTTTCTCTGATTTCTTTATTATCTTTTTTTTTATTTATTTACATTTTCATATTTCTCTAGCTAATATTCTTTCAAATTTATTTATTTTTTTAAAGAATTTTCCTTAGTGAGACCTTCGTGTTTCCTGACTCTCACATTCTTTCCCTGATTTCTTCATTACCTGTCCGTGTCTTTTCTGTTGGCTCACCTGTGCTGCGCCTGAAACTTTAAACGTCCGCCTCTTTTACCTTTTAATTATTCGCGTGAAAGTTAAAAAGTGTTTTCCCTTCCTTACGCAGCACTAAAGCCTTGCTCTCAACAGCATTAGCTTTTGTGTCGCTGCTTTTACACACTCCTGCAAGTCTGTAATAGGCCTCAGCGCAACTTATCTTATTCTCTCTCTCTCTCTCTCTCTCTCTCTCTGTCTCTCTCTCTCTCTCCTGAATTCCTTCTTTTCGTTATTTTTATATTATCACCTCTTCCCTTTATTCCATGTTTCTTTCCCCTTCTCTCATCTTTCCCTCTCCTCTTTTCTCACCTCTCCTCTCTTCCCAATATTCACTCTTTACCTCTCTATTTCCTCTTCCTGCTATCTTCCTTTTATCTTTCCCTGTTCCTTCCATGTATTCTCATTTATTTTCTCCTCTCTTCCTTATCGCCTCTCCTTTCTTTCGCCGCTTTCCTTATCTCATTTCTTCTCTCCTCTCCTCCTCTTTCCTCTCAAACAAATCGCTTCCATTCCTTAGACACACGCACACATACACGCCTACACGCACATGCAAACGCACACACACGGTACTTTGCACTTTACGTATTTTAGCGTCTCTAGCACTAAGCAATTACTCGCATCAACTTAACAGCGATTGGGTCCGTGCGTTTCGCGTCTAATTTCTCTCAATTGATTGTACACCTCCCCTCCCTCCCTCCCTCTCTGTCTCTCTCTCTCCCGTACTCCCTCCCATCTTCCCTCCCATTCGACGCTTTCCTCATTCCGTGCCTCCTTTCAGCCATTACTTCTCTCTCTCTATTTCTTTTTTTTTTCTCTCTCTCTTTTCGTTCCTGCTGTTTCTATCTCTCCATTTCTTTCTCTTTGTCCTTCGTGTTTCTCTCTTCCTTCCTTGTTCGTATAATTTTCGTGTTCCTCTCACTCTCTTTTCTCTGTTGTTCTGTTTTCTTTATTCTTCTCTTATTCTTTCTCTTGCTTTCTTTCTTTCTCTCTTTAATTGCTCTGTGTCTCTGTTTCCCTCTTATCTCTCTCTCTTCTCTTCCAACCATTACATTCTGCAGTCTCCCTTCTTCAGTCTCTCCCTCTTTTCTTCCCTTACCAGTTATCATCTTCGTCTGTGTTCTCATTCACTGCCTTTGCTTCTCCCTATTCCTCTTCTAAATTCTTTCCTCTGCTTCCAATACACCTCTCTCTCATCTTTTTCCCTCTGCCCCTCTCCCTCTCTCTGTCTCTCTCCCTCTCCCCCCACCTCTCTCCCTGTAGTAGGCGATGTTGAGTCCCTTATTGAGGATTACACCAAGCGATTATCGGGATTACTGCGTCAGTGCACCTGTAATGACGTAATTATCTGCATTGTCAGGTGTGTCAGGGCGCGAGGCAATGATCAGGTATGGGAAAAATGTCATTGAATTATGTTTTCGTTTTACAACCTGACTCTCTCTGTGTGTGTGTGTGTGTGTGTGTGTGTGTGTGTGTGTGTGTGTAGAGTATTGTCACATATTGGCTTCGTAATTCCTCGCTAGTGGCTTGGGTAAATGTTAGCTTATGGCGGCGCTTCACTGGGTTTTTATGTGCGCTGGTTTGGAACTAAATATGTCTCGTTGCTTTTAGGATTGGTCACCTCTGGACGCGATGACAAATTAATGGACATTCTTGCCATTTCTCTTTTGACACGACTCGACGCTCTCCTCTTGACACAAATTGCAGTTTTTAGACACGACTAGACATTTGACCTTATTCTCTTAACACGGTGGGGCGTTTTTTTAAATGAATGGATACTCGAAACTTGAAATTAAACATATTTTAATTCACTTAGTCATATTGCTGCGTTTCTGTACTGACTAGATTGGAATAGAGACAAGACATTTGACATAATTCTCTCAACACAGTCATCCGGTTCTGATATAACACTCGAAACAGTAAGAAGCTGAAGCAAAACTCACTTTAATACACGAGTTAAATCGCTACGTCTCTCTACCTGTTATATAGAAATTTGCGGGTGTAGGTTGACAAGTAACCATTAAATGTCATCCCTCGCCCAGGTCCTCTCAGCTGCCACCTCTCCCCTCGGCTCACACCTGACCTACCTGTTAAAAGGCCGCATGTGCAAGCTGCATGGATCGTTTTGACAGTAAATATCAGAGCGAGAGAAGGATTAGTGAATTTCTTAATTTTTATCAAGGCTTGTTTGCATCGTTAGCTGAGACGGAGGGGAGCTGGGAGGGTGGAGCAGGATGGGCCGAGGCGAGACTTGACTAGGCGAGAGAGAAGAGGGAGCGGTGAAGGTGGAAGGAGAAGCGGGAAGGGGGAAAGGAGGACAGGAAAATTTTATGTTGTAAGTCTTTTAGGGGGTACCGTTTCTCAGGGATTTCTCAGTGGAGGGCCGGTGGAGGTGCCTGGTGCTGCATCATTTCCCTGAAAAACATGAAGGGAACACTGAATGAACACTCCAGCACTAAGCTAGCCTAAGCCGCCTCACAAAACCTTCACGATTCACAGTTTCCTAAAGACTTCAAAGTAAACATTCCTGGTAAACTGCCTTAAAGTTGTCTCGCGGAGGTAGCTGACCATTTTTTTTTTATTTTTTTATCTCTTTACGTGGAGGAGTGCGGAGTGCCGAGTCAGGAGGGAACCCAGGTCAGCTGAAATACGTTATTCCTTAGACCGTGGACGGCAAATTACTGAAGCTAACCACGTGAAGGTAATGTTGAGGTGAACCCTTTCCTGCTGCGGTTGTATTTTGTTAACCGGTTCAGTACTGGAGACGTTTTTCAAGGTTCATCGTCACTTAATATTAGTCACGAGAGAGTGGAATAGCTTAAAGATAAATTAGTAATGGATGTTTAAATACCTAAACTTTCAATGGCCGAATATAGATCTTGTACTTGATAGAATCTTTTAATGGTATTTAGAATAAAATGAAACCGATGTCGGGTACTCGGGGACAAAAATACACACACACACACACACACACACACGATTCCCACCATGGTGCGAGCCATCAATCGATAGTATTTCCCTCCTAGATTAGTCTTACCGTTAGGATTAATGTTAAGTTTTTCCCCATCCCCTATGTACATTTTCAGTTTGTCAACTGCCTAAATAATAAACCGTTTATTATTATTATTTTATTATTACACACACACACACACACACACACACACACACACACACACACACACACACACACACACACACACACACACACACACACACACACACACACGAGAGAGAGAGAGAGAGAGAGAGAGAGAGAGAGAGAGAGAGAGAGAGAGAGAGAGAGAGAGAGAGAGAGAGAGAGAGAGAGAGAACGAAAGGTTAATTTTTATCTGTTCAAAGACAATGAACTATCGAAGAGACCAGCTCAGAATTGTTTAAAAAGCTATGACCGATTATGATAAATGTTTAGCAATGAAAGATTTAAAGAGTTTAGGGTCTTTCGCAGGTGATGCATTCCTGTATTTATTAAAAGAAACACCTGTCCACTTGTATCCCAAATAAAATAGTGTATATTGATGTGAATGTTGACGTATATTGAGAGAGAGAGAGAGAGAGAGAGAGAGAGAGAGAGAGAGAGAGAGAGAGAGAGAGAGAGAGAGAGAGAGAGAGAGAGAGAGAGATTAAGTGTGGGACGGTTAATAATCTAGTGTAAGAAAATTATTGATGATGAAATGAAATGAATCTGTGGGAATAGTAGATTGCAAGGTGGATAGACAGTGGTAGACAGTGATAGACAGCTACACGCCTCGATAGATAAATTGATATGTAGGAGGAGGGAGAATATAGATTGAGTAATAACATTCCTGTACAAGCACGGGCAAACACACACACACACACACACACACACTCTCTCTCTCTCTCTCTCTCTCTCTCTCTCTCTCTCTCTCTCTCTCTCTCTCTCTCTCTCTCTCTCTATCTATCTATCTATCTATCTATCTCGTGTATATGCAGAAGTTACAACCGAATAGATTCAGTATATAGCACAACCAGAGAGAGAGAGAGAGAGAGAGAGAGAGAGAGAGAGAGAGAGAGAGAGAGAGAGAGAGAGAGAGAACGTTACAGGGTGCTTCACTTCACCCTTGTACAGCTGGAGTGGTCCCCTTTATGGCAGGAGTCTCTCTCTCTCTCTCTCTCTCTCTCTCTCTCTCTCTCTCTCTCTCTCTCTCTCTCTCTCTCTCCTAGTATATGGTTGCTTTTTATTTGTGAATGTGTATTTAACTGTTGTGTTGCATGTGTGTGTTTGTGTCTGCCTGTCTGTCTGTCTGTCTGTCTATGTATTTGTTAACTCTCTCTCTCTCTCTCTCTCTCTCTCTCTCTCTCTCTCTCTCTCTCTCTCTCTCTCTCTCTCTCTCTCTCTCTCTCACTAACCATTTTATATCGTTATCTTATTGCAAAATTACAGAAACTTTTAAAAACCCATTGTAACTTTTATTTCTCTTATTTACTCTCCTACTTCTCCTTCCTCCATTCCCTTTCCCTCCACTTCCTCAACTTTTCCTCCACTCACGGACTCCTCTCCCTCCATCTGCGTCTCACTCTCTGGGAAGCTGGAAGAAACATTTTACAAACAAGTTTCTCTCTCTCTCTCTCTCTCTCTCTCTCTCTCTCTCTCTCTCTCTCTCTCTCTCTCTCTCTCTCTCTCTCTGTTATATATGGTAAAAACAGAAAGAGTGTCTTTGGCATGCAATAAGCGGAAAGGTTTGCACAAGGAGACGAGAGAGAAGGAGGAGGAGGAGGAGGAGGAGGAGGAGGAGGAGGAGGAGGAGGAGGAGGAAGAGGATTTCATGGTGACTATAGAAGGGAAGAGAAAGGAAGACAAATAAGGGAGAGGAAGTTGAGATGATAAAACGAGGAAGAGAGAGAGAGAGAGAGAGAGAGAGAGAGAGAGAGAGAGAGAGAGAGAGAGAGAGAGAGAGAGAGAGAGAGAGAGCGTGGGGTAAGAATGAAAAGAGAGGCAAGCGGTGAGAGGAGGAAGAGAAAAAGGAAGAAGGAGGAGGAGAAAAAAGGAAGAAGAGGCATGAAAGAAAGGAGATAATGAGGAAGCAAAAAAGGAGTACGGGAGGAAGCCTCTCTCTCTCTCTCTCTCTCTCTCTCTCTCTCTCTCTCTCTCTCTCTCTCTCTCTCTCTCTCTCTCTCTCTCTCGATACGAAACCACAAATATATTAGAGTTTGTATAGATGAAGACAAGTAGAAAGCACACACAAAGAGAGAGAGAGAGAGAGAGAGAGAGAGAGAGAGAGAGAGAGAGAGAGAGAGAGAGAGAGAGAGAGAGAGAGAGAGAGAAATGAAGGAGGTCATAAATTTTAAGTTATCCTATTTTACACACACACACACACACACACACACACACACACACACACACACACACACACACACACACACACACACACACACACACACACACACACACACACAATGAACTTTTTATGGTAGAGTAATTAATACATGACCATAATGTGTGTTGCCTTCAGGAGCAGAATTATTGTTATTATTATTATTATTATTATTATTATTATTATTATTATTATTATTATTATTATTATTATTGAATAGCCATCATTATCAGCAGCAGTATATGATGAGTTGAAGTAGAAAAGAGAGAGAGAGAGAGAGAGAGAGAGAGAGAGAGAGAGAGAGAGAGAGAGAGAGAGAGAGAGAGAGAGAGAGAGAGAGAGAGAGAGAGATCCGCTTACTTGTATTTTGTGAGTGTTTTTGATGGTAATGGTTGAGGCGAGGAGCTGTTCGCACCTGACGTGTATTAATAAAGATCTACACGCGGCGCTGAAATGATATTGTTGAAATTGTTATTACTGTGGAGGTAGAATTATTGTTGATGTTAAAATTTGGGTACCATTATTTGTGTGTGTGTGTGTGTGTGTGTGTGTGTGTGTGTGTGTGTGTGTGTGTGTGTGTGTGTGTGTGTGTGTGCTTGGTTTGTTTTTCAGAGAGAGAGAGAGAGAGAGAGAGAGAGAGAGAGAGAGAGAGAGAGAGAGAGAGAGAGAGAGAGAGAGAGAGAGAGAGAGAGAGAGAGACTACAATTTTCCTCTCAGTTTTACCACTAACTAGTACCATAAAACAACAACAACAACAACAACAACAACAACAGCAGCAGCAACCACCATCACCATGACCATCACCCATCTTTCATCCCTTCATCCCATTACGTTCCTCCCCCCATTCCCCATCACCACACATTCCTCACCCTTTTCCCCTCCTCTTCCATGCCTACTCCCCGGCGCGCCACCATCACAGCACACCATAGCCGATATAGGAAAACAATGGGACTAATCTCTTGGAGAAATACGAAATGGCCCTTGCTTATAATTAGTGGCTGGGTTGGTCGCTGTATTGGGGAATTAAAGGTAAATCAATGTTCCCTTTTTTTTTTTCCCATATCTTATTATTTGTATTATTGAAAGATTCGTGTTTTTTTTGTAAGCCTTGATGCGTCACCGACCGTCTATTTATTTGTTTGTTTTGTTGGTCTGGTCTTTTTTTTTCTTTGTTTTTGTCACCCATCCAATGTCTCACCTTACCTGTTTATCTCTTTATAGTTTCTCCTGTTTTTTTTTTTTTTTTTTTTGTCTGTCTCGTTTTGTATGTGCCTATCTGTCTCGAGTTTCTGTCTGTAGGTCTCTCTCTCTCTCTCTCTCTCTCTCTCTCTCTCTCTCTCTCTCTCTCTCTCTCTCTCTCTCTCTCTCTCTCTCTCTCTCTCTCTCTCTCTCTCTCTCTCTCTCTCTCGTGTCAGGGAGGCTGGAGGTGGAGAGGAGCTGCCTGCCGGAGTGTCTGTCCTGGGGGCCCTTTACACCTGTTGTCAGGGGTTTCTTTCTGATCAGGGGTACTTTTTTGTGGACAGATTTTGGTATGAGGGCAAGGACATGAGGAGGGGAGAGGGAGGAAGTACAGGTGTCATCCAGGTGTGTTCAGGTGGCGGATATTTCACATGGGACGGGTGTGACAGGTGCGGTGAGGGGGCTAGGAAGGTGTTGGTGTGAAGGAAAGTTTGCAAATGTGTAGTTTGTAAGGGGAAGGAAGTGATTTAAGTATGTGTATTAATTTACGTGTATGTGTGTGTGTGTGTGTTTGTCTTTTTTGCTACACAGTATTTCGTTAGAGGGTAGAAAGTGACTCAGGTTTTGTATATGAGTTTGGGTATGTGTATTTATTTTCACTGTATGTGTGTGTATTGTTTTACTATACAAATGTTTCACGTACTCACCTGCAACAGTTCAAACACAAATTGTTATATTGCACGGAGCACTTATCCTTCAAATTTGGATGATACTTTTGGCCTTTATTTTGGAAGGGACTGGCACCTCAATGTGGCTATTTTTCACTCTTTTTGTTTCCCTCGTCCAGTTCCCTTCTTATATACAATAAACACTCCAATAGTTTTATAACCTAAACAAGACAAAATTAAACTTCCATTCCCTCTCTCTTGTTTGTGTTCATGCAAATATTTTTCACACAATGCTGAATTTTAGAGGTGACCAGAACAACACTTGACATCACACAAAATTTCTTCCCTATTGTACATCGATATTTTCTCCCCTTAGTTGCTCTTCTCTAACATTTTCTCCCCTCATAATATGCCTTGTCTCTTCTCACTTCCTTGTTGTTCTTTCTGGTGTCCTCTTCTTTATTTTGTTGGGATTGTTTCTAGCATTCCTCTCCCTGCTTTCTGTTCTTTCCTGTGTGTCTCTTCCCCTTCTCTTTTCCTTGTTCTTCGCTTGTTTCACGTCCTTCACTTTTATTTTTAAGTTTGCTTTCTCTCTCTCTCTCTCTCTCTCTCTCTCTCTCTCTCTCTCTCTCTCTCTCTCTCTCTCTCTCTCTCTCTCTCTCCATTCCTGTTTGTAGTCTCACCTTTACTTTCCATTCCTTTCTTCTTTCTTTTCTTTCTTCCCTCACCTTTCCCTCATTTCCTCTTCTCTCATATAGTGCATTATGCTTTAGATCAACCAATCCATCAACCAATCAGTCAGTCAACTAGTCATTCAATCAGTCAGCCAGTCATTCAGTCAGTCAGTCAGTCAGCCAATCAATCAGTCAATCAGTTAGTGAATTAATAAAAGAATCAGTCTACGTTTCAATTTCTTAACATGTATTTCCTTTAGTTTTAACAATGCTCCAATAAACAGAGACGAAGAAAAACATTAATGAATAAAGAACACGCGCCTACAATATATTCCTCCACCACCACCACCACCACCATCATTGTCCAGAGGAGAAAAACAAGAACGAAAAACTGAATAGCGAGGTGGATCAAAATTAATATTGTTTGAGTGCCCCCTTTCCATATACCGTGAACACCCGAAACGTTTAGACCGTAGCTTATGTTCCTGGTGCATCTGCTCTAGTCTCGCTGCGAAGAAGAGTGATAGAGTAGTGCTAGATGGAGAGTAAGTGAGAGATAGAGAAATATATAGGAAGTGATGGGAAGTGTCGGAGAGGAGAGACAGGGCTGGGGAGGAAGGGAGGGGAAGTGATTGAGAGAGATAGAGGGAGAGGTATTGGAAACGAGGGAAAGGTAGGAGAGAGAGAGAGGGAGAGGGAGTGAATGCAGGAAGTGAGAGTGCTCTAGAGGGGGAGGGGCGGAAGTGAGAGGAAGGTAAAGGAGAGTAAGTAGGTAGTAATGTGAGTCTGTGAGAGAGAGAGAGAGAGAGAGAGAGAGAGAGAGAGAGAGAGAGAGAGAGAGAGAGAGAGAGAGAGAGAGAGAGAGAGAGAGAGAGAGAGAGAGAGAGAATTTCGTAGGTTTCATGGGGTAGTTTCACGTCGAGAGAAGATTGGTGTAAGTGAACGAGTCTCTGTAGACATCACCATCACTATCACCACCATCACCATCATCATCACTTGCCCCGACCATTACCTTCCAACACTCAGGTGAAAAATGAAAGTACTTTTGCTTTCTTAACGAAAAAAAAGAAAGAAGTTTGTTGGGTTATCATTATAATTCATAGATGGAGCTCGGAAAGGTGTTACATAATGTCTCAAGAAAAGAAAGAGAGGGTAGAGAGAAAAAAATAAAAGTATGGTTGCTTGTTCCAGGTTTCGTGTTGATTAATTTCGTTGTTTTTATCTTTAATCGTTTCTTTTTGTTTATTTTTTGCTTGTACTTTTTTTTTCTCTACTTGTGTCTTGTGTCTGTCATATTCGTTCGTTTTTGTTGTTGTTATTGTTGTTGTTGTTGTTCGTAGTCGTTGTCATCGTTGTCCACCTCCTCATCCTCTTCCCTTTCCCTCCTCCTCCCCCTCCTCCTCCTCCTCCTCTTTCTCCTCTTTCGCCTCCAATATACCACCCACACTCCTTCATTACCTTGTGTTTGAACGTCATAACTTCCATTGCATCATATTCTCATCCTCACTCACATTCTTTCCTTCAATTTCTTTTTCATCTCCGTCCCGCAGTGCCCCTCCTCTCTCCTCCTCCTCCTCCTCCTCCTCGTCTCTCAGCTCTCTCCGTCACTTCCTTTCCTTTCCGTCGCCACAGTAGTAAATCTCCATTAACTGTGATTTTTGTCTTTGAGAGTGTTTTTTTTTTTTTTCCTTATTTTTTTCCCCTCCTGTCATATCCTCTTTCCAGTGTTTTATAATCTACTCCCTTTTTCTCCAGCGCCTTTCATCCCCTCAACTTTTCGTCACTTGTTTCTCTCCATCCTCTCTTATTATTTTTTTTTTCCCCACCATTGGCTGTCACCGCTTTTGTTTCCGTATCATTTTCTCCTTTTCCAAGTTGTTTTATTTTTATTTTTTTTTGCCTCCTTCCTGAATCAGAACTTCCTGCGTGTCCGTTTCCTTCCGCCTCTTTTGTTTTTATTCCATCTCTTTCCTCTCCCTAAAGCGAACCTTCCCTTCTTGTTCCTTCCCCTTTTTTTTCTTATATATACGTATTCACCTCTCATTCCTACGTCTTTATTTCGGTTCCGCTTGTCTTCGTCTTCCTAGTAAACATATCTTTCCTATCCACCGCTTCTCTTTTCCTCTTTCATCAATCCTTCTGTTCTCCATTGTTTTGCTTTTCCTTCCATTTGTTCAATTTGTTGTGTATTGCCGTGTTTCCTTGTTTATTTCTCTTTCTCTCTTTGTTTCTCTTTGTCATATATTCCTGTGCATGTACTTGCTACCTCAATGCACTTCCACTCACTCTCTCCCATCTGCATTGAGTTTCCTCTTTCCCTTGTTTTCCTTTACTTTCGTTTTTATATTTGTACGTTGATTGCTGTCTCTCCTTCCTGTTGTATTTTTATTCGTTTCGCTTGCCATTTCCTCTCTTCATCGTTATTCTTTCTCTCCTGCATCAAACCTACTCTCCTCCTCCTCTCTCTTTCCTTTTGATTTTATATTTGTACGATTGCCGTCTCCTGTTTTTTTTTTTTTCGTGTCTCCTGTCGTTTCGTTTTATGCATCTATGGCTTCTTCCACCCTTACTCTCTCCCTCCTACTCTTCCCCTTTCTCTTTTCTTGTATCTTTTTACATTTGTACGAAAATTAACATCTACTTCCTGTTTTTTGTCTTTTTTTCGCCGTTTCGCTTGTTATTTCTCTCTATGCACCCTTCGCTTCTCTTCACCGCTACTCTGTTTATCCTAAATCAAGTTCTCTCTTCTTCCTCCCCCTTTCTTTCCATATGCTGCCTCCTCTCTTTCCTTCTGTCCTCCCATTCCGCCTGTCACTTCTTCCTGTGCACCTGTCGTCTGTCCTCTCCACTACTCTCTCCTTTGGCCTTCCTGCCGCGACCTTCTCTGGCTGTGTCCCCTCCCGCCTCGACCCTTCCTGGCCAGGGATATTTATGCCCTACGCTAAAACCAACTTGCTCATGAATGATTCCTCTGACAGTGCACCAGTCCCCTCATTCCCATTCCATTACTTCCCTTCCTTCCGTCCCTTCCTTCCAAACCCCTAATCCCCAACTCACTCAGACCTTGTTCCCGTCCCATCAGAGAACACCCGTATCTGAAGTATCCATCCTCTACTTAGTTCCTGTTTCTCTGTAGACTCCTTGTGTCCCTCCTGTGCTCCTTCCTTCTCAGTCACGCAGGCCCCGTCCCCGTGTCTCAGTGCCTTCCGCCGGTAGTGTGTAAAGGTGATAGTGTCAGATAGGGACTCCTGTGGTTGTGTTTTGGGGAAGTATGTGTATGTGTAGCGGGTCCCTTTGTCTTGTGGCTTCTTCATGTGGCTTCTCAGTCGCGTAGCGGAGTGTATGGCGGCGGCGGCAAGAGTGGTGGAGGTGAATGTGGTATTAGTCAGTGCTGGAGGTGATGTGAAGTGTTGTGCGAGGTGTATAGTGTGGTGTTTCTCTCTCTCTCTCTCTCTCTCTCTCTCTCTCTCTCTCTCTCTCTCTCTCTCTCTCTCTCATTTGCAATCTAAGTCACAACAGCTTTATCCACAAAAAAAAAAAATCGTCAGAGCCATGTGTATATTATGTTCAGGTCGCAGATTACATTGCTATTAATTATCATTATTTGTGTTTTTTTCTTTTTTTTTTTTTTACTTAGGACGGATTACCTGTAGTGCTGTACGTGTCGTCGTGGCCAGGAAGCGAGTAACCTGCTGCTCCTACTCCCGCTGTATGTGTTTTGCTTTTCCACGATCTTGAGTTTTCTGGTTTCCTTCTGCTGAAAATCTATCAATTGTCAGGTGATGTGAGGAGACTACCAGCAGATCAGGGGATTTGTTATGGAGAGAAAAACGCGAAACACAGTGGAAATGAGAACATGAGGCTGACTTCTGGGCACGACTGTACAACGTGGACGAGAAATGATGAAAGGATATGACTTATCCTCGCATTCGCTGTTCCCTTATTGCAAACGTGGAAAAAAAGAAAAAAAAATATGTTCATGATTATCCACGTCTGAGTGATATCCAGGGACAAAGCATCAAACACACCACCCTCTCCTCGTCATGATCTATATATTGCAGTTGTTTCTGAATTGCTAGACGGAAGAAAGAAAAGGAGAATTCAGAGATAATGATAGTTAATCCTTATGGAAGAGAAATTATTATATAAGAGTATATCAGTATGCACGTATAATATGTTCATGTTTACTTGTGTGTGTCTATTTGCACGTGTCTGTCTCAGTGTGTATTTTTTTATTTTAATGTGTATATATGGCTGTGAATTTGAATATCTTGTTTCATCTGTATGCGAGTATGTATCTGTATTGTCTTTTTTCTTTATAATGAATTTTTCCTTCTATCTCAATTTAACTGTCTTTATCAGCCTCTAGTTTCCCTCATGTTCAGAACCCAAAACTTTTCCCGGCAGCGTCACACCTTGCTGCTAGATGGAATACGAGTAAGTGTGGCTTTTACAGCGCCCCTGTGCCCTCCATGATAACGCTCAGTAAGGCCAGAGTGCAAAATAGTCATGGTAGGAAGGGTAGTGGCTTCGCTTTCCGTCGCTCCCAGTATTCCGATGCCGTCACGGTCCCTTGCTGCAGGCAGGAAAAGACGGTTGTTTGGCTGATCGTATTTCTAAACCCTTAATTGGGAGCCCCGTACCAATGCCTGGGCTTAATGGCAGTGTTAGTGGGCCAGACTTCCTTTCCTTTCCCTTGCTCTCTTTCCCTCTCCCTTGCCTTCCTCCTTTATAGATTTGTTTACCTCTCCCGCTTTTCCTTTCTTTATTCCGTGTTGCTTTTTCTCGTTTCCTTATGGTTTCTTATTCGTTGTCTGTCCGCTGGTTGGTTCACGCGGCCACCACGCCTTCCCCGGAGACGCCTCGGACACAGGTAGGAGTGGGCGACATATTGGCGAGGCCTCCTGAGGGGAATCACTTGACTGTTTCACTTGACCTCAGGGTGCCCTCCTCCTCTTCCTTCTCCTCCTCCTCCTCCTCCTCCTCCTCCTCCTCCTCCTCCTCCTCCTCCTCCTCCTCCTCCTCCTCCTCCTCCTCCTCCTCCTCGTCTCTGCTGACTCGTTTTTCTCTTGTTTGTCTGATATTCTTTTCTTTTTCTGGTTTTTGTTTGTTTTATCTCTTATTTGCTTTTTCTCTCCTGCTGTGTTGGTTGTTTGTGCTTCCACCCACCCACCATCCGCTGTTCTTTCTTTTTTCACTCTTTCTTTTCGTTTTATTCAAGGCATTTATTTTTTTCATTTTTCGTTTATTCATTTATCTTTTCTCCTTCATCCTTTCATTGCATCGTAGTACCACTCACGCAATTGCATCTCATTACACACACACACACACACACACACACACACACACACACACACACACACACACACATACACGCACACACATACCACCGGAAGCTGCTGGTCTCTCTTCAGTTGTCAGGGTTTTGCATGGTCCCGCCCCTCCAGGAACCCCAGAGAGCCCCGCGGCGCCGGGAAGCGTGTGTGGGAAGGCAAGGAGGGCGAGGTGAAGGATTTATGTGTTTTGAAGGGAAGGTAACGCTGAGCCGAAAGGTCGCGCCTGCTGTGGTGCTGAGTAACGCTGACGTAACGCGAGTCACATATGTTACCTTTGGCTGGGTGAGTACGCGTAAGTTTTTTTTTCCTTGTTTTTTTTTTGCTGTGGGATCAAGAAATGTGCTTTTTTGGTAATTTTATTTATTTTTTGTATAGTTGGTAGCATGAGAACAGTTTTTTTTTTTGGTTTATATATTTATTTTTATTTTGTAATTCATCTCCCTCTCTCTTTTTATAATTTCATTGTTGGGGTTTGTAATCGAGAAGAGTGTCTTTCTTTTTTGTAATTCACCTTCTCTTTTTTATGGTTTCATTGTTCGTGTTTGTAATCGAGAAATGTGTTGATTTTTTTTTAATTTTGTTTTCCTTTGGTAGTAATTAATATGAAAAGAAAGTATTATCATAGTATACAAGATCTTCACTCCCTCACGGTTCGTTCATTGCCGCTCTCGCCTGCTGGGTGACGCTGACGCAACGTGGCACGCGCGTTGCCTGTGGCGGGAGGTT
Organism: Scylla paramamosain; assembly: GCF_035594125.1. NCBI lineage: Eukaryota > Metazoa > Arthropoda > Malacostraca > Decapoda > Portunidae > Scylla > Scylla paramamosain. Next base: position 2,593,419 of record NC_087174.1, read on the forward strand.
TTTGCCTTTTATCCTTTCTCGTTTTTCTTGTCGCGTGTTTTAACATGTGAAATAAAAAGCGTAAGAACATAAAGGAACCCGCAAGAAGCCGTTTGACCTTCACGCGGCAATTCTCGTACAAAATGTAATGTGTTTTCTTTTTAAATTTTTAATATTAACGAAAATATTTACTTTATTTAGTCCTCGTATGTCAGTAATTGCTTCTCATGTGTAATTCGTGCATGAAACTTATACAATTCACACTACCATCTTATGTTCATCACCATCTACACCTCATCAGCCAACCATCCCTCTCATCCACTCCCAACTTTCTCTCCCCGTGCCCTTGCTCCAGCCGACACCCTCCCTTTAGTTCTGCACGTAGCCAAGTCTTCGCCGCGAGTGGAATGAGGCAAGTTTTCGCATTCACCTGCTTCTCTGTGGATCTGACGGAGGCACCGAAGACCCTATGCAGATCTGTTATATTTATTCTCCCTCATTTGCATAATTTACATTCATGAATACTGAGCCGGGAGTGGACAATGGCGCAAAGACAGCGTGATGTGCGACCTGCTGAGTTTTGTGTCCGCTTGGTGATCTGTTGTATGGTTTCCAAATACTGAGGTGCTACGTAGTCTCTCTCTCTCTCTCTCTCTCTCTCTCTCTCTCTCTCTCTCTCTCTCTCTCTCTCTCTCTCTCTCTCTCTCTCTCTCTCTCTCTCTCTCGTGTTCCCTTGCACGAATGATTGCTTTATGTTTTCCTGTAACCTCACTCAGACAGACAGACAGACAGACAGAGAGAGAGAGAGAGAGAGAGAGAGAGAGAGAGAGAGAGAGAGAGAGAGAGAGAGAGAGACAGACAGACAGAGGCAGGCTGCAGCAGCGAAAAATACAAATCCAATCTGCTTCGAATTTGGTAACAAGTTTTCCAGAGCACCGGAACCGTTCCTGTCCGGTACTTACATAGATTTACATGCCAGATAAAGGAAATCCTTACCTGCGCATCCACGGACCAGGTGCTTCCGTACGTGTAACACAAGTCTTTCCCCGGTGTGTGGTGCAGCGACTCTGTAACCTGGGAATTTGGTAGGGAAAGTTCGGGGCACATGCAATAGCTGGTTGTTGCCTCGGTGCTCATCTCCATCTCATTGGCCTCTGAGAATGTGGTGGAGGATAAGAACATAAGAGCGTAAGGGAAGCTACAAGAAGCTGTCAAGCCTACACCGCTCCTTGTATGAAACACATCTACCCTTACCCATCTATCACCCTTAATCTGTCTAATCTTTTAAGTCTCACTAATGACTCAGCACTAACGCCTTGATTACTGAGTCTTTTCCATTCATCTATCACAGTGACTCCCCTCACACCGGAGCACAGGGCCACAGTGACATCCGAGTTTCTAAAGTGTATCCTCCTCAGGTTTCCCCAGGTATCAGTTATCGAGAAATTCAAAGAAAAGTTGAACTGGGTGAGATGTGTGACGGCTGCTCGAGCTAGGATTCGAACCAGCGCCAGCCGCACCGCAGAGGCAGATTTTATAAGGACAATGAATAATTCCTTTTGCGTCATATAAAAGAAGAGGGAAAGTTCTAATTTGGAGCATAAATTATTTTGGAAATTTAAATACCTGTGGGCGTTGTCTCACTCAAGCGTTTCAAGAGTTTTTAAGGCGTGTGGGCGGCGGCGTGTGGAAGCCTCCTGAGATTAAGCCTGAAGGATCCATGTTTTTAAATGAATATTATCGTGCGTTGCTGCTTTATTAGATTTACCAATATTTATTCTCTAAAAATGTTACTAAAACGTTAGAGAAAGTAAAGTACTAATTCTTCATGCTGCGTTTGCCCACATCACGAGCTCCACCAGTGCATTAACAATTACGATAAGACATTTAATTCATCAGTATTATTAGTGGCCATGGCAGAAGGTGAGATTGCTGGAGATAAGATTTCTCCCCATCTTAGAAAAGGAAGTGTATTAGCCCTTCCAGCACCAGAGCATCCGTTTCATTATATTCTGGATACAAACTGAGGATATTGTGGAGCTCTGAATGACAGTTTTCATAATCAAGAGTAAAAATCATCTCGTTAGTAGTCCAGTATAATTACATTTATATTTACTTTACCCTGATTAATAATTGATGTTTTTATGAGGTTTGGAAATTGTGTAGTATAGCAATGAATAGGTTGATGAGGCTTGTTATCCAGCTCCCTACTACCTGTACATCTCACTCAGACACCACCATATATTAATTTTCCCTTATGGCTTCCTTTTCATTATCCTCCATTTATGCTCCTCCTTTCCTACACTTCACTTCACCAGTTACAGTACAGTATTTTCATTATTCATCCGCTCCTTCACATTCCTATCTAACCTGCAGGCTTGAGAAGGATCGTGAAAAGTTACTTCTGAAACATTCGGTCAGTTTCGACTACTTCCGGATGCGTTAGGAGATGAAACCCGTCCTGGTTCTGTCCGGAAAAAAACATAAAATCCGGTGCATTACAGTCCGATGATCCGCTCCGAGGCAACCACTACCTGAGACGGAAAGGGAATGACGGTAGACGGACGGACGGACGGATAAAGGCAAAGAGAACTGGTGAAACAAAAAAACCTTAACTCGGAGATAGAAAGAACGACAAGTAGATGGACAGAGTGACGAACTGACAGAGACAAAGAGAATTAGACGAAACGAAGACAGCCGGAAACTCAGAGGGAACTGTAGACAAAAAGAAAAAACAGCAAATAGACTATCACGCGGGCAGATGGATTGATAGAGACAGAGAATCATACGAAATAGAGACAGGGGAAAATTCACAAAGAACAACATACAGATGAAGAGAAGAATTAACAGAGAATAAGATAAAACAAGATAACCAGAAAGTAAAGACAAACGAAGACTTAACAAAAAGAATCAGATAAAACAAAGACAATAACAGACAGAGAGAGAGAGAGAAACAACAACAACAACAACAACAACAACAACAACAACAACAACAACAGGGAAGTGGAAAGATAAGCTAAGCGACTAACAGGACATAAGAGAACCCGATGAAACTGAGCCAGGGAAAAACCCACTGGATAATCTCTAGTCACTAATGTAAATAAAACAAAATACCTCTATCAAATATTAAAGGAAACAAGTCGGTGTGAGTCTCCCCGAGGCCGCCAGAGGAACAGCGGCTCATGAATGTGTTAGTGGCATATTGTGCTCCCACCGCAGTACTAAAGGTTGGCAGGTGAGGACAGGTAACACTAGGAATATCAATCTATATCTGAACTTTTGCACCGGTGTTTTTTTTTTTTATTTATTTTATGTAGGAAGGATACTGACCAAGGGCAACAAAAATCTAATAAAAAAAAAAAATGCCCACTGAAATGCCAGTCCCATAAAAGGGTCAAAGCAGTGGTCAAAACTGGTGGATAAGTGTCTTGAAACCTCCCTCTTGAAGGAATTCAAGTCATAGGAAGGTGGAAATACAGAAGCAGGCAGGGAGTTCCAGAGTTTACCAGAGAAAGGGATGAATGATTGAGAATACTGGTTAACTCTTGCGTTAGAGAGGTGTACAGAATTACATATTTACACATTTAAACACACGGTCTCTCTCTCTCTCTCTCTCTCTCTCTCTGGAAATACAGAAGCAGGCAGGGAGTTCCAGAGTTTACCAGAGAAAGGGATGAATGATTGAGAATACTGGTTAACTCTTGCGTTAGAGAGGTGGACAGAATTACATATTTACACATTTAAACACACGGTCTCTCTCTCTCTCTCTCTCTCTCTCTCTCTCTCTCTCTCTCTCTCTCTCTGGAAATACAGAAGCAGGCAGGGAGTTCCAGAGTTTACCAGAGAAAGGGATGAATGATTGAGAATACTGGTTAACTCTTGCGTTAGAGAGGTGGACAGAATTACATATTTACACATTTAAACACACGGTCTCTCTCTCTCTCTCTCTCTCTCTCTCTCTCTCTCTGGAAATACAGAAGCAGGCAGGGAGTTCCAGAGTTTACCAGAGAAAGGGATGAATGATTGAGAATACTGGTTAACTCTTGCGTTAGAGAGGTGGACAGAATTACATATTTACACATTTAAACACACGGTCTCTCTCTCTCTCTCTCTCTCTCTCTCTCTCTCTCTCTCTCTCTCTCTCTCTCTCTCTCTCTCTCTCTCTCTCTCTCTCGCCAGAAAGAATCTTAACAGACAGCAATCCTCGTTTCCAGCTTTGTTTTATTGTGCTAAATGCGATTCCGCGGGTTGTTACCTTTTAACACTCGAGAGGTGGCGCTTTATTGGTGCTTAAGTGGCGCTCCAGTGGTGATACAGCGGTAGTTTTGTTGCCGGGGATTGTGTCTGACGGAGGTGCTTAGGGAGGAAAAGAAAATAGGTGAAAACGATGAGGACGAAGAGAAAGAAGAGGAGGAGGAGGAGAAGGAGCACAAAGGAAGAACAAACATCATGATAGTTTTTAGTGTGTAATCTAAAACCAAACTAACCTAATCTAATGTAAAAGTGAGACGTGGGATAGTAAACGCGAATAGGAGGAGGAGGAGGAGGAGGAGGAAGAGGAAGAGGAGGAGGAGGAGGAGGAGGAAGAGGAGAAGGAAGAGGAAGAGAAGGAGGAGGAGGAGGAGGAGGAGGAGGAGGAAAACAAAGGAACAGATATCAGCAGACCTATTGACCATTACAAGACACAAAATAGTAAAAGACAAGAGGAGAAGGAGGACGAAGAGGACGAAGAGGACGAAGAGGACGAAGAGGAGGAGGAAGAGGTGGAGAAGGAGGAAGAGGAGGAGAAGGAGAAATTTTTCTTTTGATTGTTTTTTTTTAATTCCAGCAGCAGCTTGCCATTCTAATCCTTGTTCTGCGTTTGTTTTGCTGTTGTCTTGTTTGCGTCCCGAGGGTGGGTGGCTGGCTGACGGGGCGAGGAGGGCTGGGGGAGGCTGTCAAGTGGTGCAGTAAAACACACCATCTTAAAAAAAAAATAAAGTAATGCTGGACTTTTTTTCGTTCTTCCCAGTATTGTCACGTTAGGTTCTTTCTCGCCTTCGTGCATAAAAATGAGGTGGTGTCTTTTCTGCAGCATCGGGCGTTATCGCTTCTCTTATTCAGTTCCTCTCGCTTATGTTGATGTTATGTGCGCGCTGTGCTGACAATTCTCGGTCCCACTGCGTCTTGTATCAATTCCTGAGGGTACGGAGTGACGATTAAATAGGGTTTCTTCACCTGCAGACGTCTCCATCCTGCTTCATTGGCTTAGAGAGATGGAGGGTGGGGGTGCCGTGCCTCACGTGCCTTGCCTCCTTGTAATGGAACAAGCTTAGTACTCAAAGTGCATTACGACAAGAATAGAAATGCAATAAAACTCTTGAAGAATGTCATACGGTACATGAAACTCAACGGCAGGTGTGTGTGTGTGTGTGTGTGTGTGTGTGTGTGTGTGTGTGTGTGTGTGTGTGTGTGTGTGTGTCGTTAAAGAAAGAAAGAAAAGTTAAATTTCGTCATTATGTAATATTTACGCGTTTTTATTATCACAAGCTTGCTAATCAAAGTAATGGCTTGTAGCGGTGCGAGCTGCAATGTGTAATAATGGTGGCAGGCGAAAATAAAGAAAAGAAAGAAAAAAAAACATATTTTCTTTCGTATGTATTTTCAGAATGAGTCCGTGTTAACTACTCTATTACCACCAGCAAAACGTGGAATATTTTCCGTGTATTTTTCGTATATTTTTCTCCCTCTTTCATATTATTTGGGATGAAAATGTAACGATATTTTTAGTCGTGTCGGAGCAACAGTTCTCGTCCACGTCCTCGGCCTCCTGTCCTCGTAGTCCTCGTTGTGTCCCACGTCTTCCTCGCCCTGCTCCTCGTCTTTCCTATACACGGGGCGGTGCTTCTCCCTCCTCCTCATAACCATAACACCTGTTCGCCCCGATAACGGCCCTTAAATCCTCAGGTACAGACGGTCACACAGGTAAACACAATGATTATTCCACCGTAAATATTGAGAAATTCATGAAACGGCGCTATTTCCGTGCCACTTTTGAATGATATGAGTGAGAATCCAAGTGGGATATTATTTCTTTTTTAATGAATTTGGCGTCACGTTGGAAACTTCACCGTGAAATGTGGGAATTTAAATATCACCGCGGGTTTTTGCATGCGATGTGTGACGCGTGGATTTGTTCCTTGGATAACATTTTGCTTTTTGGCGAATAAATATTAAATTATGGCTATGCATATTCAGTGATAGAGAAAAATGTAAAGGTGTGAGAGGAAAACCGCCTGGCCACACATACACACACACACACACACACATACTGGACATGGGCGTGGTGCAAAGGGCGGGACCGAATATCCATCGTGTGAGAGGGAAGGGCAAAAGTGTCGGGCGGAAGAGGACGCAGAGTGTGGTGTGAAGTGGGAGCAAGAGTGATGTAGAGGGAGAAAATGGGTGCAGTGGAGAAGTGGAGTGGTGAGTGGAGGAGTGTCAAGTATACGGAATAGTAGTGGAGTGGTGGAGTGGGGAAGAGTGGAAGGTGAAGAGCAGGATAGGAATCAGAGGAGGGGCATTTAGAGAGAGATTGGAGAGGAGGCGGGAGAGAATGGGCCGAGTATGGTTGGGTGTGTTAGATGGGGAGGGTCAGGTGGAGTGGGGTAAGAGGGTGCGGAGAGGAGTGGAGAGGAGGGGTGTAGTGTGGTGTGAAGGGAAAGGTGAGGTTGGGATGAAGGCCAGGTAGGGGCGTGGGAAAGATACACACACACACACACACACACACACACACACACACACACACACACACACAGGTTAATCCAACGCAGTGTTTGCCCTGGGTTTATGTGTCTCTTTCTGCTCCTTTTTCTCTTCCTGTTCGTGTCAGTCCGTCAGTCTCTGTTTTGCACATCTTATTTGTCTTGCATCCTCTCTCTCTCTCTCTCTCTCTCTCTCTCTCTCTCTCTCTCTCTCTCTCTCTCTCTCTCTCTCTCTCTCTCTCTCTCTCTCTCTCTCTCTCTCTCTTGTTTTCTGTTGCACTGCATTTCCACTTTTCCTCGGTTATCTGTTTGCATATATGTCAAATCTTTATCGTCTGTGTGAAATGTCTTATTTTGTGTTTGTATTTACCTATGTCATTTCTCTCTCTCTCTCTCTCTCTCTCTCTCTCTCTCTCTCTCTCTCTCTCTCTCTCTCTCTCTCTCTCTCTCTCTCTCTCTCTCTCTCTCTCTCTCTCTCTTACATCAGCCCTCCATCTTATTCCCTCCAGTCTCCAAAGCTTCTCTCAGACTGCTCTCTTTGGTATAAACTTAAGTTGTGCATTTGTTAGAGCGCCGGAGTCTCTAAGTAACTGGATGAGGCCTCACGCTGCCGCGACTCAGGAGCAGCAGCAGGTGGGGAATGAGAAGGAGGACGTCAAAGAAAGAGACATTCACATATTTGCACAAAACAAGGTCCTTGTACTGTCGCTACCAAATGTATTTCTGTTTCCGTGAAAAGAATAAACAAATGAGAAAAAATTTTCATATTGTATCTCTTTTATACTGTCATGAGGGAGTAAAAGCGAAAACTTTGTTGAAAGAAAACAAATTGTGAATATTTTTGTACCTTGATGCAATGCTATTTGTTAAAAGAAAGTCAACGTTTAAAAATGGAAATATTTAGGTTTTTAAAGAAAAATATCAAAAGCTTTGCTCTCCCAGACACGTTTCCAGTGTGTCTCAGTCAAAACAAGTAAAGCACCATTATTTCAATTGAATACAACAATAGCTCGGGAGAAATATAGTGTTCTTCTGAATGTTGTTGTGTCACTGCACCTTCATGTGTGTTTTTTTTTTTTCTCGCCAAATAACAAACAGTTTATTCTTTACATGTACGTGACTTGATGACCGAGCAGGGACAGGTGACGGCAGGCAATCCAGGTGAGTCTGCTTCCGCCTGGTGCTCTCATTGAATCCATTAACCATTTTTACTGCCTTGGTTGTCCTTTGTTATCATCCGCAGCCATGTGAAAGAATTGGTTGCATGGACGCTCAGGGAAAAAAAAAAAAAAGAGGGAGAAGAAAATTAGTTTTGTCCTTTCTAATGTAACCAAGTATTCAAGAGACTGTAGTGTGTCTAAAAATTAATGAAAATTACAGGAAAAATTGTCAAGTAGTGGCTTATAATATGTTCATTTTAAGTACTTGTTTTATTATTCTCTGAGTAGCAAAGGTGATTACGTGTGTGTGTGTGTGTGTGTGTGTGTGGTGAGAACAATCGCCTTTTCGTATCTTCATAATAACAACACACTACGTTTATTGGTATTATCATTAAGATTTTTATATTTGTTAATGTAATTATTAGAGATTACTTCATGCAGATGTGTGACTGTCCTTCGTTTCATTAGTGAGGGACATTATTCTCGTTATTATTCATATTATAATTCATACTTTTTGTCTTCTGCTTCAACCACCACCACCACCTTCAATACCAACACTACTACTACTACTACTACTACTACTACTACTATTACCACTCCCACTGTTGACGATATGAAAGCGTTGAATGCCTGATAGAAATGCACAACACAAATGTATGTTTTTAAAAGTAATGATTCCACAAAAAGCTGAACACAGACAAAGTATCTCTGTTATTGCTTTCCATTTTAGTACTCCGCTATCGAGTGCTATTTAGTGCGCACGTATACTGCAAACTGATAAGAAATGGACAAAAGAACATTAGATTTTTTTTTTTCAGTCTCTCTCTCTCTCTCTCTCTCTCTCTCTCTCTCTCTCTCTCTCTCTCTCTCTCTCTCTCTCTCTCTCTCTCTCTCTCTCTCTCTCGGTCACTGGGTTCCATAGCGCCCTGTGATTGACTGACTCTGCAACACATCATCGCAGCCTCACTGGCTCGCAAAATGATTAATTGTTCCTTTAAGAGCATTATGTGTTGTTTGACGGAATGATGGCGTTGGCGCTGGTGAGAGAGAGAGAGAGAGAGAGAGAGAGAGAGAGAGAGAGAGAGAGAGAGAGAGAGAGAGAGAGAGAGAGAGAGAGAGTCATGCTCATCTGATCAAAGTGGCAAGAGAAAGGTTCTAAAAACTTTCCCGACATGTTCTCTTGATATTAGTACACATTATTATACTGTGTGCGTGTGTGTGTGTGTGTGTGTGTGTGTGTGTGTGTGTGTTTGTGAGGTAGGTTACCCGTTGTTATGATATTTAATTAAATTAAAGGTCCATTTATTCTCGTTTTAAAAAGAGTATAGACAGGGAGATGAGGCTGAGCAGAGGAGCGCTTAGTGCTGCCCGTCAATGCAATAGTGATGAGCCAGATGCTCGCTGTCACTGAATTGTGTAAACAGATGCGGACTGAGCAAGGAGGAAGATACACCGTTCAGTGCAAGGTGAGGAAGGAAAAAGCATATAAAACAAAAGAGAAAATATACTTGGAAAAAGAGGGGGATGATGAAAGAGAAAGAAGAGGAGACTTACAGTGATAGTATCCTTGTGTCTATACCCTGAGTGTTAGTAATGGCATCAGAGATACAAGGCTTGGCCAACACGGCCTTCCAGTCCCTCTCCCCTTCCGTGACGACACACAGGCAGGGGAGGCAGACTTCAGAAGCGCAATAATGAAATCCGCTCTCAAGGTCACGAGCTGCAAGAAAAGAAAACAGTTAGCACCGAGGTCGGCGGTCACTCCATTTTGCTCGCGACTTCCTTTCATTAAATTGCGATAAAATGTGAATACAGACTGGTAATGATGACCCTGAATTGGAGGAATGAAGAGGTGGAGAGGACGACGGTCATGATGACCGAAAAATTGTTGAATGTGATAGCGGAATATATATATATATATATATATATATATATATATATATATATATATATATATATATATATATATATATATATATATATATATATATATATAGAGAGAGAGAGAGAGAGAGAGAGAGAGAGAGAGAGAGAGAGAGAGAGAGAGAGAGAGAGAGAGAGAGAGAGAGAGAGAGAGAACAATAATGATAATACAGAAAAATAGCGTTAATATTTGTGTTATTACTACCAAGGGGGGCGTCGGCCCACCGCTGGGTGCAATATACACACCATCGAGACATTATTTTTCATTAAAGCTCTTTCGCTACGGAAAATTGTTTTTATTGTTTCATCAAAAGCAAATTTTATTTTTTGTTGATATGATGGCAATATTTGGCATGGCGGGGAGGGAAGGAGTGGCGCGAAAGTACGCCGTCCGCGCAGCGCCGGCTGTTCATATCCTGGACTCAAACTTTTCTGGGCCGAGACTCGCTTTCCGCATCGGCCTTTGAAGGAAAATTAAAAGGATGTAGGTTTCTTGGGGTATTAAAAGCCATCCTTACGGTTCCCTCATTGTAGCTTCCAAGTTTTCCAGCATTGCCAGACTAACTGCTCGTGTGTGGAGAGACAGGCAAAAAAAAAAAAAAAAAAATGTAGGACGAGTCTCCCCTAAAGGCAGCTACGGCTCCTTCTTAATAAATCAATCCATGCGGAAATATTTGGGTTTTCATTAGATCAACATATATTTAGATTTTTACCCAACCATACTTGTTCTAATCCTTTCAGAACATGAATATTTTCAGCACCGCATTCACGAACTGCTCTGACCAGCATTCTGCTCCATGCAGTGTAATACATGTCACAGTAATTATATTTGAGGTAAAAACTGACATTTTAGTGGTAGAGGGAGCAGGGAAAGGGAGTGAGAGTGGCGGGGAGAGGCAGAGGACGTGGCTGGGGGGCGTGGCAGGGTGGGCGGCGTGGTAACGAGGCGCAGTGTGTGGGTGGTCATAGTTTATATTTTTCTCTCTCTGGGATTATTAAGAACTTGATGAAAACTTTAAATGCTGTGAAATTTTTTCAACTTGACTTTCCTATAATACCTGTGAAAATTGTTGTTGTTGTTGTTGTTGTTGTTGTTGTTTTTGTTGATGATCTTGTTAGTGGTAGTGGTAGTGGTAACAGCAACTGTTACTTTCGTATCATGTCACACCGTAACACAGGTAAGGCACTCAGGGTTGAGAGAGAGAGAGAGAGAGAGAGAGAGAGAGAGAGAGAGAGAGAGAGAGAGAGAGAGAGAGAGAGAGAGAGAGAGAGAGAGTTTGGGCTGGAAAGACACAAAGGGGAAGAGTTTGGACAACATTGATTTAACTCCACTTTGTTGATAGTAATTGGATTGAGGCTCGGCGAGGCTTCTCCAAAACCCTGTGCCTTTGCGTCTACCAGAACCAGATCTTTAAGACTTTATACAACAATTACGAAAACAACCATAAATGTAGGGTGTTTGTGCAGCTGCAAAAAAAAAAAAAAAAAAAAAAAAAGTGCTCATAAAACAACGAAAATAATGAAAGTGCTTATGAAGGATAAAAGGGCGTGTATACAACGAGAACAATAAAACGAAAAATTTGATTAAAAATATTCTTGTACAACAATAGAATAGTAATAAATGTTCAAAAGACAACGTAATAATGAAAAAAAAATATGGTTTAACAGTTAGAGTGATAGTGATAGTGTTATAAATTGAAAACAGTAATAAAAGATGCATGCAGAAAAAGGTTTTTATATGAAGGGAGAAACAATGAAAAGATGCTTATAAAGGAAAGTAGCAAAAGCTGCTTATACCAGAGCTGGCACTATCGAAAACGATTCTACAATAAAGTAATTATAAAATATTATGCAAGAATAAAATATCTAAAGATTCTAAACAACAACAACAACAAAAAAGAAAGAAAAAAAGGTATACATACAACTGATAGAAAAAGTGGAAAGAAATTAATAACTTTCTCTCTCTCTCTCTCTCTCTCTCTCTCTCTCTCTCTCTCTCTCTCTCTCTCTCTCTCTCTCTCTCTCTCTCTCTCTCTCTCTCTCTCTCCCTGCATACATTTTCAACACATTCCCTAGAGGCGTGTGTGAAAATCTGGAGTTTAAACATTCCAGAATCGTCAATATTAACATTCATCCATTTTCGGCGGTGATTTTGCTGTACTTCCTCATAAAATTGAAAACGTTCCATTCGCTAATTACTAAAGCAAATTCTCTTTTTCCAATATTTTTGGAGCGTGTTTATTTATTTATTATTAATATTTTGGATGGGGATTTTATATTTTTGGGCAGCCGTTTTATTCGTTCAGTTTTTAATCTTTTCCCTTTTTAAAATAGATTGTCGTCACCGTTCACTACATTTCGGAATTACATAGTTTTGTTGTTTATATTTGTCGTAACTTTTCGCTCGGTATTTTTCCCCCCTTGAGGTTTTCATTCCTGTAGTTTCCTTGGCGAAATATTTAGTTAAGTTCTATTTATGTTTGGAATTTCGCTCTTTTATTTGTCCTTTTATTATTTTTTTATTTTCGTTCTTTTTTTATTTTATTTTATTTTTTTTTATTTCTGCGATGATGTTTGGAATTTCCCCGTATTTGGAATGTGAACCTGTTAAGTGTTTTAATCTAGTTAGCTTTTGTGAGTCTTTTTTTTTTTCGTGATATTGTAAGGATGCTTTCATGAACGTTGATATTCTAGCAATGACTGTGAAAAAATAGACAGGAAGAGATATATAAAGGGCAGCCACCAATCAGAAATCCCGCGTTAATTAACTCTTATTTCATCGCTCTGTTCGTTTTCTTTTACTTTTTTATTTGTTATTACACTTACTGATTCCTGTTCGTACGTTTCTTTTCTTGGCTTTTGTTGTTGTTATTATTTTTCTTTTAATTGTCATCGCTATCACTGTCTGCTCTGCTTCTTCTTTTTTTTTTTTTTTGCTTCTCGTTTTTGGCCTTTGAATGTTTTGATAAATATACGTTGCATTTTTTTTTTTTTTGAGTGGGGAAAGGGAAGAAAAACAGGCGGGGATATGAAGAAATTAAGAAAAAAAACGGGGACAGTGTGCTTATTAATATTATACTTGCTATACTTTCAACCATTCAATTCTCTTTTTCTCCTTTTTTTTCTCCTATTTCATATAATTTTACAATTCAATTTTTTTTTATTGATAATTTTCCTTCGAGTTTTCTCTTCTTTCTACCACTCCATTTACCTCTTCCATTCTTTCCCTTTTGCCTCCTCCTTCTTTGTCGTGCATTGTCGTGCAGATGTCGTCGTGAGGAGGCAGGCAGTCGTTCAGGTGTCCCCGCTTCAGGCAGGTGTGTTGCGCAACTTTATTGGTTGTTCCGGCCTCACCTGTTGATTCACCTGTGACTTCCATACCTCGCCTCCCCCTCACGTATTGTCCCGGTCCTTTGTCCCTCCAGTCCTGCCCTGTTCTTTACTCTTTCTCTTTTCCTTTGTGTGTTTTTAAGCTTTATTTCGTTTGTGTGTCCGTTTGGTAATTGTTCTTCTTTTATTTTTGTTATTATTATTTTTTTTTATCTTTCATGTTGTCATTTATTTTTTTCTGTTTCGTATATTTTTTTTATAATTGACGTAGATTTTTTTTTTAGTTGTGTGTTTTTCGTCTTTTATTTTCTTGCTTCAGTGTTTTTTTTTTTATTTTCATGTTCGTGTTACTTTCTACATTTTTTTTCTCTCGTCTCGTCTTCCTTGCCAGTTTTTCTATTTGTCGTCTGCTATTTTCTTCTCCATCATTTCTTTTCCTTCAGGTTTATTTCTTGTGCATGTTTCCTTTCCTTTTTTTTTATATTTTATTTACCTCCTTAATTGTACACTTTTCCATTCCTCCTCGTCGTTTCTTACTGTTATCAATCATGCCTTTTCATTTTTCCTGCTCGTGAACTGTTACATTTATTTAATTTCCCCTTCATCATTCTGTCATCGCGCCCTTGTCCATCCATGTCACTTTTATTATTGATATCCTGTTCTTCCTGTTATTCTTCATTCTCTCTCGTCAACTTTTGATTTCCCTCTTCTGCTTCCTTGTTCTCACTTTGCAGATTTACAACGTTTCTCAGGGACAGAATAATAGAAAATGTTCCCTTCCGTCTTTTTGTCTCTTTCTGTCTAGTGCTATTTGAATATTTGCCTCCGGAACAACAGGGAGGCTGGTTAGTGGCTTGAGGAAGGGATGGGATTGGGAGGGATTAGAGAATGGAGAGAAGATATGTAGGTACGGGAGGAATGAAAGGTGGGAAGGAGGAAGGAAGGAGAGAAGATCGAGGGATGCGAGGGGATGGAGGGGGAGGAGTCGGGAGGGAATGGTAGAAAGGTAAATGACAAGGGAATATAGAATAGGAGGAATGGGATGAAGCGAGTAGAGAAGGAGAGGGAGAGGAGGGGGAGAGGAAGGCGCCATCACCATCACTCTCCACATATTGTTGAACTCTCTCAGCCTGACTTTCAATATATTCACACGACGCACGGAGAAGGAGGAGGAGGAGGAGGAGGAGGAGGAGGAGGAGGAGGAGGAGAAAGAGAAGGAGGAGGAGGAGGAAGAGGAGGAGGAGGAGGAGAAATGAGAGGAAAACGAAGAAGAAAATGAAGAAATTGAGGAAAGGGAATAAAAATGTTTCTACTTCTTCTCCTCCTCTTCCTCCTCCTCCTCCTCCTTCTCCTCCTCCTCCTCCTCCTCCTCCTCCTCCTCCTCCTCCTCCTGCTCTTCCTTCTTGTATTCCTTATCTCCTTCCATATATTCTCATCTCAGAACTAATATTTTCTAACCTGGGCATCTGGAGTCTGCGGCTGAGAGAGAGAGAGAGAGAGAGAGAGAGAGAGAGAGAGAGAGAGAGAGAGAGAGAGAGAGAGAGAGAGATGGTGTGGGTCGTTTCTACATAATTAGTTTGCGCGCCAATTCGATAGTGTTCCTTAATCCCGGCTTGTGTTCCGCACCATCACCATCATCGCCTCCTCCTCCTCCTCCTCCTCCTCCTCCTCCTCCTCCTCCCCCTCCTCCTCCTCCATAATCGGGTTACGGCAGGAAAATTTGGGCATATTAGGGATCTGTCTGTGCTTGGCAAGGAGGAGGAGGAGAAGGAGGAGGAGGAGGAGGAGGAGGAGGAGGAAATAGGTCGAGAAAGGTTTTAATCGACAAACAGAGGATGAACCTTCAGAGGGCAGACCCGAAGGACTGGCAGAGATGGACATGGAGAGAGAGAGAGAGAGAGAGAGAGAGAGAGAGAGAGAGAGAGAGAGAGAGAGAGAGAGAGAGAGAGAGAGAGAGAGATTGAACTTCCACTCTTTGGATTTAAGGTAAGGGGAATATCTCTCTCTCTCTCTCTCTCTCTCTCTCTCTCTCTCTCTCTCTCTCTCTCTCTCTCTCTCTCTCTCTCACCCATATTTTGTACACATGTTTCCTGCCCATCGGTACCGGAAAGAGGGATATTGCGAGTAGTTTTGCATGACATATTTTAGAAGAGGCGGCTGAACGTGCACATAGTAAAATATAAAGCATTGTAAGTTGAAAGTATATACGAAAAAAAAAAAAAACATATATATACAAAAAATAGGCAGCGCGTTTTCGTGTAATAGTGTAAACCCTTGGACAGTTTGCGTTTACTTTGGTCAAGTCAACCTTTTGTTTATCTTGTGTATTTACATTGCGCAGTGGATTGTGAGTGGGTTATAATTGTATACAAATATTGGGGCATTGCGTGGAGAACTGGAGGGTGAACGAGTTTGGTAGGTACTGTCCGTGGTCTGTGGTGTGTGTGTGTGTGTGTGTGTGTGTGTGTGTGTGTGTGTGTGTGTGTGTGGCTTTGTTCATGTACTGTTATTAGCAAGACTTCTGATACAAGTTCTGATATTAATGGATAGGTAACCAGCACACAGAGGCGAGAATCTACCAATTTTAGAGCAACATTCTTTAAAGACTGTGTGAGTGAAGAAAGAAGGAAGAGGTAGTTTAAATATTAAGGGAATATAGATAAACACTCCTGCCTCAGATTCGCTGCCGCACCTCCCACTCATTTGTTTCGTTCCCCTTTCCTCTCTGGTGTGTTGTTTAGCAATCGGTTGTGTTTAAAGTCTTGCTGGAATCTGTGGAATGTTATGAGTTGAAGCGTGGGTTCCTGCAGACCAAAACAGTCGTGACGCAGCGCAGTGACAACATGAATATATCCGCAGAGAAACTTTTTTTTCTGTCAATTTTCAAGATTGAGAGTCACGTGTGTGGCGTCGTCCAGTCGTGTCTCCAGGACGTAACTCCAAGAAAAAAAAAGGCATGTCAAGCAACGTTTAAAATAATTATATTCATAAATAAATTTAGATTTTCCTTAATGAAACAGCTTGTCATCTGGCAGGAAGCTTATCCTTGAGCCATGCAGCTTAAAGGGCGGAGTGTAAAGTATTGCAGTCAGGAAGGCTGAGGGAAGGTTAAAGGAAGTTTTCGAGAGTTGGGGATGGCAAACGCAATTACAGCTTGATATAAATGACAGTATTTTCGAAAACTGGTAAACATTCAGGGACGTAATAAATCTCACTTCCTGACCAAGTTGTAGCTGACTGAAATATTAAATGATAAATCTTATGTTCTTTGTTCAGAGATTGGCTTACTGATCGCGGGCTGTGAACGTGAATAGTTAAGCCTGGGGGCGGGCACACGGCAGTGATGGGACGCCGCACGGCTCTGTACATGTATTGTCTGCCGTGCACTTTATAATAAACACTGCACTGAATCTATAACAGTTTGGTGACGACACGTAAAGATGAAGAGCCGTCGCCTTGAGAGACTGTGAGAGCCTCGAGGGAGATTCGGACAAGATTATTCAGAGAACAGGCAAGTGGCAGATGTCCCTCGGCCTTAGAATTCACAGCGGGGCTTTGAATACCATCTGGCGGGTATAATTCTGTGCGATACAAGTTGGTGTTGAGACCCGGCTTGGAATGCGACTTGCACCTCCAGGGAGACGCGGTGCCGGTGCGTGCTGCAGATTGTGAGAAGTGTGTCAAGTTTATAACTCTCGAAATTCCATAAGTAAATTTAAAGCCAGTGCCATAAGGACTGGGAGTGACGTGATGATTACAAATAACTCTGACGGTGGCGAGGACAAGAATTTTTTTATTGCCTCTTGCATCAAATTGTCACTCACTGGAACAAACTGCCTAATAAAGCGAGCTCACCATTGCTTTATGAGTGTTTGGATATTATAGCCGCGATGTGAGTTATGATCCATTCAGTTATTTCCGTCATTTCTTTACAGGAGCGAAACACAAACAATGGATCGTAATTCCCATTCTCCCCGCTGCAAACTCTGATGGCTCGCTGCTCTGACGTTTTAGAACACTGCCAGGAGGTGGAAACTTTTTGATGAATATCCATATAATCTTTACGAGTCTATTGCATTGTTTTCACTTCACTGTTGTACTCTGGGCCGCGGGGAAGGAAAGCCGAGGCAGGATCCGTCGCAGCTTTGTGTCCTGCTCTCTTACCTGTAATAAAGACCTGTACAATAGAGGAGTTTACCCAAGGAGTTAACCTCGTTGTAAGCCAATAGACTCTACGTTACCTAGTATTCCTGTGTCCCTTCCTCCTCCTCCTCCAAATCCTCCTTCTCCTCCTCCTCCTGCTTCCCTACCGCCAACTTGCGTCATTATCCGGCTGCACACGGAATAGCCTCGTCATAAACTTATAACAGCTTCACCGGCACTCACCCTGCCCCTCTCCCCTCTCCCACTCTCCCCTCTCTCCTCCTTCCGTTCGTAAACCAGTGTGATTATTCCTGGGCAAGCGTGGGTGTTCCCTCGTTAACTACTTGCCTCCCTCTCTCTCTCTCTCTCTCTCTCTCTCTCTCTCTCTCTCTCTCTCTCTCTCTCTCTCTCTCTCTCTCTCTCTCTCTCTCTCTCTCTCTCTCCTTTCCATTCTGTTTTCCCTCTCCTCTTCCTTCTTCTCCTCACGCATCGGCCATTCCCGCCCCCGCTACTCATTCCTCTCCTTTGTCCCTCTCCGCCCCTTCCTCTACCCTCCCTCTCCCCACTCCCCCCCCCCAGATGTGCCGTTGTTAATTAGCTCAGGTGTAAAGGCGATGCTGTGTGAGCGAACGAATAAACTTAGTCACTCAAGCTCTCTCTCTCTCTCTCTCTCTCTCTCTCTCTCTCTCTCTCTCTCTCTCTCTCTCTCTCTCTCTCTCTCTCTCTCTCTCTCTGTCGGCCTACCTCCATTCCTCTTCCAGCTGAATTTATCATTGTGTGTGTGTGTGTGTGTGTGTGTGTGTGTGTGTGTGTGTGTGTGTGTGTGTGTGTGTGTGTGTGTGTGTGTGTACGCAATATAGTCTTGCTTAGCTGTGTTTGTTTGTTCACGTAAATTCAGGCAGTGCGTCAGTGCGAAAGTGGAGGGAAATGGAGAAAGGAACACGTGTGTGTGTGTGTGTGTGTGTGTGTGTGTGTGTGTGTGTGTGTGTGTGTGTGTGTGTGTGTGTTTAACCTTCATGCCTACGCAGCCAAGACCAGCATACCGTAACTTGTCAGAACACGGAATTAATTTTTTGGTCGTGTTATTTTTTTCTTGTTATTGTTGTCGTCCATGTGACAAGACAAGGATTTCAAGACTTCCTCACGGTATTGCCAGTGTTTGTCTTGTTTTATTTTATCTCCTGTCTTTCACTTCACCTCCTCCATTTACTCTTCACACTCTTTGCTGACTTCCGGCCTTCCTCTGCCCTATGACTGGAATGCACGAGGATAATTATGGTAAGGGTGGTGAGGATAATGATGATGGAGACGATGATAGTGATGAGGCAGGTGATGAGCATGACGACCGTAATGAACCTGATGGTCGTGTTTCCTGTGACGTGTTTTGTCCGGGTATCAAACAAAATTTTCCTTTGAAGCTTTTGAAAGTTCCGTATCGCGTCAACTTTTGCTTTACGTGTCAAAAAAATGTGCCAGGTATGATGTTTTTGTTTTCGTTTTTCGTTTTTTTTTTTTCTTAAAAGACAAGAGACGATTAGTTATATTCGGGCCTCTATATCCCTGTTTGTATGTATGAATGAATGTACGCATGTTTGTCTTTCTTTGTCTGTCAATATGTATGTCTGTCTGTCTGCAATCCAACCCCACCTCTCTCTCTCTCTCTCTCTCTCTCTCTCTCTCTCTCTCTCTCTCTCTCTCTCTCTCTCTCTCTCTCTCTCTCTCTCTCTCTCTCTCAATACAAATAAAACTCAGGAACACACACAAAATCAAATACATCTCAATGTTTCCGAATTTCAGTGATATCGTTTTTCCTTTTAATATTTCCAATCATCTGTCTATTGATTATTATATGCCTCTCACTCGCGTCCTGGGAGAAGACATATCTCTGACGCTTCTCTTCCCTCCACCACCACCTCCTGCTCTCCTTCCTCTCTCTCCCTCCCTTCCTCCTTCACTGCCACAAGCCCATTACAAAATTGGTATCGATTCCAAGACACCTACGTCTCCTCTTTCCTCTCCTCCTCCTCCTCTTCCTCTTCCTTCTGCTTCCTCTTTGCCTTCTCTTCCTTCCCTCCGCCTCTCCTCATCCTGCTTTCCTTCCCTCGCCTTGCTTTTCCGCTCTCATCCCTCGTGGAATCTTCTTTTTACTCTTCTCGATCTCATTCACACCTCCCGCACACCTCTCAAGCTCTGACCCGTCTTACAAACACACACACACACACACACACACACACACACACACACACACACACAGGACGCAGAGCTACTTTCAAATATTTTTAGTGTGTAGTCGAGTGGCGCCAGGAAATAATTTGTCGTAATATTATAGTTTTTTTTTTTTTTTTGTATTTGGAAAGTTCTCTTTTTATGCGAAGTCAATTTTGCGGTTCGAGTTTGTCACTAGCGATTTAATTATTTTTAATGTCTTTAGAGTTTGCATTTTTTTTTTCTCCTTTTTTTATGAACTTTTTTTTTTCGTGTTTCCAGTCACAGAATAAATTGCTCTGTCGCTTCATTTGGAGAAGTTTAATTGACCTTGCTTTTAGTACTCTCTCTCTCTCTCTCTCTCTCTCTCTCTCTCTCTCTCTCTCTCTCTCTCTCTCTCTCTCTCTCTCTCTCTCTCTCTCTCTCTCTCCCTCTCTCTCTCTCTGCATGGTGAGATTCACAAATTGTCGTGTGTTGTTTTTGCTTCAAGAAATGAATGCAAATATACGCATGAATAAATACATTTGAATTGTTACATAAACAGTAAAAAAAAAATCAATAATAAAAAGTAAGCACGTGTGGGGAAAAATGGGTCAGTTGCAGTAAAAAACGTTCGCCAATAAAGAAACGTTTCCACGCGGAGAAAAAAAAAAAGAAAAAAAGAAAAAAGAAAAAGGCAGAACGAACGAGGGAAAAAATAGGAAGTGATTAAAAGGAGGTAAAGTTTTTAAAAGTGCAACGGAAAAAATAGGACGCGAATACTTTACGGCGAAGGAAAAAGTAGACCATGAACACACACACACACACACACACACACACACACACACACACACACACACACACACACACACACACACACACACACACACACACACACACACACACACACACACACACACACACACAAGTAATTCTTGGTCCCACTAAAAAAAAAAAAACACAGATAAAATAGAACGAAAGGAAAAAAATATAAAAAAATAAGTGTAATCATACAAAAAAAAGAATGACAGAGAGAGAGAGAGAGAGAGAGAGAGGAGAGAGAGAGAGAGAGAGAGAGAGAGAGAGAGAGAGAGAGAGAGAGAGAGAGAGGAAGCTGCGGTGGTGGTGTTAGTGATGACAGTGGTGGCCCTCGTAGCAGTAGTAGTTTATGGCGATGGTGAGAAGTGACAGAAGGAAAAGGAGAGAGATTCGAGGCGGTGGAACGACAGTGGGAGAGTGGAAAGAGGAAACATCAAAGTGCTGAAGGAAAGTTATCGTTACGCATTGGAAAGATTCAGTGGCTCAAAAAACACAAAGTACAAACACCATTTCTGAAAGGGAAACTTGGGTGGGTGAAAATATTTTGGCATTTGGAAAAGCGAAAGATGCAAGTACGAAAGTTTTCTTCCTGTGCTGTGTGAGTGTGTGTGTGTGTGTGTGTGTGTGTGTGTGTGTGTTTGGCAGTTATATATATATTCATCTGTTGTGGGACATCAGATTCATTCATTCATTCATTCATTCATTAAAAAGTCCGTGAAATGATAATAATTCAAAAGTTAATATCAGCAAAATGAGGAAATTAAATTAAATGACGACAGTGATGCATGAACGAAAGCCAAGCAGAGAGAGAGAGAGAGAGAGAGAGAGAGAGAGAGAGAGAGAGAGAGAGAGAGAGAGAGAGAGAGAGAGAGAGAGGAAAAAGGAGTTAGGCACAGGAAATTCAACTAAGTCTCCCTGTTTTTTTTTTTTCTTTCTCCTCCTCCTCTCTCTCCTATTTCCACATTCTTCATTTTACTCCTCTTTGCTTCTCCTCGTCTCTTTCCTTCCTTGAACTCTTCTTCCCCACTGTAACATTCCTTTCGTATCTCGTGCCTTCCTTCTCTCCTCATCGCCTCTTCCCTTCTTTCACCTCAATTCCTCTTCCTCCACAAGTTTTTCGGGCAAAGTTCGTTCCAAGTTCTCTTCTTCTTTTTGTTTCTTTTTGTTTGTTGAAGCGACTGAGGTGACGGACAAACAGACAGACGAAACAGAGAGGTGGACGGAAAGATAGACGGGGAAGTGATAGATAGAGGCATTCAAGGAGGTGAAGAGAGTGACAGTAGAACAAAACATATAAAAAGACAGGTGAAATAAAAGGCAGAGATAGACAGACAGACACGTAGAGAGAGGGACAGGTAGAATTAGATCGATAAGAGACACAAGAAGAGACAGTTCAGATCATACAGATGGACAGACAGATAAGAATATAGACAAAGACAAAAGTATAATAGTTGGCTTAAAATATGTATAAAAAGACAGACATAAAGAGATTAATAAGTTCTCTTGTGTACAAATAGATCGAGACAGACGGAGAGCGAATAGAAAAAGCCAGGTAGACAGCTAGGCAGAGAGAGAGAGAGAGAGAGAGAGAGAGAGAGAGAGAGAGAGAGAGAGAGAGAGAGAGAGAGAGAGAGAGAGAGAGAGAGAGAGAGAAATCAATAAAAAGGAAGTGAAAAAGATTAAAATATGTATCGTTCCTTTGCTGAGGCACGTGAGGAAAGA
This sequence comes from Scylla paramamosain, assembly GCF_035594125.1. NCBI lineage: Eukaryota > Metazoa > Arthropoda > Malacostraca > Decapoda > Portunidae > Scylla > Scylla paramamosain. The sequence goes on from NC_087174.1 coordinate 2,615,422, forward strand.
AAAAATAAGGCAAAGGGACAAAAATCAGAAGAACCATAAAAGAGGAAGAGGAAAACAAACGAAGAACGGAGTAAGCAAAGTGAAAAAGGGATATAGGAAGGTAAGAAAAAGTGGCAGTGCATAGCGAGGGAGGAGAGGAAAGCTTGAGAATATAAAAGTGAAAGAGAAACACACGTACAAAGATGGCCAGTGACTCACCTCCCTTGGAAAGAAAAAAAAAAAGCTAAAAAAAAAATTGACAGTTGATGAAAGAACTATAAAAAATATGGAAAAGGTTTTGACAGTACAGAAGAAAAAAAATATTGCAGGTAACGAATTCAGGAACCACACACACACACACACACACACATACACACACACACACACACACACACACACACACACACACACACACACACACACACAAAGACACACAGGACACACAGACAGACACGGCACAATTAACCATTCCCTCGCACCTGTTGGCTCACCTGCCCGCCTAATTAATTTCGTTGCGACAACCTGAATGAAGAAAATTATTGCTATTGTTTACCCCCCTTTTGTCCTGCTGCCGCTTATTGTTGCATCATTGTTGTCCCCTTTTTTTTCCCCACGGTTCCCTTTTTTAGTTCAGTCTGGGGTCAACAGTACTTGCTTTGTTAGTCATTACTCGTGTTAGTTAATGGCTTTTTTTATGCGTCATGTAATGCCCTTGGGAGGTTTTAAATTAGGTCGTTGTTTTCATACGTTTAATGCTTAGTTGTGATTTGTTGTTATTGTTATTGTTATTATTATTGGTATTATTATTATTGTTATTATTATTATTATTATTATTATTATTATTATTATTATTATTATTATTATTATTGTTGTTTATTTGTAGTTGTTGTTATTATTGTTATTATCATTATTTTTATATATTTTACTACTGTTTTTACTATTACTAGGTACTATTATTATTATACTACTATCTCTACTACTACTACTACTACTTTTACTATAAACATTACTACCACTATCACCACCACTGCTACAATCCTCACCATCATCATTTATATAGTACACAAATTAGACTATAAAACAGTCAGATTTTTCTCCCCCCCCCCCCATTACTGTCATTATTCATTACTTCCCAGTACAAAACACAACACAAAACTGCGACACACATTTTTCTCTGAGACCGAAAGGCTTTGGGAGAAGAGAGGGGGAGGTAAAATACGACATTTGTATATATTTTAAAAGCCAAGTACACTGAAAACAAAAAGGCAAAAAAAAAAAAAAAAAACAGGTTGATAAAAGCGAGCCGGGTTTTTTAAAATACAACTATATAAACATCCACAGTGGAATTGGAAAATGTGGGTTGTTTTATTGTTTTTTTTTTTTTTTGCTTTTTTTTCTCGTCAGCCTTGAAGAGATAATGAACTTTGTTATTACGTGTGTCCGTGACTCTCGAAACATTTCAGTTGACTCAGCGACGCCATCAAAACCCCCGTATTTAGAGAGAGAGAGAGAGAGAGAGAGAGAGAGAGAGAGAGAGGAGAGAGAGAGAGAGAGAGAGAGGAGAGAGAGAGAGAGAGAGATTGTCTTCATCACATATATATTTCGGGTGGATGTTGAAGTGTCATTCTCTGATTTTGTATATTAATTTATTTATTTATTCATTTATTTATTTGTTGTCATTCTTGTGTAAAAGGAATAATTTGTGCTTTCAGCTTGATTGGAGATAGATAGATAGAGAGAGAGAGAGAGAGAGAGAGAGAGAGAGAGAGAGAGAGAGAGAGAGGAGAGAAAGAGAGAGAGAGAGAGATAGGGAGACAAATTTAGAGGCAGTCAGATGAATAGAAATGCAGACAAATCCAAAGACGTATACACACACACACACGCACGCACACACACACACACAGAGGAAGGCACGCATGCAGACAGAGAAGCATAAATAGAGAGTTGAAGGCAGACAACCAGTGCAAAGGGAAAGGGAAAAAAGATCAGATATTTATTTGAAAGCACGCAAGAAAAAGTGCGGACGAACAAATTAGAGGGGAAGGAAGAGAGAGAGAGAGAGAGAGAAAGAGAGAGAGAGAAACGAAAGGTACGAAGAGGAGGAGAAGATAAGAAAGACAAGAGAATGGAGAACAAGCCAGAACACGAAGCAGGGAAACATAAGAGGAAGGATAAAACAGAAGAAGAGGAGAAAGAGGAGGACGACGAGGGAGGAGGAGGAGGAGGAGATAGAGGAGAGGAGGAGGAGGAGAGAAGAGCAGTATTGATTGAGGGATTATTGGGGAGGGAACTTAGTCGTGATGCTAGCGATTAGGAGAGGAGAGAAAGATGAGGAGAAGAAGGGAAAGTAAGAAGATGAGGAGGGGGAGGAGGGGAAGGGAGAGAAGGAAGAACAGGCTGAGGAAAGCAGGTGGAAGATGAAAAGATTCTGAGCGTCTGTTGCCCGTCCGCCTTTGTCCCTCTCTCCCGCCCTACCCCAGTCTCTCTCTCTCTCTCTCTCTCTCTCTCTCCTCTCTCTCCTCTCTCTCTCTCTCTCTCTCTCTCTCTCTCTCTCTCATACGCATCCTTACCTCACTTCTTCGAGCATATCTAGTAATTATTCACAAAAATTCTAAAGTGCCGAGAATTTCGAAGCATTCAAGCTATGAGGAACAAAACTAAGGGGAAATAAAGACGAAAATTACACTCAAAATGTCCTCCTTCCCACCCCATGGTTAGTGCAGCCCAGCCTCTCCCTCGCGGAGCTGATAAATAAATGAAATAAATATAAAATAAATAAATATAAAGTGTTCTCATAATATTAAAAAGCGATGATTAACAATTGAATTTAGCCAAGATGCATTATTTATTGGACGGTAAACACGACGCGCGCGCGCGAGAGAGAGAGAGAGAGAGAGAGAGAGAGAGAGAGAGAGAGAGGAGAGAGAGAGAGAGAGAGAGAGAGAGAGAGAGAGAGAGAATATGTACAAGGATTATTATGAGTCAAGCGAACTCGTAACGCTGCCCTGTAATATGTACTGTCGTGTTTACGTCGTCGTCGTTGTTGTTGTTAATGTTGTTGTTGTTGTTGTTGTTGTTGTTGTTGTTGTTGTTGTTGTTGTTCTGTTTCCGGAGATATTTACTGATCGTTATATTTGTAAACAGTTGAAATGGTAGTTTGTGATTTTATGTTCAATTATAATTATTATTATTATTATTATTATTATTATTATTATTATTATTATTATTATTATTATTATAGTAGTAGTAGCAGTATTAGTATTATTAGTAGTAGTTGTATAGTTGTAGTAGTTGTAATCTAATACTGTGTGTGTGTGTGTGTGTGTGTGTGTGTGTGTGTGTGTGTGTGTACAAAGAGGAAGGAGTGTAGTGAAAGTGGAAGAGAGAAAAAAGTGGAGGCTGCTGGGGAGGAAAAAAAGGAAGGGAAAAACTTGTCTCCGTTGGTCAACACAGGGAGAGAAAGGCGACCCGACACTCTCCTCGACTTTTCATCTTTTTCATTATGATTTTCTTAACGAGTCAACAATAACGAAGCTCCGAAGCCCCGTCCAGTGCCTCGCTCGGTCTGGCGAATTAATATACTATAAACTCTCTTTGTGTGCTGCTCCTGAAGGGGACGAAGAGAAGGAGGCGGGGCACTCGAAGAGGGAAGGAGGTTATTAGCTTCTGAGTTAAGGTTGTTGTTGCTGCTGCTGCTGCTGTTGTTGTTGTTGTTGTTGTTGTTGTTGTTGTTGTTGTTGATTGGTTTTAATCGCTTCGTGGGTCACTTTTTTTTCATTTTTTTTTTTTTTTTGGAGGGCGAGAGGGCGTGTGTGTTGTCTTGTGTTGAAAACATTTAGAGTAATTCTGTGTATACAAACTTACAGATTCATTTTAACCTTTTATTTTTTTTTCTTTCCATTTCTTTTATAAATTTCATCTCTCCATCTCCCCCCCGCCTCTCTCTCTCATCCCCCACATACACCCATGCATACAGAGAGACTCAGGCCTGCGAACAGAATCACACCTCCACCGCCCACATTCCCACCCACCCACACACACACACACAAACACACACACACCACACCCACCCACACACACACGGTCTCCCCAAATAAACAGGCAAACAAAAACACGTACCAGGCAGCCCCGCGGCACCACCTTCTCTCCTTATTCATGAGCGTGTCTCGTTCGCCTCACAGTATTCCGACTCATGAATAACAGGTGAGGCGGGCTTTCGTCCAGGGCGTCGAGGCTTCCGGTAGTGGCGGTGGTGGCGGTGGCGATGGCGGCAGCGGCTAAATAGAAGGTGGCAAATTGTGGCAATGCAAATCGTTCTGGATCTGCCGTCCCTTTTTCCTGAAGCATTTAATCCGCAAACCTTCCTTGTTTCCCTTCGTGGCTGTGGTGGTGATAGTGGTGGTGGTGGTGGTGATGATAGTAGTTTGTATTACTGATGGTGTTTGTGGTGGTAATGTTTGTGGTTGTATTTGTATTGGTATTAGGGGTTTGGTTTGTGGTTGTGGTGATTAGTGATGTGGGATAACCTTGTATAAATCATTCTCAGGTTAAATGAATACCAGCCGTCTCATTTAGTGCTTCTCAAGGGGCTAGAACAGATGAGGCGGAGCTAGATTGTGTCAAGTTATTTCTGAAGTTGTGCTAGCTAATCCATTCAAACCTATTCTAAGCTAACGATACCTAACCAGAAAATACGACTAACTCAAGACTAGAATATGTTAGGTCAGGTTTGAATAGGTTAGGTTAGGTAAGGTACGGTGCAGTATGGGTAGCTAATGTAACCTAACCTAACCTAACCTAATCTAACCTAACGTAACTTAACCTAACGTAACTTAACTTAACTTAACTTAACTTAACTTAACTTAACTTAACTTAACTTAACTTAACTTAACTTAACTTAACTTAACTTAACTTAACTTAACTTAACTTAACTTAACTTAACTTAACTTAACTTAACTTAACTTAACTTAACCTTAACTTAACTTAACCTAACCTAACCTAACCTAACCTAACCTAACCTAACCTAACCTAACCTAACCTAACCTAACCTAACCTAACCTAACCTAACCTAACCTAACCTAACCTAACCTAACCTAACCTAACCTAACCTAACCTAACCTAACCTAACCTAACCTAACCTAACCTAACCTAACCTAACCTAACCTAACCTAACCTAACCTAACCTAACCTAACCTAACTACCTAACCTAACAATATCCACCTTGAGAATTACTTGTGTCGCTGATATTAATGTTATTTCTCTTTATATTTGTAGGATATATTGTAGAAATGACGGTGTGTGTGTATGTGTGTGTGTGTGTTGGTGTGTGTAACTAAAGTGATTAGGTGCACGAAATGACTTGTCCCAGCACGTAATGACCCGCACGTCCGCTCGTCATTCAGTTTGGGAATTTTGATTACGTGACTGTTTTGTGCGAGCGATGATGAGTGCGCGGTCTCCCCCACATTTAAAACTCTCTAACCTAATCAAGCTTAATAACACTGAAAAAATATTAAACGTTAAATCGTATTGTAATATATTTTTCCCCAACTTATTCCTCTGTGTGTATGTGTGTGTGTGTGTGTGTGTGTGTATGCAAAAGGTGTTCATAATTTCATCCTATTTTTATGGGTTGCTTGGGGTCAGTATATATCTATCAGTGTGTGCCGTAGGTGGCTGGAAATTCAAACTGCGATTACTTCATAGAGATAATTAAAAAAGAATTCCAGTCATTTGCATCACAGATCACCTCCGGCCTTCCGTGTGCAGGCGCCAGACACAATCAGGTGTGGCGACGCGCGCTGCACAGGTAATGAGGGGGAGTAAATTGTGTGTGGGGAAGCGTGAGGGATGGACCAAGTTAGGCGTGATGGAGTGGCCGGTGGTGAGGGCGAGCGGCCTGAGTGGTGGAGTGGCGTGGGCTGTGGAAGCATTGGTGGTATGGCTGTAGTGTGGTGGCGGTGATGATGATGGTGGTGCTGTGATAGTTATAGTGCTTTCTGTGGTGATAATGATGGTGACTAGTGTGGTGGTATTGGTGATAGTTGTAGTTCCTTTTTGTGGTGGTAATGGTGGTAGTGTTTTTGGAGGCCGAGTGGTCCTCAGGCGCACGGGTTCGAATCCTGGCCACGGTCCGAGAGAAGGAAGGGCATCCACTCCGAGCAACGGTTCCCAGATGTCAAATCCGAAGTCCATCGTTAGGAGGCACCGCTTTACCCCTGATAGACTAGGGAAACCGGACGTAAAAACAGGAAAAATTAGTAGCGGTGTTCGTAATGGTAGTTATTAACCAAGAACACTAAAAATTTTAAAAGGCATCAGATCTTATTAGACCTTAACTTCCTTTCTATGTTACTTTGATTATTCTTCTTGCTATTAGGCTAAAGAAAGGCTTTAAAAATTCAACTAAACAAAACATGCGACCTCGCCAGGATTCGAACCTGGAATCTTCTGATCCGTAGTCAGACGCGTTATCCGTTGCGCCACGAGGCCTGTGAATACATAGGAAAAACATGAAAGAATAAAATAGTATGATAAATGTGAAAAATAAGAATGATGTTGAGAATCAGAAGGTATTGAATGTAAATTATTGAAGAAAACAACCAAAGATAGAAAAGGGAAGAAAGATTATTGGATGAAGTTAAATAAATAAAACAGAATGAAGAGATACGTAGTAAGGAAGAGGGAGGAATGAAATGTAGACACGAAACTTACATAAATGAAAAGTATGAGATTCCTAAAGAGAATATACAGAGAAAGCAAGAGAAGGGATAAAACAAAGATTACTGAATGAAATGAAAGAGAACTGAATGGAATATGAGACACGTAGTAAAGACGAGGGAAGAACGAAATGTGGTAAACACGAAACATAGAAAGCATCCGATATGAATTCCTGAAAACATCACACGAAGAAAATAAGAGATGGGATAAAACAAAGATTACTGAGTGAAATAAAAGACAATTGAATGAGGCGATACGTAATAAAGATGAAGAAAGAATGAAATGCGGTAAACACAGAAGAGAAAGATGTTGAGAAATGGAGAGTGTTTCTGGACGCAATGTTTGGCGGTATGATGGAAGTTTGTAGCTTCAGGAAATTAAGTAGTGGAAGGAGAAGAAAGGGCAGTGATTGGTGGAATAATGAAGCGAAGCAGGTGGTCACGGAGAGGAAACAGGCACAGGCGAAGTTTGCAGGGAACGAAGGATAGACAGGAAGGAGAGAGAGAGAGGGAGGAAGGGAGGGAGAAAGAAGGTATAAGAGGAAGAGTAAGGAGGTGAAAACGAGGGTTCGCGAGGGAAAGACGAGGGCTGATGAGAGTTTTTTGGAGCGAGAAAATCTAAGAACGGAAAATATAAAGCAATTTCGGAAGGGAGTCTATAATGTGGGGAGGTGAGGGGGGAGGGAAGTTTTAGAGAAAGTCTTTTGTATTAATGGAGGGAATGGTGTTTGAAGGATCGGATACATTAAATAAATGAAGAAGAAGAAGAAGAAGCAGAAGTGAGAGAGAGTAATAGTATTTTCTATTTTTTGTCAGAGAGAAAGTAAATGTTAAATAAAAAAACATATCATTAACTTTACATTGCAGTCCTTTTATACCGTAATATCCTTTAGACATCTGGATTCCTTATAGCATTTCAAATTATCTCCCTCAAATGGATCACGCCAGTCATACAACCACATGACGTACTGAAGAGTAAGTGCACTGAGTAACTTACTTAAAACCACTCACGGCGATTTGAAACGTGATCCCTCGTCCACCACATCCAGTATAACCACTCAGCCACCGGTCCTGTGGTACATAAAGGCGAGGTGCTGAAGGCCTTGTGGGAAACGGTGCGGAAAGTCGCTCGGTAAAGAAGGGATTGGCTCGGAATTATTGAAGAGCGTAGGGGAGAGTGTGTCGTGAAGTGGCTGGTTGGGGTGCTCAATGCATGTCACGATGGGGTGAGTGCACAGGGCCAGGGTGAGGTGCACGGGGTGACCTGCATGCACATTGCCAAGATCCGAGTGTTGTGCCGCGCCGCAGGGATAAAATGGCCTGGGCTGTGCTGGCTAGAGGGGAAAGTTTGCTTAGTTTACTGCAAAAATACATGGATGGGTCCGAAGTAGGTTATTTAGAGATGGAGTGCAAGGTTAAGGAGGGAAGAGGCTGTGTGGGTCTTGGGGGAAATATGGAAGAAAGAGTCAAGGTTTATGGAGACTTTGTGATAAGATTGATCTCATTATGGTGTGGCAGAATGGTGAGTTTATGGGATGGGTAGGAAATTATGAAAATGGCTAAATTCTACCCGGAAAATTTATAAGGAAAATTGGCTGTGTGGGTGAAGGAGAAATGCGGAATGTTTATGAAGTATCAGAATTTCTTTAACTTAAAACTTTGAAGACTCTGGTAAGACTGATATGAATGTGGTGTTTCAGTATGGTAGTTTTATGAGGTAAGTAGAAAATTCTGAAAAGAGCAGGAAAATGTGTCGAAGAGTTAGGCACATGTGGGGGAAGGCAGCGAAGAAGCGTAGAAAATTCTGAAGAGAGCAAGATTCTACCAGGAAAATGTACAGAAAAGTTTGGCACAAGTGAGAGGAAGCAGAGAAGAAGCATATTTCCCACAGTAATGGTTTGGGTACGGTGTTAAATTTCCATTACTATTATAGATGCTGTTGCTTTGAAAATCATTATTATCCCTCATATCATTAGCGCCAAATAGTCACCAACAGAAAAATTACTAAGGCAGAAAAAAAAAGAAAAAACCCACACATGTATTCCACACGTAAAATCAAGGCAAGAATTTGGCGGAAATGCGACGTTATGTGTTTTGTAATAGAAACGAGGGGGAATGAAAGAACGAAACATTGAGAGTGACTCCATTAAACATTAAGCACAAGTTATATTGAAACTGTTAACGCAAAAAGGAGATAGTAGTAGGAGTAGTAGCACGAGTAGTGGTAGCAAGTAGAGAGAGAGAGAGAGAGAGAGAGAGAGAGAGAGAGAGAGAGAGAGAGAGAGAGAGAGAGAGAGAGAGAGAGAGAGAGTGTGTACGTAGGCAGGAATGAGGCACTGGTGGGAGAGAGTAAATAATACTAATGAAAACACATAGCCTTATAAAAGTTAAGTCACCACCAACACCTGACACCTTAATATAACCGTGAAGTAAATTAAGACCTTTTTTCTCCCCCGCCCTGGGAACGTATTACACACACACACACACACACACACACACACACACACACACACACACACATACAGACGCACACGGCAGCATTTCAGTGTGTGTTTCCTCCGGGCAGTGGCAGGAAATATAGTGTATAATTGGACTGCAGTTCTATTGGCTTTTAGAACTGCCTCGTTGCATTGTGGGTAGACATTTTGCATCGTCCTAATACTCGTGTCTAAAAATTCTTTCGGGTCATGTTTCGTAATTGAGTTTTTTCATGCGAATTAATTGGTCTTTCTCATGTTCGCTACCTCCTTTTTTCTTTTTTTTTCTTTCTTTTTTTTGTTTTTTGTTTCGTTCCTGGTAGTATTGTTTTGATAAATGACCTAAATTTCGGTAAGTAGCATTCTGCGGAAGTCTGTCATTTGCGTTGTAAGTTATTAATAGTTTTTTCATTCTCACATCGTCATTTAAACTTCCAACTCGGTAATGTTCATGGAACGGTTTCACGTTACGTAGTTTACATTCCTGGCTTTTGCGCATTCGTTACTCCTATGTGTGGAAATCCTGGACACCTCACATCACAATATGGGCACGAAACTGCATTTGATGTCGTTAGAGTGGTGTCAGATTGCCTCTCCTCTGACTGACTACCGCTATTTTCACGCTAACAGCTCTTCTGATCTTGCGAACTGCCTGCCTCTCCTCCCACGGGATCACTGGACAAGACTTTCTTCTTTCTTTCACCCTTACTATGTCCAGCCCTCTAAGGCAAGAGTTAACCGGTATTCTCAGTCATTCATCCTTTTCTCTGGCAAACTCTGGAACTCCTTGCCTGCTTCTGTATTTCCACCGTCCTATGACTTGAACTCTTTCAACAGGGAGGTTCCAAGATACGTCTTATCCTCCGTTATTTGATTTTCTGTTTGGACTATTTTGGGAACTGGCATTCAAATGAGCCTTTTTTTTTATTGCCCTTGACAGTAAAAAAAATCCTGGATCCTGAATAGCTCTTGCGTCACCATAACGACTCGTAACTCAGTAAATCTTGTAACTTTCACGGTTTCCTAAGGTTAAACATCTCTTGCGTTTTTCCAGATTCTTCGCGTATTTTATCTCGCGCTGCAGCCTTCCGCTACATCAAGAGACAGAACGTTTAGGGAGCGGCGTGCTGGCCCTGGAGAGAAAAATGTCGTTACAAACACACGTAACAAGTTCAAGAGAAATGTTCCTGTAATGCGAATCCATGTCCTGAATCCTTAATTAGCGCGGTACTTTCCAGGTAATCTCGTTTGTCTCCAATTTTTACTGAATTTTCTCGAGCGTAAAATTGTATTCTTTTGGCCCCGTGGTTTCGTTGTGCCCTCCCGTCACCTTTTTTTTTTTTAACATGGACGCGCCTTCCTTGTTCCTCTGCTTTGTGATGCCGTGGCTTTAGCGACCTTCAAAAAAGTGGTACTGAACTAGTTAACTATCCTACTTATCCTCGAAACTCTAGTTATACTGTTTTTATTCTTTACGCTTGTAGTCATCTTCACATTTGTTTCGCATCACACTTCTTTCCGCTGCTCTCGTTAAGAGTCAGGCGAGTACATTAACATTCTCCAGCGTGATCGGTCTTCTAATACTTCTTTAGTTACACTCATTACAAGCATGTCTTTATTCACTGCATCCATATATCTTTTAGTAATTTCTCTCTTTCTCCAGCCGACTAGATCCATCTCTGGCATCCTCCTCGTCTCTAGTCTTGACACGCCCAAAGCAACTCAGTCTGGCATTATACTGGTCACTTTTATTAAAGGTTTTGAATCTATAATGTCCAAGTTAATCTTTTCGTTGTATTTACCTCATTTCGTCGAATTTACAACTAAGTTACATGGTCTTTATCAGCTTTCCGATTAACTTTAATTCTACGTTGTCTATTTTTTTTTTTTTATTGCCTCTTTTACGCAACTTTACTCTCATGTGTTGTGCTCGTATCAGCTAAGTACTTTTTGTTTGTTTTAATTCCATGTAGCAACGAGCCATTTCTTTAACAGTAATTAGGGAGCGATGTAGTGAATTCAGTGGAGGCAGGTCAGTGGGCGCGGTAATTAGACTGATAATTGGCGTGGAAAGGAGGACAGACTCAAGGGTTTCGTTGAGCGTAGCCAATGTACTTTTATCGCACACCAGGGAGCGGCTGGCGCCCTCATCAGGCGGACACACCACGAGGAATACTTTTTTTTTCTTTCTGCACGGGTCGGTAGGTACGCAGACACGCCGCAGAAATAAAAAAAAAAGCAAAAATAGAAAACTCAGAAGAGGGAGGGAAAAAAGGAAAGTTATTATACTCGTAAAACTTGTGTCCTTGGTGTGGTTCTGAGGGCACATGAAGGAGGTCATAAGGGAAGGTGCAAGGAGCCAGCTGGCCTACACGTGGCAGTCCCTTTATGAAGCATACTTACATGTACCCACCTTTCATCTTTATCTATACCTTTATCTAATCTTTTAAAAGCTCTGCATTGGCTCGGCACTCGCTTCCCAGCATTTGAAGGGACGCGAGTAAGGGTTCCACACACGCACGGGAATAACAGGAAATTATTCATAAGATCATAACGTCGGAAAATGAAAAGACTGGAATGGCTAGGTGAGCCACACAAGGCAGCCCCTGGACACTTAAGACTTACAATGTGTGTTCTCTTTATTCATATATTTATCCAATCTCCTCCTAATGTCTGTATTCACCACGTTCTTTTTAAGTTTCTTCCACTCCAACCATATTTGTGAAGCAGTTGTTTGGCTCTCCTTTTAAGTGTGATTTATGTGTATAAGACCACAGTGAAATAAGAAAATGAGGGAGAGGGAACACGCCCGCATACTCGGCCAGTCCTCAGAATAAGTGGCGTCCCCTAGGAGGATGTTTACATGCCAGTGAACGCATAAGAAGCATACTAATGAATGGGACAGCAGAGTATGTGGAGGTATATGAAATAGTAATGTTCATAATGATGATAAGGACGATAATGATGCTCTCTATTTCACTTTTACTACCATTATGTAACTTTCTTGTATAAACTTTACGCTTGATGATGATGATGATTAACAATTATAATAATAATAATAATAATAATAATAATAATAATAATAATAATAATAATAATAAAAAGATAATCGGTTCAAATACAATCAAACAATCACTCATTGCAACAAGGCCTCGTGGCGCAACGGATAACGCGTCTGACTACGGATCAGAAGATTCCAGGTTCGAATCCTGGCGAGGTCGAGGGTTAGTAGCTGACTTTTTTTCCCTCTCTTTCTTTAATATAACTATTAATACTGGAGACTGTATGCACTAGCTGAGTAGAAATTGTTTCAGAAGGACATGAAGGTTCCAGTTTGTAATTCTTTGTAACCACCAGCCCCACCATCACCACCACAAGTACAACAACGACAACAATGCAAATACTGCTACTATTACTACTTCGACAACAGTAGCAACTACAACTACAACAACAAAAACTCCTACTACAACTACTACTACCACCACAAGCACCATCACCACCTTAAAACCGTGCCCTGCCCTAGCGACACGAAATCAAACAGTTTATCAATATTAAAAACGCCTCTTAATGCAATGGACCGTGTCAGCATTTATCCTTTTTTAAACCCCCCGGCTAAAGAATTATGGGAAAAAGTCTCGTTTGCACCTGGCTCGTCGCATGAAACACCTGAGGGCAGAGTGCGCACGGAAACTGCAAATTAAACCCCCTCTCTCTCTCTCTCTCTCTCTCTCTCTCTCTCTCTCTCTCTCTCTCTCTCTCTCTCTCTCTCTCTCTCTCTCTCTCTCTCTCTCTCCTTTCTGCTTCACGTTCTGGAGATTTATTTCCTTATTTTTCTGATACTTTTGCCCTAGTTGATAATTTTTTGGTGGGTCTTACTTATCTGGTCTCTTTCTATTTCCTTCTCTCTCTCTCTCTCTCTCTCTCTCTCTCTCTCTCTCTCTCTCTCTCTCTCTCTCTCTCTCTCTCTCTCTCTCTCTCTTACTGATTTTCGGTACTTGTTTTGGTTTCTCCTTTTCAACTCTTTTCTTTCACTTTTCTTTTTTTTTCCTTTTCTTCTATTCTTGATTTTTCTGATTTGTTTCTGGCATATTTTCCGTATCTGTGTTTCTATTTGTTTGTCTGGCTCTCTCTCTCTCTCTCTCTCTCTCTCTCTCTCTCTCCTCTCTCTCTCTCTCTCTCTCTCTCTCTCTCTTCTCTCTCTCTCTCTCTCTCTCTCTCTCTCTGTCTCTCTCTCTCTCTCTCTGACACACTTTATCTTCACCTGCGTTGCTTTCTCGTCCTTCATTCCATCGCTTCATTAATTTTCACATTTGTCAAATTTTCAATATTAATTTTCATGTGTTCCAGTTTTGTTCAATGTTTTTTTTTTCTTGCATGATAAATTAGCAGCGACACTCTTTACAGCATCGTTTATTATTATTATTTTTTTATTTTATTTTCATTTTTATCTTTTTTTTAAATATTCCACTTTTCTTTTTAGCAACTTTTTTTTAAATATTCCACTTTTTTTCTTTTTATCAACTTTTATCTTTAATTTTCGCCGCACGTCTGTCTCTGTCTCCTTTCATCTCGCCCCTTCATCACTTCGCCCCTTCATCATCATCATCATCATCATCACCACCACCACCATCATCATTCACCATTGCCATTGTTCCCTCCGTTAACCCATAACAGTCATTCCAGCCCTTCATATTATTATCCATGATTACCCCAATTGTAATCCCTCCAGCAATTAGGCTTTACTACTGCACATATTCTCTCTCTCTCTCTCTCTCTCTCTCTCTCTCTCTCTCTCTCTCTCTCTCTCTCTCTCTCTCTCTCTCTCTCTCTCTTACTGTTTGTTATTTCTGGTTTTGCTTTAACTTATATCATTTGTTTCTAGTTTCTCTCTCTCTCTCTCTCTTCTCTCTCTCTCTCTCTCTCTCTCTCTCTCTCTCTCTCTCTCTCTCTCTCTCTCTCTCTCTCTCTCTCTCTCTACTTATACTACTACTACTACTACTACTACTACTACTACTACTACTACTACTACTACCACCCTGTAATATTTCCCAATCTCTCACATGTGCCATAAGATTTTTGCTCCTGTCTGTTCATTTCATTCTCAGCTCTCATGCCGCCCATTCGAACCTTTTGACAGTGCCGACACAGATTTCACTGCACTCACTCACTCTCCCGTGCCCGCTTCATTTCACTTCATTTTCATTTTTTTTGCATTTTTTTCCTCCATTTTACCTGACGCCGCCTGTTGAGTACACCTGTGTGATTTCTTTCAATTAGCCTTTTTATGGGTATTGCGCTGGTGGGGGTGGTGGTGGTGGTGGTGGTGGTGGTGGTAGTGGTGTTGATGCTGCTGTTACTACTACTACTACTACTACTACTACTTCTACTACAAAACTTGATCTTATCTCTATACTACTGTTACTACTACTACTACTACTACTACTACTACTACTACTACTACTGTTACTGTACCTACCACTACAAAACACAATATCATCCCTTTACACTACCTGGGATTAGTTCACAATGGCGCTAATATGAAGGTGTATAACGTGCCACAGTAATAAACACTAAAGCCTGTGCAATGTAACACACACACACACACACACACACACCTGGCACGGGCGCTTCCTCACTTTAGTAGTTGAAGGTGTGAGGATCATTAACACCATCTCTCCTGTGCCCTTTTGCCTCATTATCCTCTAAACGAAGCTTCATTTGGGTCTTGAAGGGTCGAGCTTCAGGATTCGAGGCTTCATTTGGAGTGCGCTGCTCCGAAAATGAGCCTGGGAAGTTTTGGGTTGTCAGATGCACGTGAGGATATATTTTTTTTTTTTTTTTACTGTTTTGTTTGTTTTTGTGTTTGTGTTTGCGTGATTGTGTTTCTCTCTCTCTCTCTCTCTCTCTCTCTCTCTCTCTCTCTCTCTCTCTCTCTCTCTCTCTCTCTCTCTCTCTCTCTCTCTCTCTCTCTCTCTCTCTCTCTCTGGTACATACATGGCTAACTGACGCTTGCAATTAAATGGGTACACGGGAACTTACAGCTGCATTTACACTTATGAATGAAAATGTGCAGTACACACACACACACACACACACACAACACACATACACAGACACACACACACACACACACACACACACACACACACACAGGCACGTACGCACGCAGGCACGCACTCAACTAGATATATATTCAAATAGAAGCACTTCACTGACACACATGCAATTCCATATACAGCACAGCCTCTCTCTCTCTCTCTCTCTCTCTCTCTCTCTCTCTCTCTCTCTCTCTCTCTCTCTCTCTCTCTCTCTCTCTCTCTCTCTCTCAACATGTTAATCCACAGCATTCCTCATCTCCCAACACATTACAGGCAAGAGGAGCATCAAGGTGAGGTTAATCAGTCATCCTGCACCTGTTTAGCTTTCACCGCCGGGACACTCGCCAAGGGACTGCCGATCACACGCACACCGCCAGCGAAATGTTAGTGGTGTTAGTTCTGAGGTGCCTGCGTTGCGTTACGTGATCAGTGTGTTTTCATTGATCTTGGCTCGTGTTTTTAAATGACTGTGACTCTCATAGGGGATGTTGTTCTATGCGACAAGGATAATTAGCAGGGTTCTCATGAGTTTGTTCGTATTGATAGTGCGGATTTTTTGTTGAATTGTCTATGGAATTGTGAAAATACTCTCCTTCAAAGCTGTAGTAAGTTCCGCTACAGCTGTTATAACAAGCCGAGATAAAACACTGAAACTTTTTAAAATGCTGTCCCTGAGAGTACAGCCACATTCATTCCTTCTCCCTAGAAAGGCGTGCATTATTCCTGCGCTGTTCATGGAATTCCAGGAAACACTTTGGTTATGTGTTGAAACCCGGAGAATCAAATATACACTGGATCACCTACAATACAGAAGATCGTGGGACAGGAAGAAATTACTTTACGCATAGTGATGGTGTTATAAATATGAGCACCTTGAGAATCCAGAGTAAACTAGACCTGTTTCTACGTATTTCTTGGATTTCTTGTTAGTGCAGTGTTACGAATAAGAGAACCAAACACACAAAGGATAAGCTTCAATAAATTAGAGAGTGCAAAATGACAATGAATACACTCGTGGTGATGTTAGAAATGCCCTGAGGATCCAATGTAAACTCGACAAGCAACAATAAACAACACTGGGCAAAAGCAAGAAAATTAATATATTCAGGTGGTGAGGACAAGGCAAATATATAAAGAGGAAAGGACACTGGAAAATCATAAGCTTCTGTAATACTTTGGTGCAGCATCGGTGTGTCGCGGCGTGATGCACGGCCAGCGAGGAAGTGAAAGGGTATAATTACTTTTTAGTGTGTAAATATAGCGGTGCTTCACGTGTGTCCGCGCCATTGTCACTGCTATTGTGAGGCAAGCTGGCCGCTCGTGTTTGTTGCCGCGACCTGGGTGAAAGGATGGAAGGCAGGGTATGGGAGAGAGAGAGAGAGAAAGAGAGAGAGAGAGAGATTATTTGTCATTCCGATGATACAAAATGAAGGAAACGGAGGGGAAGACGACAATATCTGTCTTTCTGTACAAAACAAGAATGATACACTGCATTATAAAAGAGAGGAATGCGAAGAAAAATATGATAAATGTAAGAGTCCAACACGTAAAGTTTGAGACAACTAGAAAGCATTACCTGCACTCACCTGTTGACAAATGACCCCGATCCCTTGCAGGTAGGACGGAGGTCACCTTGCATTTTAATTACTCATTACCTCCATCAAGTGAAAGTGGAGAAGTAACTTTGCGCGTCCTTAATTACTCAAGGTAGCGAGGTGAGAGAGAGAGAGAGAGAGAGAGAGAGAGAGAGAGAGAGAGAGAGAGAGAGAGATGAGAGAGAGAGAGAGAGAGAGAGAGAGAGAGAAATGACACACTGTATAGGTGGAGATCATTAGCGGGCAGGGGACGGAAAGAGTGAGAAGGAAAGCCGAGGAAAGAAACGAAAGGAAATAAATAAATCTGAGTTGGTAAACGAAAGACGTTAGCAAGACGGATGATGATGAGAGCAGAGAGAGAGAGAGAGAGAGAGAGAGAGAGAGAGAGAGAGAGAGAGAGAGAGAGAGACGGACAGACGGATAGACGGACAGACAAACAGGAACAGCTATACCTATATTTGTTCACCGTCATTAAATGTTAATTACTAAAACTTTAATTGCTTTGATACAGACAGATCATGGGGACGATACCTGAAGTTATCGATAGTTCAGCTGACTCCTGTAGATAATTAACCTGGATTCAATAGGCAGTTGAGTTGACAGATCGAAATGTGACCTTCATCCTTCTAAGTATTACTCATCCTTTCTCCCTTTGTTCCTATTTCCTTTCTCTTCCCTCGCTTTCTCCCTTCCTCCCTCTTCTCTCCATTACTCTTCTCCCTTCGGCCTTTCCTCCCTTGGGGCCCTTGACTTGTGTTCTCTCCCCTCTCCTTCCTTTTCCTGCACTTTCACTTCCTTCCTGATTCCTTCCTCCTCCCTCTGATGTCTCTCTCTTTGGTTACTTCCTCTTCCTTCTTTCTTTTAGTACCTCTTCCGTCTTTTAAATCTCCTCCTCCTCCCTCTCCTCCTCCTCCTCCTCCTCCTCCTCCTCCTCCTCCTCCTCCTCCTCCTCCTCCTCCTCCTCCTCCTCCTCCTGCATTCCTCTTCTACCTTGTGCATTCTTTCGTCGTCCTCCTGCGTTCCTGTCCCACCTCACGCATTCTTTCTTCTCGTCTGCTTTTCTCTCCTCCTCCTCCTCCTCCTCCTCCTCCTCCTCCTCCTCCTCCCACCCCCTCCTCCTCTCTCGCCCTGCAGCTACTGGCCATCTGGAGGCGAAGACAGAGATGATTATTCCAGTGGGTCTTGTGAGGACGATTAGTTCGCTTCCGTTGGCGCCGAATCCTCCCAGTGTGGTAATTCAATGGACTACTTGGCCAATCGTTTGTCAGAGAGAGAGAGAGAGAGAGAGAGAGGGGGGGGACATGGTATTAATGCCACTGCTGACTCTAAATATTGAGATGTTGATGAAAAATGTATGGTTCAAGTTTGAAGTTTGGCAAGAATTGGTTGGTTTCGGATTTTTACTTTCTCTCTCTCTCTCTCTCTCTCTCTCCTTCTCTCTCTCTCTCTCTCTCTCTCTCTCTCTCTCTCTCTCTCTCATCTCCTCTCTCTCTCTCCTCTCTCTCTCTCTCTATCTCTCTCGCTCTCTCTCTCTCATAAGGACTCAGGTTAACATTTGGTTCTTATGGTAGTTTTCTTTCTATTTAATGTCCAGTATGTTTTCTTTAACTACCACTGGAGTTGTGGGAACACTCTTGAAAACTCCAATATCTTCCAGTACAGCTATTTCAGAGTGGTCGAGTTATAGTGTTGAAGGGTTTAAGAATACGACGTTAGGTACCTCATGCCAGGCGTTCATCTTTGTCCCTTTGCCCCCCATAGCGTGCCTCCAGTAAATAGCTACACAGGATGTACTCATTGTGTTGGTGCGCATAGTGTAGCTCTTACCTGGCTTATTGCTACAAAGTGCTCCCAGCCCTCTTCTCCCCGCTTCCTGTTCTGCTTCCGCTGTTATCGCTACTACGTATTACTGATAAACAAGATACATCAGCTTCTACCGTTCCCGATCTCGCTGCCACTGCTGCTGGTCGTGGTGATGCTGCTGCTGTTACTACTACTACTGCTACTACTACTACTACTACTACTACTACCACTACCAACAGCAACATCACAAGCACAGTAACTACCACCACCTCCACCACCATCATCACCACCACCACCACCATCACCACCAACAACAACAACTGCACTTCTACTACTGTATCTGTTTTCTGATAAGCGGCTTACCTTGCCAGGTCACCTTAATTAGCTTCTTACCTGGGCCTGGCCGCCACAATAACGCGGGTATATGTTTTCTCGCTTTGGGCAAACGAGTTCCATCGCTTCAGGGGCGAGAGTTCCAGCAGAGTAGAATGGGAGGGTCGACCTTAAGGGCGTGTGGGCGGGAGGTCTTGCGGCGCTCCATGAGAAGAAGGGGAGAACCACAAACTCTCCCCCCAAGAATTTCATTTCGATGTTTTTTTTCTTTCTTCGTCCTCTCTCTCTCTCTCTCTCTCTCTCTCTCTCTCTCTCTCTCTCTCTCTCACTCTCTCTCTCTCTCTCTCTCTCTTCTCTTCTCTCTCTCTCTCTGTTTGTAACCTACATGCCTATCTCCTTACAATAACTTCCCTGATAACACACACAAAAGCTGCAGTAGATACAAGTTATCAGAGCCATGATGAAGAGACACTTGCTGCATATTGTGTCCAAATATTCCGGGACTGAAACACGAGATAAAAACAAAAGATAGGTCAAATATTCTGAGATTTCCTGCAGGTTCTCCCCCGTTCAAGATCATAAGAGACGAAAGCTCATTGCCAAACTTTCCACTGCAGTATCCTTCGAGAGAAAAAAAAATAATAATAATAAAGTATGAAGGAGAAAGAAGAAGGGAAATAAGTAAGGGATAATGGACGGAGATAAAAAGAAATGGTAATGGATAATACGGCGGAGGGAAAGAAAGAAATTGGAGGGGAAAAATATGATCAAAGTTAGAGAGTGGCTTTTTTTTTTCGTTTTTTTCATTCTTTTTATACATTTTTCCCTTTTATTCCCCTCGAGGACACACTCTAGATGGCTATCCGTGGAGAGAGAGAGAGAGAGAGAGAGAGAGAGAGAGAGAGAGAGAGAGAGAGAGAGAGAGAGAGAGAGAGAGAGAGAGGGAGAGGAGAGAGAGAGAGAGAGAGGAGAGAGAGGAGAGAGAGAGAGAACGCATATATTAATACTGAATTATACTAAATTATTGATAGATAGTACATGTATACTGATTAATATTTAACCATATATTAAGAGAGAGAGAGAGAGAGAGAGAGAGAGAGAGAGAGAGAGAGAGAGAGAGAGAGAGAGAGAGAGAGAGAGAGAGAGAGAGAGAGAAAGTATATAGCTACCTTCCCGAAGTTTATTAATTTTCCAATAATATTAAATTAGGTCAGTATCCCCCTCCTCGTACTTTCAGGCCACGGAAGAATGACAGAAAGGCAATAGGACAAAGAAAGAGAGCAACTTCATATTTTTGTTTGGAAATTGCAACATCAGTCGAGCACCTGAACCCCATGAGTCGCCGGTTTTGTTGCTGCATTTTTTGATGGTGTTTATTTCGTTTCCGAGAAAGGGAGAGTGGGAAGGAGAGGGAGAAAGAGGGGAAGGGAGAGAGGGAGAGAGACAGAGTGGTTTGTTTGTTGTTGTGTGTAGCTAAATACATAAGAACATAGGAACATAAGAAATAAGGGAAGCTGCAAGAAGCGACCAGGCTTACACGTGGCAGTCCCTGTATGAAATATACCTACCTATTTCCACCTATCAATACAGATCGATACCTGGGATTATCTAAACTACGTAGATCATGTAATGGTACTTTCCCTTCGTAACTAAAGTATTTGGGACTCTAATCTGAAACGGCAGCAGAATCCAACGTTTCAATAACGCTTTCAACTTTCCTCAGCCTGGAGTAATACTTAACATCAATTCTTTGTTAAAATAAATACACAAACTCTTAAAAGATATCCCGTCCCGCCCTGCGCAGCTCTCCTTGTATTCCCTGTCGTAAAGTATCGTGGAATCTGCAACACTGCCCTTAAGAAATGCGGATAAAAAGAGAGTGGGAAGGATATTGGCTAAAGGAGATGGAAGGTGCGGTTGTGATTTCTTACTTTCCCTCGCAGAATTTAATCTTACCTGGGAAACACCTGGCTTGCAAATACCGTCTCCTTTCACACCTTTCCCCCCACGTGGGCCTCCCCCTCCCACGCCATTCAATACAGGTGAAGTGCAGGTATCTATTTTTAAAGGCCAATAACGAGTTGATTTTCCCAGGTGCTCTGGCCAAATTGAAATGGAAACACCTGTAATATAATCGACCACCTGTGTTATGTTTATGGGATTTCAAAGTGGCTGAAAATTAACATTGCATTCGGCGCTGTTGCTTTATCTATTTATTTTTATTATCTGTTTCTATTTTGGTCTCTCTTACGTGTGTGGATGTTTTGTTTTAGTGTGTGTGTGTGTGTGTGTGTGCGTCTTTATCTGCCAGTATCAGTTTACCTACCTGTCTGTTTCCCTATTCTCTCTCTCTCTCTCTCTCTCTCTCTCTCTCTCTCTCTCTCTCTCTCTCTCTCTCTCTCTCTCTCTCTCTCTCTCTCTCTCAACACCAGTTTTTCCCTTTATCAGACCAAGAGGAAGAAGTAAATGGCAAACAGGGGACAGATAAATAGAAGTTCCCCTTCCTTCCCTCCGTCACCTGTTGCTCTGCCTTGTTCTGGTTCACTCCTGGCGCCTCCTTGGATTGCGGCGAGGCGAAGTGGGGCGCCGACCTCCCGTGGCCGCAGCGGTATTTGTGGGGATCATGAGGTTAGTCTTGTTTGCTCCTGAAGGTGGAAAAGGGAATACAAACCAGTTGCGCAGGGCAGGATTTCAAGGAATGTTTTTTTTTTTTCTCTCTGTATTTTTGTTCCGTGTTTTATTTGTGATCCGGTACCTTACCCTGTTGTTGTTCGAATTGTCTTTTTTTTTTTCGTTCAGTTTGTCCTTTATCTTTGATCTGGTGAGGGAATGCTTTGTGTGTGGGGAGGGTTCTTTTTATTTATTTGTTTTGTTTATGTCGTACGTGCGTAGGTTCTTTATTCTGCGTTTTCTTTTTCTTTTTTTGTGTGTGTGTGTTTCCCTAGACTTTCCATTTTTTTTTTCTAATTTAGTCAACTTTCTTTTTTTTTTCTGTGTGTTTCTTTTTCATTCTGCCTTGGTCCTTTTTTAATTTTCTCCTCCCACGTGTGTGTGTGTGTGTGTGTGTGTGTGTGTGTGTGTGTGTGTATGTGTGTTGCATGTATGTATGTTCCTCTACCTCTATTTTTACGTTTATACATGTGATTGTTGTATTTTTTGCGTGACTGTTAATCTTTGTCAGTGTCTTTGTATTTGCGCATTTTTGTCCTACATTTGGTTAGTAAAATAGTCTAAATCTCTCTCTCTCTCTCTCTCTCTCTCTCTCTCTCTCTCTCTCTCTCTCTCTCTCTCTCTCTCTCTCTCTCTCTCTCTCTCTCTCTCTCTCTCTCTCTCTCTCTCTCTCTTGGTTCTTTACTCCTCCAATTTATCCTTTATTGTCTCGTGTATATTTTTCTTCCTCCGTCTTTCTTTTTCTCCTTCCTATTCTTCATTTTCTTGTATCTTCTATTTCCCGTATCCGTTAAGCTTCTCTTTCCCTCTGTGTTTTCTTTTCTTTTCCCAAACGTATTATTCTCTCACGTTTTTTTTTTCATTTTTCTTATCTCCCAATATTTTACTTCGGCATTCCCTCCTCCTCTTTGTTTTTCTTCTTTTTCTCTTTAGTGTTTCCCCTCCTCTCATCTTTTGCAGACCTGACATCAATTTCCTCTTCATTTTTGTCTCCGTCTCTCTCTCTCTCTCTCTCTCTCTCTCTCTCTCTCTCTCTCTCTCTCTCTCTCTCTCTCTCTCGCTCTCGCTTTGTTCATCTGTCGTCTCTCCCCTATCTCTCCATCTGGCCTTACAAACTACTTTCTCCTACGTCTTCCCTCCAGTTTCCTTCCCTCCCTCCTTCTCTCTGTCTCCTCTGTCCTGAGGCGAGTTACGTTATTAGTAGGGAGGCAAAACTTAGCATCTTAAGTCAGCTTAAACTTGGTGACTGTCAGACTTTGGATGTCAACTGGCCTTATCAAGTAAAATATTCCCGTCCCTGTTAACTTTTTTCCCCAACACTGTACTGCCCCATTTTCTAAGATTGCTGCCCGTCGTGTGTGTCTGTGTGTGTGTGTGTGTGTGTGTGTGTCTGTCTGCAAGGAATGTCGTATGTGTTTGTTTATTTTCTTTCTCTTTCTTTCTCTTCGCACATTTTACCTCGCTTGTGAACGGCGCCCTTAAGTCGGCCTCCGTCATGAGGGCGAGTCCTCTCCGAGCTACGCAGACACGAGCTCATAAGTTCCGCTTGGCTTCGAAATGAGTCTGGTGGAATGTTAGTATATTTCCGTGATGGTGACGGTATGTACCCCCTTCCGCCTCCTGCTCCTCCTCCTCTTCTTCTTCTTCTTTGTGCTCACTGTGCTTCCTTGTCCTTTCATTCTTCTTTCTCTCTCTATTGCTTTCTAGTGTTGTCTTTGTTTCCATACTCTTTCTGTCCTTCCCTTCGTTTCTCGCCTTCCGCTCGTGTCTGTCTTTCTTGTTTATTTCCTTCATTTGCTTCTCTATTGTCTTTAATCCCTTTCTCTTCCCTTTTCCCTTTTTTGTTGTCTTTATTCGTTTCATCTTCTATGCACTATTTTCTCTGCTTCACTCTCATTTGTCACCTTTCCTTATCTACTTTTTATGTTGATGTATTTTGGCATCTATTTCACCCTTATTTCCTTTTCGCCTTTGTTATATTCACATTTTCTTGCGGGATATTTATTATGGACATACGTTTTAATCCCTTATACGCTTTCCTTTTACGCTTTCTTCCAACCTGCCCTTCCTATTTCGGTCTCCATTTTACAATATATCAGGTTTTATTACTAGCAGAAGAGTGACGATAAAATATAACTTCTTTAATAAAATACTTTGAGTGATAAGTGTGTGTATGTGTGTGCGTGCGTGCGTGTTTGTGTGTGTCTGTGTGTGTGTTGTGTGTGTGTGTGTGTGTGTGTGTGTGTGTGTGTGTGTGTGTGTTTGTGAGGACAAGGGAGACGATGCGTGATGCGTAAAAGACACAGTTGGAATATTTTCTCGTCGTTACTCGTATATAAATAAGACTACATCAGTGTTTCCTAAGTAACTGGAAAGGCTGCGGCTCACTAGACCGGATCACCATAATAATGACTTCATGTAGTTGGCGACACTTCCAGTTGGCGCCATCTATTATCACTTATGGATATGAATACTTAGAAATGAGCTGTTTTCAAGATCAAGTATACCTTAAATAATAAAGGTTTTCGTCTAGTGAGAACAAACGAAGGTAATAACTGCATCATTTTAGAGGAAGGCGTGAATCGTTAAGTTTTCGGGGAGATAATCTCGTTAATGTTTTATGTTGTCATAGGAATGCAGGAAGTGTCCAGCTGCAGCAATAAATTAAAGAATGATGTGCCTGGGAACATTTGTCAGCAACGTGGGAATTCTAAAATGCTGAGTTCCAAGAAGATTTAATAGTGGCGCAGCGAATGGGCAGATGGTGGCGGTCGTCGCGGACAGTTAATGATCGCGGGATGCGTTGTGAAGTGACGAGTTGGCGGCGCGCTCTTGTGGCTGCTCTGTTATTTGAAACTGGATAACCTTAGATGGTGATTTGCCGATACTTATGTTACTGTTTTTGTTGCTTCTGTTTCGTCCCTTTTTTTCTAACTTCTTTTCTTTCTTCTGCTGCTACTATTACGTCTCGCACATTAAAAACAAGAATAACAAAAACAGTATGAGCAACAACAACAAAAGCAACACCACCATCACCACCACAAACAACACCAACAACAGTAATAGCACACCTTGTTCAATTTTTCCTGTCAACACCACCACAACCCTCTTGTAAAGGCCTACGGACACCACAAACCACATATCATTTACTCTCCCAGCGCAGCGCCTTCTGATATTCAAGCCTTATTACTGTTTCCCCCGCGCCTTTGATCTTCCTCAGCTTTAGAATTTCTGAGAGCAGCATAACAATTCTCCTGCAAGCGGGTGATCAAATAATTAATCCGACTTCATGCGAACGGTGGTCGTCTTATCGAGGGAAATTAATCACGAACATACAGACACACGAGGCCAATCAGCTCTTCTCCGCTGAAGGGCAACAATCGTATATTAATTTGGCCATTATATATCGAATTGCCCCTCCTGTCTTGCTGTCCCCCATGTGTCTGTCGTTGCCTCTGTCTCTGTCCCCCTTACTGCCTCCCTCTCGCTTTCTGTGTCTCTGTCTTTGAACTTGAATTCCTCTCAGCCTTACTTGTCTCTGTATCGTATGCTGTGTCTGTCTCTGTCTAGCTGGCTGGCTGGCAGGAGGGCTGGCAGGATGGCTGGCTGGCTGGCTTGCGTACTCGCTAACTGGGTGGCTGACTTTGTGTGTCTCTGTATTTGTCTCTTGTCTGTGGTGTGTGTGTCTGTGTGTGTGTGTGTGTGTGTGTGTGTGTGTGTGTGTGTGTGTGTCTTAACATAAGCATAGGTTTTCTTGACACGTTATTTTTGTGTGTTTTTTTCCGCCAACATAAAGAGAACAATTACTTGGGAAGCGTAATTAATGTCAGTTATTCAGCATTTTCATTTAATTTCAATTCCAGTCGGGTGAAGATGGTTGAAATCAATTACAATTAGATTCCAGACTAATTGGCCACGTCGGCAAAGAATTACATTTTCATAAATCCACACAAATTGTTCGCTGCCGCCGTCTCTTTCTCCTCTCCCCTCCATCAGTCCCTCCCTCCTTCCCTCTCGCCCTCCCCCTGCACGCACTTACCCGGGATTAGCGGTGAGACAAAGGTGCGTGAGGTGTGTTTGAATAATATATGTATTTTAGGAAAGTTTGTTTGGCTGACAGAGCGACTGACCTTGTGAGGAGGAAGATAAATTGGTTTGCATGATATGAATTATTATTCCCGTCGCCAAGCACTGCCTTCCCGGAAATTGTAATCTGAGAAATAGTATGTTTGTTTTGCATCTCGTTTAAGCTTTTTAATATCACTGGAAATTATGGTATTGTGTGTATTTTGGGGCATTTGCTTATTACACCTGCCGCGCCTGAACAAACATAAGCTACTTGTAATGATATTTATATTTCTACAGGCTTATTTATAGTAGTGACGTTTGTATAAAGTATTTAGCGGTATTTCCTTATAACGCCTGCCGCCCCTGAGCAAACGTAAGATACTTGTAACAAAACTTGTATTTGAGACTTAATTGTAGTAGTGATATTTGTGTTTAGTAATCTTGTTAAGTACGCTTGACCAATTTCGACGCTTCTCGCTTCCTCGCAGCACATGAACACGTCCACGACTCGGGAAGCTGGTGTTGGCTGCCTGGAGTTTCAGTTTGTGTGTGCCTCTACAAATGCATACACTGTGTCTGTTTAGATAAAGCCCCTACGGTCTGTGTGTATATGCCGCGCCTGTACATATGAATTCTGTGGCCTTGGCGCGCTCTGTGTAGTAAAGGCGGTGTTGTTTGGCGAGCCCGTGTTGAAGTTTCATTCCTGGTGCAAGGGTGACCTTAATAAGAACAGCTGGTCCTGGAGGGCGTTGTCCTGTTCCCAGCATTGGATTCTTTCTAATGGTTTTATTCTCCGGACATTGCTTTTATGCTGGTTTGCTATGCTCTTCAGTGCTTCGCCTCTCTTCCTTGCGGGTTACGTTGCTTATATAGTACTTTTCACTTTGTCCATTTTAGTGATTTTGCTCTGCACTTTTTGACTTTGTGCTACATTCTTTACTTGTCGCGTTGCTTCCCTCGCTTCTTCACTCATGCACATCGCCTTGATTCTGTTATATCAGAAATTATCAACTTCCATTTTCTATATTATGGCTGTGGCTGTTGCACGTTTATTTACATGTTTATGTATTTATTGCTGGGATTTGGGGGTTCCTTGCTGTACTGGCTTCTGTATTTTCTAATCCCAATATATTTTTTTAACTTGTTCCTATTATCCGGAGTTGCATTCGAAGGACAGAGTGATTGATTTTTAATGTACAATTGACAGGGTTGCGATATTCCGGACTAAGCCGCTAACAGCTTTCATTTTATTTTGCTTCCTGTCTTCCTGGCACAGTGTGTGTAAAGTGGCCAGGAAAATTATTGTAAGCTGCGTTTCGGTTTATCCAAGAACTAACGCAATAGTAATGAACTGAAAGACTAATATACTTCACCTGCATTTGTGTGTGTGTGTGTGTGTGTGTGTGTGTGTGTGTGTGTGTGTGTGTGTGTGTGTGTGTGTGTGTGTGTGTGTGTGTAAGTGTGCATATTTCATTGAAAGTAAATTAACCGCACAACTGGCGTTAGTAAAAGATTTGTGTTGTGTGCAGCGTGTAGTGCAAAACAACAAATACCCACACACACACACACACACACACACACACACACACACAATAGTTGGGACTGGCTGCTATATTTTCAGATGCTGTCGCGCCTAACCTAGAGTACCATGTAGTAGTAAAGGCAGAACTCCTCTATAACTAGAGAGGCCGCCATCATCTCGCCCGGGGGGAAATTCAGGTTCCTTTTTGTTCCTGTGCTGAAGCTAAAAATAATGGTACTGTATTTGTTTCCGTCGGATTTTCCTTTAGGTTTTGATTATGAATGGTAGCCGAGAAAGTATGAGGTTTTGATTATGAATGATAGCGAGAAAGTATGTATGTTTATTAAAGATTATGTTGCTCAAGGTTGTTGTTCCCTGGAAGAGTCCTCATGAAGGTCTGTCTGTCTGTGAGATTCATGGATGCAGAGAAGAGTTGTCACACTTGGTATGTTTGTTCAGCGGATTCATGGAGAATTTCCTTTACGTTTAATTTAAATGGACTGCATATATAAGCAAGATAAGATGTTAAATTACGAATAATCTATTTAATAATATGAAAGCAGCAAGTTAATTAAATTTACAAGAAAATGTCTATTTAAGATTCATAAAACGCCATCATAATGAATAATTGCGAAGTCTTTCCCGGCAACTGTCAACAGCAGACTAATTTTTTTTTTTTTTTAGCAATGCAATCGTATAATTTTTGCCAAGGCAGTCACAAAAAAGAAGACTCAGTTACGTGGAAATTTGCTTCGTATTTCGTATAGTTAAGATTTACTCTCCTCAGTGTTGCCTTTCTTTTTTATATATAACATGAGAGATTATACTAAATAACATCTTCCCTCCCAGTGAGATAGCCACGCTCCGCCAGAGACGATAGGGCGGAGTATCAGACCCTATTGTTACACGGAGCCTCACGAAGGGTGGCGCGGTGAGGGAGTAACCGGAGATCCAGTCAGTCAATATCATGCGATTTGCAGCGATTTACAGTCGTCCTAAACCAAATACCAAGCGGCAGCAGATCTTGGCAGCGGGCGCGGCCATCAGTCAGCCTCTCAAAACCAGCAACGGAACTCTCATGTGGTAAAATATATCCCCATTAAATTTACACGACACGCGATATTAGCGGACGCAAAGCCAGTATTTATCTTTATGTGAGGTAGCATAAACAAAATATTTCCACTTAATTCAGCAGGGAAATTTATGAGGAGGACAATAAAATTGCGAGTAAATTACTGTTTTTGAAAATCTTTGGTTAATTTTGAAAATAGATAAAAGAGTGCAAGAGATTTATTATGTGCAATATTTCGACATTTTTTATAATATGCAATGTTGCATGGCACTGTGTTACCTCACACCACACCAAAAAAGTAAAATCACAATAATGGGGACACTAACAGAGATGTATTCGTTGTGGTGGTGACATCTGGTAGCATGAACTTCAAATTGGCCAGTAGACCACGCTGGAAGCTTGTCAGTCACCATCAATATCACCTGCAACAGAAATGATAAACCTCTCACTTTCACCCACAATTTTGTCGTCAAGGTACAAATATAATCAATGATAGTGTCTTAGTGACTTGGTAGTTGGAAATCACGAGGTATATACAGATTGGGGACTACTCACAAAGGATTTACCTGCGACTTGTGAAACGAAAAAAACAAATACTTATGAATAAAAAAAAAACAAAAAAAACTGTGGGTAAAAATAATAGAGTATATATGAATTCTGTACCTCCCCCCTCCCCGAAGCCCCCCTCAGCAGCTCAGTCACCGTACTTGCCCTCGTGTAACCTTTCGCCCCCCCCTACTCCCGCACCCCCTATTCCTGACTGGCTCATCGCCCCCATTATTCGAGGTAATCCCACAGATCACTCCACCCATTAAGAGCAGCGCCGGGGCCTGAACGATAGTCAATGATCGGGGCGAATGATCTGCCGTGATGATATGCATGTTGTACCGTGATTCATTATTATGAGTATTTTCCTTTATTGTTCACTGAATCGAAACGTGAGAGTTCATGGTGGATGTTAGAGAGAGAGAGAGAGAGAGAGAGAGAGAGAGAGAGAGAGAGAGAGAGAGAGAGAGAGAGAGAGAGAGAGAGAGAGAGAGAGAGAGAGAATCTTTTTGTTATACTCGTATATATATATTAAAAAGACATATTCCAATGACATATTTAGTGATGCTTTATATCAGCATATTAACAAACGTGTTCAAAATAGTACTAATTCATTGAAGTTCATTTTGTCCATAACAATCATCATCATTTACGCACAGAAAATCCCAATAGCATCACCACTGCCTCTGTCATTAACACCACCACCATCACCACCATCACCTAGAGTGGCGTAGCAGTAAATGAGCTTGCATGGAGGTTCGGATCTCGCATTTACCATCACCCACCAACCTTCGTAAGTAAAATCCGGGATACGTTCTCTCAAAAAGCATTGCCATCAGGGAACAGAAGAGAGGTGGACTGAAAATGAAAGCAAAAGTATGACACAAAAAGTGAAGTATAGCAAACACTGAAAGCTACACAGACAGAGGGACAGATAAACAGACAGGGAACTCACACACACGTAAGGGAAAAAGAGCAACACTAGTAAGGCAAAGTATTATGTATGTAAAGCCTTGAATTAAGTGAAAGCAACACAAATCAAGTACAGAGAAAGAGAGAGAGAGAGGAGAGAGAGATGAGAGAGAGAGAGAGAGAGAGAGAGAGAGAGAGAGAGGAGAGAGAGGAGAGAGAGTGAGAGAGAGAGAGAGAGAGAGAGAGAGAGAGAGAGAGAGAGTCCACATCAGCGCAATATGAATACCTCATGTGTGTGTGGGAGGAGGTGGACTGCAAGGAGGAAGGGGAAGAAGGAGGAGAAAAAGATGAAGAGAAATAGAAGACGAGCAGGAGGAGGAAGAAAAGGAATTGGAAAAAAATACGTCCTTGTGAGGAAAAGGTAAATGGAAAATCACGCGATCTCCTCTCTGTTGACAGGTGCACCCGAGTTTCTGTGAAGTCAGGTGGGGAATT
Organism: Scylla paramamosain; assembly: GCF_035594125.1. NCBI lineage: Eukaryota > Metazoa > Arthropoda > Malacostraca > Decapoda > Portunidae > Scylla > Scylla paramamosain. The sequence goes on from NC_087174.1 coordinate 2,645,711, forward strand.
GAGTTTTTTTGCAGAGAGAGAGAGAGAGAGAGAGGGAGAGAGAGACGAGAGAGAGAGAGAGAGAGAGAGAGAGAGAGAGAGAGAGAGAGAGAGAGAGAGAGAGAGAGAGAGAGAGATTTAAAACGAAAGAATACTCCAAATCTTGCGTTTCTCTTATAATACTTTTGTAAACTTGATACACTTAAAGCAATAGTAATGGAAACAAGAGTAGCAGCAGCAGCAGTAGTAGAAGTAACAGCACCACCACATACATAACCTTACCATTATCATTATTATTTTTAGGGGCAAGAAGTTCGAAGCGATAACAGTAACACCTGAAGTGATGACGTGTACCTTTGCCTAAGCGTTCGGAAACACCTGATACCTCGCGCCATTAACCATTAAGCGCCACTCAGGTGAACTGCTGCACGGACCAGGTAACGTTACGCCGGACGGATCTAAAAAGTGAGATCGGAGCGCGGAAAGAGAAAGAAAATAATAAGTGTTGAGTGACGCTGAGAGGAAGAAAAAAAGAGTGAAGGATGATGTTCGGATATTTTAGTGTCGTGGGGATTCTCGATGTGGGGAAGAATATGTCTTATTTATTTATTTATTTTTTGTTTCCATTTTCTTTGTTATTATTAAGGATGAACAGTTGTAGGTGTATTGTGTGAAAAAAAAAAAAATGGGTAGAATTGACGTAAAGGTATGAAGCGAAGGTTTAGAAATTAAATATTGTTGGAGGAATGTATAAGAGAAAAAAAAAACTATCACGGAAAAGGGAGTTTGTAAATAATGAGTTTGTAAATAATGAGTGTAAGAAGTGGATAATATTAAGGTAATATAAGAACACGTAGAGGTGATTTAGAAGGAAGGAATACTGATGGGAAATATGAATGTGAAAAGAACCTTTGTATTAGGGAAAAGGGAAGTTTTAAAATAACGAGAGCATAGTAAGAGAACTGAATCAGATTAATATAAGGATACGTATGTGTGGTTTATGAATAAGGAATGCTGGAATAGAGGGATACGAGGCGTGGAGATAGAAGGAGATAAGAAGAAAACGAAAAATGGCGATGATGGGAAGACATGAAGGGAAAAGGGAGAAGAACTGAATGCCATGGAAAAAGAAATGGAAAGAGGAAAGTGTTGTCGAGAGGAAGGGAAATGCAGGGACACAACATAGATGTATTCTCTCTTCCTCCTCCTCCTCCTCCTCTTCCTACTCCTCCTGCAACCATGTCTCAAGTTTCCCACATAGTCTCTCACGTGTGTACCCAATCCATGCACCGCGGCCACCCCATGTGCATCTTGTCAGATTTCCGATCATACATGTAAGCGTGTTTGAATCAGGAAGCCGCACACGTGTTGACATTCGTCCTTCAATTGCCTCGTGTGTACCCGCCACGCTAACAGTCTCACGTGTGCGTATGCCTGACGTACACAGCAATTTATTTCATGTCTTCTTATTTTTTTCCTTTTTTCATTAGGTCGTAATGTTTTTGACGCATGACTTCAGGAATTTAGGTGAAAGTATAATGAGGCGCGTGAGGAAATGGGCCTTTAGATTATTCTCCAAATCATCCTCATTTATCATTTTTATAAGAGGATTAGAGCATTTTTCCCTCCTTTTGAATTCATAACTTTAGCGGCTTTTGGGGGGGGGGGAAAGAAGTACTAGTTAAAAATGTTCATATGCTTAGTAATTAATAAAAGAATAATGAGCGTTGATGTGGCTGATGGAGCTGCGCCTACCTGCTAATTTGCCTCTCTTCTTTTTTGTTTTTTTTGATTCGGGAAAATTAGTATATAACATTTTTCATTCTTGACATTGCACGTTTTGCATCTGTGTGTGTGTGTGTGTGTGTGTGTGTGTGTGTTTGTGTGTGTGTGTGTTAACTTCCTAGGTCTGCGGAGTATCACTGGAGCGTGTACAAGAGGAAATTACCATGATGTGTGTCTGTGTGTGTGTGTGTGTGTGTGTGTGTGTGTGTGTGTGTATGTGTGTGTGTGTGTGTGTGTCGGGAGCAAGAGGTGATTTAGTGTCCTTCAGATAGAACTTGGGATGAAACGCTTCCTGACTCCTGTTTGTATTGGTCCTTGCCCTTAACCTTCCTGTCTTCCTCCTCCTCCTCCCTCTCTTCCTCCTGCTCCTCCTTCTCCTTCTCCTCCTCCTCATCCTCCTCTTGTCGTGCGTTCCTCTTCTTCCCTTATTTTTTATTCTCTTCGTTCCTGTCCTTCGATTATTTCTTCCCTTTTTATAACCTACTTTTCCTCCTCTCTTCGTCCCTTCCTTCGTTCTTGTTTCTCTTTCCATTTTTTTTATTCCTTCGTTCGTTTTTCTTCTTTCTCTTCTTCCTTTCTCCGTTCATATGTTTTGTTGTTATTATCTTGTTTCTTTCTTGCCTGTCTGTTTATTTTCTTTTCTCCTCCATATCTTGTCATCATCATTCTCTGTTTTATTTCTCTGCTCCTGTGATTTTTTTTCTCTCTCTCTCTCTCTCTCTCTGTCTCTGTCTCTCTAGTTTTCTCTTTTTATCTTCATCTCTCTATCCCTCCATTTTCATGATGGCCATCTAACAAACTCCTGTGCATTCTCCGGTCTTTCCTTTTATCTTCCTCTCCTTCGCTTCATCCTTTCTTGCTTCCTTCCTTCGTTGCTTCCTTACGTTCCTCAATTTTAATATTTTTCTTTTCTCAACAACGCAGCTTCCCTCCAGCGCCTTCCTTCACCTCCTACATGCTTCACCTCTTTCCTAACCTACCTGCTTTCCTCACTGCACAGGCACACTTTCCTCGCATCTCTCCCCGCCTCCTCTCCGTCCTCCTTCTTTCCCTCCTTTTCCTTCCCTCCACCAGCCGCTTACCTTCTCAACAAACTACACTCATATTTCTTTTCGTAAACATTCTCCTCTCCCTTACCATAACTCCTACAAGGCTTCCAACACTCTGCATCTCTCCCTCACTCCTTCCTGTAGGGGTTTTTATTTATTTATTTATTTTTTGTATTTTTTGTTTGTATTTCATTGTTATTTCTGCATTTACTGTAAGAAAATTTTATTGGGTTACTTTAGTTTTTCTTAGAATTCGATCTTTTTTTTTTGAGGTAGAAATTTCCTCTTTTTTTTCAGTGTTTTCCTCTTGTGCTCCCCTTTTCTTCTCTCTATCAAGTCTCGCAGTGAGGCACAACCCACCTGTGTCGGAACCAGTTGTGTGCACAGGTGTGTGTGTGTGTGTGTGTGTGTGTGTGTGTGTGTGTGTGTGTGTGTGTGTGTGTGTGTGTGTGTGTGTGCGTGTCTGTGCATGTCGCCGCATCCTTCTTGGTGGCGGAATTTGTCACACTGGTTTTTGGTTTGCCTGTGACTCAGAAAGTGGTTCCAAACGTCAGTCTGAAAGCGAACGTGAATATCTATGTATCCTGACTACCGCGTGTTGAATAACGACGAGGAGAGTGAACTGTCTTTGACCTCCCACTTAGAGAGCGGTTGAAGGAGGAGGAGGAGGAGGAGGAGGAGGAGGAGGAGGAGATAGAGGAACTGAAGCGGAGACGAGTTCCTCTACAAACGCAAACGAAGAAGGTGTTTAGAAATAGACAATAAAGTTTTAGTGGCAGGATTTTCCTCGCTCTGTTTGTCCACTAGTTGAGACACTTGCTTGTGGCGGGAAAACACTTAGAGGAGGACGAGGACGAGGAGGAGGAGAAGTAGAAGGAGGAGAAATAGGAGGTGGAGAAAGAATGTGTTCTGTACGTATTGTTCGGTTTAACTACAGCGCGCGCATACTTACATAACACACACACACACACACACACACACACACACACACACACACACACACACACACACACGTTTATTTGCCTGTCATGGTGCGAGTACAACACTTGACTGAAAAGTGTACTAAGTAAATGTAGCGTTCGTTTCTTACCCCCTCCTCCAACACACACACACACACACACACACACACACACACCTTTTTCAATCCCTGCAGTGTTTACCAGGCTGCAATTCGGGCACAAATAATTAGATGCTTCTTAATGTATTTCCGGGAAGTGTATTCAGGGATAAATAGACCCGTTCTGCTTAAGAAGACCGCACGTCAATAGCAGCCGCCGCCCAAAACCCTGATTGGTTTGTCGAGCGGCTTTCAGGAGTGGAAACGTGGCTCAAGAAATTAAACACACTTGCCTTGTAGCGCAGACCTCAAATCCCACGAACCTCTCCACCAGAACACGCCAGCCAGTCTGCCCTTTAAACCTTCAGTCTGAGTTTAAGAATCTATAGTTTTGTTATGAGAGAGAGAGAGAGAGAGAGAGAGAGAGAGAGAGAGAGAGAGAGAGAGAGAGAGAGAGAGAGAGAGAGAGAGCACTAATATTGATTACAGCCCACAAGATACCCAGAATTTAGCATGCCAAATAGAGAGAGAGAGAGAGAGAGAGAGAGAGAGAGAGAGAGAGAGAGAGAGAGAGAGAGAGAGAGAGAGAGAGCGTGGCACACAACTGTATTTTCTCTCCGTTCACAAACTTTAGGTTCTTATAAGCATTAACCACACTGTTGCCGATAACAGGCCTGACTTTGGCGCGTCATAGGAAACAAAGAGAGGCAAGGAGGGGGAAAGAAAGCCTCTCACAGCCTTCTCCTCACAACCTCATTTTACTTACATGGAAGGAAGCGTCGGAAGAATGTGTTTGTAGTGTCACATATTAACGAGTGCAAGGAAACTTCTGAGGGAAAAGATGGCTTGAAAAGAAAGAAGGAAGAAAAAAATAAAGAAAAGTAAAGAAAAATGTACTATACTAGGAAGCAGCTGGGAAGTTTTCCTGGCCCACATTTCAAAATATTTAACTTTTTTATATATATTCATCTTTCCTTTTTTTTTTTTTTTTTACATTCTTTCTCTTTTACTCCTTCAGCGTTCCTTGCCTTTCATGCCTTTATGCACATCCTTTTCATCTCTCTCTCTCTCTCTCTCTCTCTCTCTCTCTCTCTCTCTCTCTCTCTCTCTCTCTCTCTCTCTCTCTCTCTCTCTCTCTCTCTGTAGCTTCCTCCCTTTAGGCAAATTGACGGAAATTAATAAAATGAGTATTCAAAATTATCAGCATTCAAAAAATCCTCACTCACTCTCCCTTGTTTTGTACAGTTTATTGGAAAACGAATAAGAGAGAGAGAGAGAGAGAGAGAGAGAGAGAGAGAGAGAGAGAGAGAGAGAGAGAGAGAGAGAGAGAGAGAGAGAGAGAGAGAGAGAGAGAGAGAGTTTTGGTTGGGCTTAATTAAACACGAGATTTTTGTGTGTAATGTTTTAAATATACGGTTTGATCAAATATTTACAGAATCGGAACCGAAGCGAGCAAGGACATAATTTACTAATGCTGGAAATAAAAGGATAAATATATAAACATTTCACAGAGAGAGAGAGAGAGAGAGAGAGAGAGAGAGAGAGAGAGAGAGAGGAGAGAGAGAGAGAGAGAGAGAGAGAGAGAGAGAGAGAGAGATTGAAGGGAGGAAGAGAATATAATTACGAAATGACCTTGTTTTTCTCTTCGGCAGTAAATTTTCCCTGCAGCAGTTTGTGTTTCCATTAATAATTATCAGGTTATGTAATCTTTTCATGGCCGGACGCAAAATATATTGGATCTGCTTCTCTTTATTTATTCGTTATTCTTATTTTTCATCGGTCCTTCCTGATCCCGGAATTGCATTGTTTGTTTTAATTTATTCTAACGATATGGAGGCCGCGGTCGAATAACTTTCTCGCTTCGTTTGCCAAGGCTAAGGATTGGAAACTCATTTATCTCGACAGTGAGGCTCTCTTGCGTAAATTTCCCAACAGGTGAATGGAACTTGCTCTTTAATACGTATAAGCTCACTCCAAGGTCTAAGTCTGAACGAAAAACAGTAACTTTTCGCTACATGGTCAGAGAGAGGGAAGGAAGAAAGAAAGGGACCCTGCGTTGTAATTTTATATCAAGCTATTTTGAATAGATTGTGAATTTTGTTCAGGGTAAAGAAATAAATGGGAATTAATATGAAATGTGTACGGAAAACAGTACATTTTGACGTGATCAGTTGGAAAAAGGGAAAAAAAAAAAGCAGGACTCGGCCTCTAATAAAGCTGATTTCAAGGTCTGTTGAGGGAAAATAATACGTTTTTGCCTACGTGTTCTTGAAAGGGAAAAGGGAAACGTATGGGATATCTTATTGAAAAAACAGTAAATTTTGGTTGCACTGTATTCAGGGTAGAAAAAGGAGGGAATGTAAACTCGCGGGAAGCATCAAGGCCATTCAGTGTTGTAACTTAAAAGTCAAGGTTTTTCTCGCAGTGCAAATGAGCAATAGGTAAAGCCTTGCCGATCCTGGTCATTAATGATTTATTTTTGCCTTAAAGAAGATAGACGTATTAACAACTCCATGGAATCCTCTAATGGCTATTTTTTGAGGTGAGGTTAAAGTCATTCTTTTATTTTGAGGTTGAAGATTTCTTTTTATGCAATGGTTTGTGAGGTAACGATTTCCGGGAAGGGAGACTGAATTATCTACATTATCCTTGGTTGATCCGCGCCTCTGTGGTCGATGAGATAATCCATAACAGCTCACAGGCGAGTAATGATGGAACAAGACTTCAACTTTAATATAATGAAACTTTGATTACCATTACTATCAGCTGCGACCTGCTGTGCTCTTTACTGGTGAGATCTTAGACTGTTCTCTTGCCAGGTCATGCTATCAATTCTTTAAACTCGCACACGTGGCAGTATGATCATTAAGAACATAAAGGAAGCTGCAAGAAGCCATCAGACCAGCACGTGGCAGTTTCTGTGCAAGCGGGACATAAATACGAATCATCCCTATTTACTAGAAGAAGTAGGGTGGTATGTTTCCTACAGGGACTGCCACGTGTAGGCCTGACAACTTCTTACAGCTTAACTTATGTTTTCTTGTTATGTTCTTAAATTCTATTCATGAGTTTATAAGACGCTTCCTCCAACTTTGTATGATCCTTGACCTCTCTTTAGGGTCTGGCACTTCAGTGGGCCTTTTTTATTAACACTTTTCATTCCCATTGGCCATTGCCCTTCTTAATTAAAAATATATAATCGTCTTTTAAAAGCTCCCTATTAGCTAAGCATGAACAACGTAATTACGGATTCGCTATGAGGTTACCATTCAGACAGTCCCGCTCGAAGCTCAAAGTTCATGCCAATTCCGTATTGCTTAGTGTGATTCGGAATGCAAGTCAGTCGCTGCTTCCACGCCAGTGACTGTGTTTAACAGCTAGAATAATCTCTTCGCCACCCACACCCACACCAGCGCCGCCAACACGCCTCACTACACCACCATCGCTACTGGCATCTGTATCCTCCTCCTCCTCCTCCTGCTGCCGCTGTTACTGTCATTGTCTTCCTCCTCCTCTTCCTCCTCTTCCTCTCCTCCCTTTTCATTTCTATCTTAATTTTCGCACTTAGTGTATAGCGAGTAAGCAATGTGTGTGTGTGTGTGTGTGTGTGTGTGTGTGTGTGTGTGTAAGAGGAAAGAGAGCGAGCGAGCAGAGCGTGTGCTTGTGACGAGGATAAATCAGCATTGCTTCAAAATCTCCTTCAGGTGTGTGGGAGTATAATTCTCTCTCTCTCTCTCTCTCTCTCTCTCTCTCTCTCTCTCCTCTCTCTCTCTCTCTCTCTCTCTCTCTCTCTCTCGTCTTGATTTTCTTGTGTGTTCTTTACGTCGGTAGATTTTCCATTACACATTTTCTTTTGCCTTTGAAGTTGTTTATTTTCTTATTCTTTGGATTAGTGTTGCTTTACGTCACTAGCACGTCTGGCGTCGCTCGGGTTTCCTTACTCGTTTTATCTTGTGTGTGTGTGTGTGTGTGTGTGTGTGTGTGTGTGTGTGTGTGTGTGTGTGTGTGGGCACATAGGTGGGTGGTTGCTTCCTTGAGTAAATCACCGGAGAGAGATCTTCTTTACTCGTAAGGGCAATGGAGGTATTTTCATCTCAGTGACCTAACGTAACCTAACTAACCTAACGCTTTTACCACTACCTAACGTGTTAAGTACTTAGAGTCAACATCCGTTTAAAGAATCAAGTTTTTTTTTCTTTTTAAGCCTCTTGAAATAACTCTTAAAACTTTACAAATGTGAATGTGAATGTGCTCCTTGACTCACATACAGTTCAAGCGGAGATATATTACAGGTACAGTTGTGGTAGGAAGCAATCTCGCATTTCCTGAACTTCTGTCACGATGAGTTTTTTCTGTCATATAATCTCAAATAAAACTCAACATAGGGACATCACTTCCTATCGCCGCTGTACATGGATGGCGCATCTTTACCTGGCGGGTGCTTTGGTGAGGCCAGTGATGCTATACACTCCATATGGACGCTTCTATCTATAGGAGGCTTTGATGAGTGCCCGCCGCTGCCCACACGCGTTCTGGTGGCGACTTAAAATGTTTACAGCTCTGTACTGTGTTGGGAGCTTTCAACCAAAACAGATCGAGTGGTGAGTGTTTACATTGCTGCGTTAGAGAGAGGGAGAGAGAGAGAGAGAGAGAGAGAGAGAGAGAGAGAGAGAGAGAGAGAGAGAGAGAGAGAGAGAGAGAGAGAGAGAGGACTATATTTCATTTTAGCGTAGTTATTCTTTTAATGGACATTGCGAAAAATATAGTTTTACACAAAGATAAACACTCTTTCTCAGATTAGCCAATATTAAAAAAGCTGCATTTCAAAACTGAAAGAGAGAGAGAGAGAGAGAGAGAGAGAGAGAGAGAGAGAGAGAGAGAGAGAGAGAGAGAGAGAGAGAGAGAGAGAGAGAGAGAGAGAGATAAGCGAAGTAGATGATCCTGTAGCACTGAAAAACAGAGAGAGAGAGAGAGAGAGAGAGAGAGAGAGAGAGAGAGAGAGAGAGAGAGAGAGAGAGAGAGAGGATAAGCGAAGTAGATGATCCTGTAGCACTGAAAAATAAATGAAAAGTGCTTTGAGCCGTAAACTGTGTGCGTGTTGCTTGAAGTGTGTTTACGTGGACGCTCGTAAATAGGAGGATGGGAGGGGACAGCTGCCTAATAAGTCCTCGTGTTCAGGAGGCAGGAAGGAACAGGATTATGAAGACCCCCGTAAGTGAATAGATAGCGGGTACCGGGAGGAATACGAGTCTAGTCTTGAGAAAGGGGAGGAAGGAGGAGAAGAAGCAGAAAGGCAAAGATTATCACTAGAAAGAGGAGGAGTGTAAGTCTAAGAATGAGGAGGGAGGAAGACAAGGAAGGAGAATACAAAGATGGTCACGAGAGTAAGGAAGAGAAGGAAGAAGAGGAAAAGAAACATG
>NC_087174.1:2660000-2685000 GCF_035594125.1 Scylla paramamosain
ATTCAAGGAAAGCATGCAGTTTAAAGAGAAATGTATTAACTAATTGAAGATAAAAAAGAAGTGATGGAAAGCCTTTAGTAAAAATTAACATACAAAATAATGGTTATAATTCTGATGCATAAGAAAATATAATAAATGATATTGAATATTCGCAGAAAGTCAACAATTTTAACTAGATATTTGTTTTTTATTACTTAACAATATTAACAGAAGGGATTGGATGGAACTAAAGGTCAAAACAAACTAGGAAAGAAAAGAAAGAACAAAAAAGATACACAGTAAAGAGACAATTCAGGAGAGACGGTAAGTTGAATCTCGTCTCTTGAGTCTGTCACAAGAACAAGGCGACGGAACAAAGAGCAGCAATTATCTTTACTCTTTCATCTCATTGCAGGTGGCCTCAGCAACTCTCGATCTGTACTGTTTTCCCTTTCTCTCTATGAAATAAACCGTTTCAGAAGTGGAGTAGCAAGAGTCTCCAGAAGTAAATTGACCAAGTGTGTGTTTTTTTTTTTTTTTTACTTTGTTCGACTCAGGAGCAAAAAGTTCAACCGGCTTTTTTTTTCTTTTTTTTTTTTTTTTTGCATCCTTGGCCAGTCTCTCTGACGCTTAGAAGAATTTGAGTGTATGGAAGTTAGTCGCATTCATTTATCAACTTATTCCTCTAGCGTCTCTTATTTTTGTACCTGGTCACCTGTTTGATTTACGGACGAAGAATTGAGGTGAGGTTTCGCTCCATCGCTTTTGTACCTCCCGCCTTGTTTTATGTGCGTTTTGTACAACTTTTATTTTGTAACGTGTCAGAAATTGGATATTCTTTGTCGCAATTTGTGTTCGTTGGAAATATATAAAAGAAAAAAAGCAGTAGAATTCATATATATTTTTTTCTATATTGCTAAAAGAGAACAGAAAAAAAAAGTAGTCTTATATACCAATTGTTATTTCACCCCATGCGTGGAAAGATATATATTGTGAAATAGTTTCGAGGGGGAAAAACACACAACGGATGCATAAAAAAGCCAGCATGGAAATAAATGCATCATAGGAACTGAACTACAGACAATAACAATAGGACTATATTCTTCATGCACGGAGACGCGCGCGCACACACACACACACACACACACACACACACACACACACACACACACACACACACACACACACACACACACACACACACACACACACAGATACACACACACAGGTACATTTAATACATGGGAATACATTCAAACATTTCACAAATGTATTTCGCAATAATTGGTAACACTTCTTATCCTTTGAATCAACTTCCTAATTTCTCCTCTTTGAATAAATCGATTAATTTCTTATAAAAGAATAAAGACGCTGGAGCACATAACCACATATTTTCCTTCCATAAACATTAATAACAAAAAAAAAGTCGATGATAAACAATCACATCTTTTTTTACATTCAAACTCGAAAAAAAAGTAGAGTTGAAACACGTTATCTTCCTTTCCTCACCATTGTTTCAAATTCAGGTCCTCATCTTTCACTCACGCGGCGTCTCCCTAACATGTGATTTGGGACCTTTACGAGAACGTCATGGGTAACAGGTGTCTGCATACCATTAAGCAAGCGCACCTGTAATCCGTGGCAGGTGTTTTACGTTGATGAAAATGCGAAGGAGACGAATGAGAGCGTCGAGAAACTTAAGCTGCAAGCGAACATTAGTGTCACGAGAAATTCATGCAGTGTTGTAGTATTCCTGTCTTCGTACTTATGTGTGTGTGTGTACGTGTGTGTGTGTGTGTGTGTGTGTGTGTGTGTGTGTGTGTGAGACGGTGGAGGGAGTGTATGGTGTGTGTAGAGGAAGATTAATGTGTGTGGTAGGCTGAAATGTATGTGTGCGTGTGTGTGTGAGCAGGGGATTTAGTGTGTGTGTGTGTGTGTGTGTGTGTGTGTGTGTGTGTGTTAGCTTATCCAAGACCAAATCTTTTCTTACCCCGGTCTGTCATTCTCTCTCTCTCTCTCTCTCTCTCTCTCTCTCTCTCTCTCTCTCTCTCTCTCTCTCTCTCTCTCTCTCTCTCTCTCTCTCTCTCTCTCTCTCTCTCACAATTCATCTTTCCCTCCTCCTCTTCCGTCCGTGTCTTTCATTCGCCTTCCCTCCTTCCCTCCAGCCACCCATCTTATTACTTCCTTCATCTCCTCCTCCTCCTCCTCCTCCTCCTCCTCCTCCTCCTCCTCCTCCTCCTCCTCCTCCTCCTCCTCTTCTTCTCTCCCTGCTATTCCTCCTTTCCCCAAGGTTGGTGTCCTACTTCCTACCTCTGGTCTTTCTTATCTTCGTTTTTTGTATGATTTCTTTTATACATATTCGTAAATGTAGTGAATGTTGTGGAGTTTGAGAGAATACAGTTGTGGTAGCTGGTTAAAAGGTGCCTCTTTTTGTGCCTGTGTGTGTGTTGGTGTGTGGGTGTGGGTGTGTGGTGGGTGGATAGGTGGATGGTGGATAAGTGGTTGTGTAGGTGGCGTGTCTGTCTGTCTGTTTGTCTGTCTGTCTGTCTGTCTGTCACATGTCTGTCACGTGTCTGTCACAACTTTCTGCTTCATGGACAGAATTTCCAGGTCAATTTTCATTACCAATAAAATCACTGGACTGAACATCGAGATATGAACGGAAGGAGTTTTGCTTCTTGGTTATTAAGAATTTAAGGAAGAATGATGGGAATTTTTAAAGAATATAAATAGCTGAAGTTTAAAAATTTTAAAGTTCTTTATTGAATCATTAGAATTATCGAAGTTTTAGTAAAGTTAAATAGCAGAAGTTGGTTAAAATACGTAGTTGTAAGTTATATCATTAGAGTATATAGGAAATAACACAAATTGGTAAAGGAAAAAAAGTAATTTGTTAATAATATTACAAACGACTAAGATTTTCACCTCTTTCAATAATTTGAGAATTTAAGTTAAAAATCCAGGAACTAAGTGAAGTTAAACAGCAGAATTAAAAAAAACAAACCTTCAAATCTCTCAAAAAAACACTAGAACTTCACCTGGAAATATGACTCATGATGATCCCAAGCACCGCCCATCACTCTCATTGCGGCCCTGTCAGAGCCCCCTATCCTCCCCTCCCCTCTCCTCTCTTCCTAACTCCTCCCCTTCCTTTCCCTCCCTTCCCGTACCCCAAAGGCCACCCATCATCACTGCCCTGTCACAACCCCACCCTCTCCTCCCCCGCCACGCCACCCATCATCCGATACCGCCACCCATCGCTTCCCATCACCGCCCATCACCGCCCATCACCCTCCATTACTGTCCCACGTGACGATGGGATTGATCCACGAATTATTGAAAATATATGTAGAGGCCAGATTTTAGCGTTTTATTTTCAGTGGATCCATCGGATAGAGAGAGAGAGAGAGAGAGAGAGAGAGAGAGAGAGAGAGAGAGAGAGAGAGAGAGAGAGAGAGAGAGAGAGAGAGAGAGGTTTCGTGTGTGTGTGTGCGCGCGCGCTAAAAGGTTGATGAAGAGGCTAACAGGAGTAACTGGAAGCGCTGATTGACGGACACGCGCAGACTGACAGGTGAACAGAGAGGGAGGGAAACAGCACCTGGAAAAAAATATATACATCTGTACCAGTATGGAGGGAGTTAAATTGAGATTCAGGAATACAGATATTGATTGATGGATATATATATATATATATATATATATATATATATATATATATATATATATATATATATATATATATATATATATATATATATATATATATATATATATATATATATATATATATATATATATATATATATATATATATATATATATATATATATATATATATATATATATATATATATATATATATATATATATATATATATATATATATATATATATATATATATATACATTCTGGATAAACATTTAGTCTTAGTGGTATTTTCTTGTGCTGAAATTCTTGTTTACGTGAATTTTCCTATGCAGAAGCAACCGATTAAACAGTAATCTTATTTGCCTTTTTTTTCTTACATATTTCCATTTCCGGGTGTTGATCGCGCGGCCCGCCATGAATGTTGATTGGCTCACCCGGAGATGCTGTGCCGTGATTGGTCGATAACTCCTTACTGCGCGTGTTGCTCTCAGGTGAGGTGAGGTGAGCCGCGTCCAGCACACCTGCACACCTGCCTGCCTCCCAGCCCCCCTCCCACCTGTCGCGCACCGTCACGGGCATCACCTGACGCACAGCATTGCTCGGTACACTCTGAATATTTTCAAGGTTATTTATTATTTACAACGCATATTTCAATACTCTCCACCTTTTTGACGGGTAAATGTGAGGTGTGGCGATGAGCACGAAGGGGTTTGGTCCCAGTTCTTCCTTCTCGCGGTGGTAATCAAGAAGTCAGCATCCGTGAGTACCAGTCCGTCAGCCTGTCAGCGTGTGCTCGTGGCCGCTCCATACCAGCTGATACCAGACTAACTTACCTGTCCATCCATACTTCAGGAACTGGGGTGAAAGAATGCGTCCCTGAGTGAAGTATTGACAAGCCGGCTGTGGGAATGTGAAGGATGCTGCGCTGTTGCATTGTATCCTAACAGTACAAGATCAGTTCATCTCAAGATTCATGTACTGTACACTCTGCCCAAAAACTGATCGAACTCTGTAACAAGTATTCCAGGATACATAAACGGAGAATTTCGAAACGGCTCATCCTGAAGGTCTGAGGAGTGTATTTCAGGACAATTAATTCAAGCTTAACTGATTTATGTAACATTATGCACAATATTTCAGTAACGTGGCTTTAAAGTGCTTCATTACTATCAGGCATACCAGCTGTGCCAAGTTACTAACGAATTATTTCCGCATTAATTGTGACAAGATGTTGAAAAACTTTTTGATGAGAGTGTACGAAGAAAACGGACATGAACACAACGGAAAGTTATTCCAGGGAACTCACTCCTGTCGTCATTTCCCTGTGGCCTTCACCGGTGTTGCCAGCAGGAGGTGGTGTGGCCGAAAATAACATTGCTTTAGTTTTAGTTTCCGTTCTCTGCATTATGTTCCACTCTGTGTAATTTCCTTACACAAACATCATATACTTTTTCTTAACTTCTTCGATTTTCTTGACTTTCTCTATATATGTTGAAATTTTTCCGCCTTTCTGTACTTCTTATGTGTATAGCACGTAGTTAATTTTGTAAATAATTATCGCTTTTGATAAAGAAAACACCAAGAGGGGCACCGGGTGGCTCCGCGGTGCAGTGCTCGGCTGGCGGGCTAAGCTTGTGGGTTCTAATCTGGCTTTCCGCAGTGTCTCGATGGGAGAGGCAACATTTCCTTGTCCCTCGTAAGTCAGCAGCTCCAGCAGGTGCTGTGTGATATCGCTGTGCGGCACCGTGACTTGATCAGTACCTAGTTACTTAGTGTCGTTCATCATTGTGCTCCCTTATGCATAACTACACATGGCAGGTTAAACAGCGAAGAGAAAACCTTTTACACACACACACACACACACACACACACACACGTTCATCACTCACGCTGTCCTCGGGAATAAACCGAGGCGATCTTCATGGCAGAATGAAACACGTCTGAAACACGTCCTCTTCCCGCACACCAATTACGGATAAGTGAGCGAACCCGCGCCGCCCCGCTGCCCTGAATATCCACAAATATCATTCCATCCTGGGCTGGCGCAATGGCGGGATTACAGGGGAAAGAGGAGGTGTGTGTGTGTGTGTGTGTGTGTGTGTGTGTGTGTGTGTGTGTGTGTGTGTGTGTGTGTGTGTGTGTGTGTGTGTGTGTTTGTGCGTGCGCAAAAGGGTGACTGTCTGCTCGATTCGATGGGACTCGAACACGACACCAATTTCGAAAGGACGGACGGAAATGCATTTGATTATCATTGTTTTCCGTGAGTGTGTGTGTGTGTGTGTGTGTGTGTGTGTGTGTGCTACGTCACGTATGTCGGATTAGCTTGAATTATCAAAACTTGATCACCGAATTATGGGAATGAGAAAACGAAATGAAACAAACATCTGGTGAAAAAAAATAGAGAAAAGAAACGAGAGAGAGAGAGAGAGAGAGAGAGAGAGAGAGAGAGAGAGAGAGAGAGAGAGAGAGAGAGAGAGAGAGAAAGGTATGCCTTAATTATTTCGAGCCTCGCGGAAAAACACCGGAAAAAAAGTGGAGTGATTTAACCTGCCACGAAACAACTTCTTATTATTTTGACAGGAAAGTGTCAGCAAAGAAAACGGGACACTATTTTGGGATAGGGACAAGCTTGAGGGGGGAAGACAAAAAAAAAGTCTTTTCACTTACAGAACTTCGATAGTGTTCCCTCGCTACACATTAACACACACACACACACACACACACACACACACACACACACACACACACACACACACACACACACACACACACACACACACACCCACCCTATTTCCCCACCATTATAACATCAACACTTCTCTTTTTTTCACTAACAGATCAATTATTTTCCCTCATCTCCTATTACCAGTGTCAAGGAAATTAGGATCTAGAGACAGGGGAAAAAAAGGAAAATTAAAAGGTACCTCGCGTTTCTTGTCGCTACATGGACGCGAATGTCAAAACGAGGGGAGGAAAAAATGAGTGCAGTGAATGAGAAAGACAGACAAGGAGAGAGAAGTGACGGGAGGATGATGAGGGAGAGAGAAGTAAAGTGGAGGAGGAGGGGGAGAAAACAATGAGGGTAAGAGCAGGAATGTCACAAGGGTAATGGCAGGAGAGTGAGGGGATGAGGAGGGAGGCGAGCCAAGGTCATGAGGTCACGGGGGAAAAGGCTAATGTCAGGTGAAGGGAGGCAAAGGTCAGACGCGGCCCGCAGGTCATCCGGGGTCACGGCGGCCTCATGGGTGCTGGGGGCACGCGCCGGGAAGATTAACAGATGCACGATGGAAATAAATAAATGGATAGAGAGAGAGAGAGAGAGAGAGAGAGAGAGAGAGAGAGAGAGAGAGAGAGAGAGAGAGAGAGAGAGAGAGAGAGAGAGAGAGAGAGAGAGGAAGGGTTACACAGATATAGACAGGCAGGCAAACATAGACTTAAATAAACAAAACAAACAAATACTTAGATAAACACACACACACACACACACACACACACACACACACACACACACACACACACACACACACACACACACACACACACACACACACAAAGAGAAAGAAATAGTTATAAAAATACAAAAGCAAACAGACAACAGGCAAGCAAACAGACAAGAGTTGAAGTTTATGATAATTCTAAAGGGTACAATGGAACAGGTCTTAAAAATATGACTGTGCTGAAAATCGACGCTTCCTTGCCGCTCTCTTCCTGCCAAAATTGCTCTTGTTTTTCTTCTCTCTCGCTTTTTTGTCTTCCTCTTCACTGCTTTGGCTTTTAGATATGAATTCCTGCTCTTTTGCCTTCCTACTTCGTCTCCTCCTCCTCCTCTTCCTCCTCCTCCTCCTCCTCCTCCTCCTCCTCCTCTTCCTCGTCCTTCTCCTCCTTCGTCTTCAATATCATAACTTCCTTCGCTCTTCTGTCTTTTTTTCTTTCTGCTATTCTCTTCCACCGTGTTCCTCCTCCTCCTCTTCCTCCTCCTCCTCCTCCTCCTCTTCCTCCTCTGCCACCAAGGACCAAAGATATCTTGTGAAATTAACCCCAGAGACCAAGAGTTGTTGTATGTTTGGACAGTAGTAGCAAGAGAGAGAGAGAGAGAGAGAGAGAGAGAGAGAGAGAGAGAGAGAGAGAGAGAGAGAGAGAGAGAGAGAGAGAGAGAGAGAGAGAGAGAGAGTGGATGGATGAATGAAGGTAGGTAGGAAGGACTGAAGGAATTAACAGAATGAGATCAGATGAGAAAGCCCCGAGGGAGGATAAGGAGGAGGAAGATGCAAAAAGAAAAAGTATGAAGTGAGGGAAGCAGTGCGAAGGAGGAAGTGAGGCGCAGAGGAAGACTGAGGGAGCAATGTTGGCGATATGAAGGAAGCAAGCAAGGAAGAAGAAGAAGTAAAGAAAATAGACAAGAAGAGTATGTTCGATAAGAGAGAGAGAGAGAGAGAGAGAGAGAGAGAGAGAGAGAGAGAGAGAGAGAGAGAGAGAGAGAGAGAGAGAGAGAGAGAGAGAGACCAATAAACTGACATGAATGAATATAATGAGCAAAAAAAAATCTAATTATTATTATATTTTCAAAGTAGGGAGAAAAGTTTTAATTTCTCTAAAATAATAATAATGATGATGATGATAATAATAATAATAATAGTAATAATAATAATAATAATAATAATAATAATAATAATAATAATAATAATAATAATAATGTTACCTAATATAATCCCCTTTTCCATGTATGTTTGTGTGTGTGTGTGTGTGTGTGTGTGTGTGTGTGTGTGTGTTAAAGAGAGAAAGAGAGAGAGGAAGGACGTGGTGGAGAATATTTGTACATAAACATTACTTTTTGTACTCTAACAGTCCTACGCGGGTGTGGTACATGGAGGTGCAGCCTTTAATGGGGGGCTGCTTAGTGGAGATACGGCGTGATGGTCTGCGGCGGTAATGGGGTAATGTTAATGTGACGTAATTTGCCCATTAATGAGTGCTTACGTTTAGGTTCAATGGTGGCGATGGTGCTGGTGGCATAGCAGTACTTGAAATAGCTGGAGTTTTAGTGGGATTATTAGTAGTGGTAGTAGTGGTGGTGGTAGGGGTAGAAGTAGTAGTAGTAGTAATTGTTAGTAATAGTTGTTGTTGGTGGTTATGGTTGCTGTTGTAGTAATAGTAGTAGTAGTGGTAATAATGATAATAGTAGTCGTAGTAGTAGTAGTAGTAGTAGCAATACTAGCAACAATACCAACAGGAGCAGCAGCAACAACAGTATTACTTCCCCAAAAAAAAGTAGAAGAGTTACGTAATGATAATGATAATGGCCGAGATAGGACAAGGACCAGAAATAAGAATAAGGACATTTACAGTAATGGGCTGGGTAATGTTATATACTACTTCCTTGTTCTCCAGTGCGGCGAGGCGAGCAAAGGTTAGGGTTAGTGGGCAGTGTAGGCAGCGGTGACGTTCCTCGGAGACCAGGCGAAAGGCAAATGAAGTTTTTGAAATAGAGTTTGTGTTGAATGAAAAATAAACTTTGTTCGCCTATTCGATAATGGTTTTTTGGACTTGCCGTCTTCTCGTCTCATCTCTCTCGTCTCTCTCTCTCTCTCTCTCTCTCTCTCTCTCTCTCTCTCTCTCTCTCTCTCTCTCTCTCTCTCTCTCTCTCTGTCTCTAAAACTGTATGTCGATCTGTCTTTCTCGTTCTTTCTTCTCCGTTTGCTCAATTACACTGTGCATTTTTGTGTCTAGTCTCTCTCTCTCTCTCTCTCTCTCTCTCTCTCTCTCTCTCTCTCTCTCTCTCTCTCTCTCTCTCTCTCTCTCTCTCTCTCTCTCTCTCTCTCTCTCTCTCTCTCTCTGATGCAAAATAAACATAACAAGAAAGATATCTATGAGAGAGAGAGAGAGAGAGAGAGAGAGAGAGAGAGAGAGAGAGAGAGAGAGAGAGAGAGAGAGAGAGAGAGAGAGAGAGAGAGAGCACTTTCCATCAGGGCTTCAATCCAGCGCCGAAAGAATACAAAGCATAAAAAAAGATTAAAAAACACAAGAACAAGGTCACGGGCGGAGTCTGGGGCGCCTCGCAGCTTTCCCTTTAAAGACTTCACTTTAATAGTACACTTAAGATCTCCAGTAGTTAAGACATTTAGGTCACTTCTACCGCGATTAGAGAGAGAGAGAGAGAGAGAGAGAGAGAGAGAGAGAGAGAGAGAGAGAGAGAGAGAGAGAGAGAGAGTTGGCGAAAGTTAGTGAGTAGGACGCAGGCGAAATGGAAATATAAACTTAATTGAATAAGGAAGTAAGTGCTCAGAGAGAGAGAGAGAGAGAGAGAGAGAGAGAGAGAGAGAGAGAGAGAGAGAGAGAGAGAGAGAGAGAGAGAGAGAGAGAGGACAGTAGGATAAGCCCATTCCAGTTTTCTTAGCTCTAAATCACATAAACAAAGAAAAGAGGAAATGTTATGGCGGAGGAAGGAAGGAAAGAGTTAAAAGGAAGGAGGAGTGAGAGGAGGTAAAGAGAAAGAAGAAGAGAGGATAAGGAGAGTGAAGGAGGAAGGGGAAGAGGAATAGAGGATAAGAAGTGAAAGAGGTGGAGGAAGAGGAGAGGATGAGGGTGACGGAGGAAGAGGAAGAGAGGATAAGAGGAGTGAAAGAGTAAAGAAGAGGAAGAGAGGATAAGGAGTAAAAGTGGAAGAAAAGAAGAGAAGATGATGAGGGTGAAGGAGGAAGGAGTAGAGGAAGAAAGGATAACAAAAGTGAAAGGGAAAGAGAAAGCGAATAAAGAAAATGAAAGAAGGGAGGAAAGAGTGAAAGAAAGACTAAACAAAGATGGAGAGAAGGACTGGAGGAGGTGAGTGACGAGGGAGAAGGATGCAGACGAAGATAAGGGAAATGTGATGATGAAGGAGAGGTGTTTGGAGGAGGAGAAGGAATAGGAGGAGGAGGAGGCGGTGAAGGGGAATCTAACTGGTGGTGAGAGTGGTGGTGAGGGCGAAGTTCTGTAAGTGATGTTGGAGGTTGATGGGGTTTTGATGGTGATGGAAGTGACGAAGTGGTGAGTGGAGAGGATTAAGTGGTGATAGTGAAGGGGAGGAAAAAAAGAGGAAAGTAAATAGGGAAAACGGAATAGTTAGTCGACAGAGAGGCAGAAAAGAAAAAAATATAGACTTTCACTCCGGTAACGTGGAATAGACGAACAGCGCATGAGTTTAAATCGTGGAGAGGATGATGATGATGATGATGATGATAGTGATGCTGTGACAAAAAAAAAAAAAGCACAAAATAAACAGACAAGAAAAAAAAAAAACTTTCACTAGGGTAACGTGGAACAGACGAACAGCGAATGAGTTGAAATGAAGAAAACTTTATCCATTACTGAAATCTTGGAGTCGCTGATGATCGTAATGCCAAAGATAATAGAACACAAGACAAAACACATCAACACCCAAACAGACAAAAATTTTACTACCGTGATATGCAACAAACAAACAACAGATGACGTGAAATCAAGAAATCTTAGCCCTTCCTTGAAATCTTGTAGGTGATGATGGTAAAGCTGATGAAGGAACATTTGGGTTAGTAGGTCAGCTCCTGAAAGTAACATTGTCACTGTCCCTTTTTGTCTCCTGGTTATTATATCTGAGAAATGAGGACAGTAGAGAGAAGGAAGGGATAATGAGAGGTGGGAAGAAGTGTTGCCCAGTAATAGGGAAGAGGAACGAGGTAAAGGGTAAGAAGAAACGAATGAAGAGGGAGGAGAAGGACACGAAAAGAAGGGATGATAGAAAAATTATGAACAGGAAGTGGACAATAATGGGAAGGAGGGATACAGGAGAGTATACAAGAAGAGAAAATGGTTAAGAGGAAGGAGTTAGGAGAAGGAAAAAATGAAGAAAGGGGATGGGAAACAGGTAGGAAAAGGAGAAAGGAAGAAAGAAGGAAATTACGAGAGGTATTGTAAAGAAAAGAAAAGAAAAAAAGTGGGGTCAAGGATATTGGTGGTGAGGTTCTAAAAAGAGAGAAGGAAAGAAATGAAAAGCGGGAGGAAGGAGACGGGAGGAAAAAGGAAAGGAGAGGAAGAAGGAAAACTCGTTATCTTTTACAGTTTCAGTTCTGATGTTGTGTAGGTTCATCTTATTTATGTTCCCTTCATTTCATATCTCCTTTTTAGTTGTGTGTGTGTGTGTGTGTGTGTGTGTGTGTGTGTGTGTGTGTGTGTGTGTGTGTGTGTGTGTGTGTGTGTGTTCTTGTGTATGCTTTTTTTCCGCTTTTGTCTGTACTTTTTTCCAGTTGGTTTTTCACTTTTTTTACTAATTTGTTTAATGTACTGAAAAATGCATCTATTCGTCCTTCATCAGGCAAAGTGAGTAAGACAAAGTGATCGACGAAATAACTAAAAAAAAAAAAATTACCTGCTATTAAAGAGGATATAAGGAGAACCAAAAGGATCAAAGAAAATACACAATAACTTAGAATAAAAACAATAACGGATAAATATGAAAGACGAATAAGGGGAGAAAAAAAAGATAATGCTGAAAGAAAAGAGAAAGTGAAAAACACATGACATGAAAAATAAGTTAGACATAATAATAAAAAAAATAAAAAAATCACCCATTGAAAGCGAACAAAGAAATGAGGAGGTGAAGGAAGACGAGTAGAAGAAAGAACAAAAGAAGAGGATGGTAATGATGAAGAAGATAATGGTGATGATATTTATAATGTAATAATAGCAGTAGTAGAGAAGAAGAATGATGAGAGGATGAAAAGGAAGAAGAATGAGGAAGAGGCGAAAAGTAAGATGAGGGAAGAGGAGAAGGAGTAGGAGAAGGAGGAGAAAAGGAAGAGGAGGAAGAAGAAAGAGAAGGAGGAGAAAGAAGAGGAAAAATGGAGGAGGAGGAAAAGGAAAAAAATAGAAGAAGAACCAGGAAGAAGAGCAAGAACGAGAAAAAAAAAAAGAGGAGGAGGAGGAGGAGGAGGCTGAGTCAGGAGGTGTGGTAGGAGGAGGAATATTGTGTCCGGGGCGCGAGTCTTCAATACCAGACGGGGCCTTGAGGAGCTGGGGTGGGTGGAGAGAGGGAGGAGAGTGGAGGCTTGATATGAACCGCTGCTGGGGGAGGAGGAGGGAGGAAAGGAGGGGAGTTCATTATGAGAAAGGAGGGCGTGGAGCTAGAGGTTTAAGAAGGAAGGAGGACGAAGAGGAGAAGGAAGGAGAGAGTACGGGGAAAAGGAGGAAGGAAGGAAGGAAGGAAGGAAGGAAATTTACTCATGAAGGGATGGAAAGAGAGGAGAACCTTCTATGTGAGGACTTTCATGGATTCCTGTGGACTTTGAGTGGAGGAAGAGGGAGAATGGAGGAGGATGGGAGGAGGAGGAACAGTAGGAGAAGGGGGATGAGACTGGGAGAAGGAAGTAGGGAAGAGCCATGGAGTAGAGGAAGAGGGAGAAATGAAGGAGGAGCGGAGGAGGAGGAACAGTACGAAAAAGGAAGGTGAAACGTAGAAGAAGGTGGAAAAGGAAAAGTAGAGGGAGAAAGAAGAGGAAGAGGAACAGTAGAAGAGGGATGAGGAGTGAGAAGAGGGGGAGAAAGAACAATAAAAGGGAGATGAAAAGTGGGAGAAGCATAGGAGGAGCAATAGGAGAGGACTAGAAGGAGGGGGAACTGCAGAGGGGGATGGAGTGGGAGGAGGAACGCAGTAGGGCAGTGGGGCGTGGTGGCAGCGGTTAGGGGATAATTATGCGGCGTGGAGAGGTGAAGTGTTGCAATGAAGCTGAGTGTGAGGAGGACAGGAGGAGGAAGGAGAGTGATGGGTGGGGAAAACTGATGGTGGGCAGAAGAGTGGAAGAGAGATAAGGAGAGAGAGAGAGAGAGAGAGAGAGAGAGAGAGAGAGAGAGAGAGAGAGAGAGAGAGAGAGAGAGAGAGAGAGAGAGAGAGAGAGGTGAAATGTTTGAAATTGTAATTGTCTAAGAAGCGGAGAAATCCCTTAGAAGTTTTCGTTACAACTAATCCATGAAGTCAGAAAGTGTGAGTAACAGACAGACAGACAGACAGACAGACAAGCACACACACTGACGCACTGACTTTTTTTTTTTTTTTTTCATCACGAACTGAAATAATCATTTTCCGGAATTCTTATTTCCTATTTTTGCTGTCATTCTTAATTTTCTTTTCCTTAACTTATTGCTTGGATCTCTCTCTCTCTCTCTCTCTCTCTCTCTCTCTCTCTCTCTCTCTCTCTCTCTCTCTCTCTCTCTCTCTCTCTCTCTCTCTCTCTCTCTCTCTTCCTGGTATACTTGAAATTCTCACATTAGTTTTCCTCGTTGTTGGCAAATTCTGCGAAATATTGGCTACTGAATTTGAAATGTCAATAAATATTATCGTAACAAAACGTACGACTTGTCAGCAAACGTTTTTACAATCGTGAATGTTTATACAACCTCATAAATCCTTACTTCTGGTTTGCTTTGAGGCTGAAATATCCCTGTCCTGCTTTTGATCTTCCCTTCTCTTTCCTTTTTTTGTGTGTGGTTTTTGTGCTGCGTGTCTAGTAGGTGTGATAAGATGGAAGTGTTGAACGCTCGACTGTCTCTTTGGTGTGACAAGTTGTAGTGAAAATATGAAGATGAATAACATATTACAGTTAGGTAGAAGTGGAATTTATCGTGATTTTACATTAAGAGCACAAGAGCTAAAGAGAATCTGCAAGTCTTTAAGTGAAATAGGTAATATAACAAGGGCAACGTAAACAAACTTCTCAGGATAAGTAATCAGGATAGAACAAAAAATAATGGGTTCAAGTTTGAAAGGTTATATTTTAAAAGAGAGGAGAGAATTGGCTTCATACAGGAATTGCTAAGTGAACGTGTAGTGGCTTCTTGCAGCTTCCCTTATTTTCTTATATTTTGTTCTTATCTCCTTGTACTCGTCTAAAACACATAGCTAAACATATCTACCTATCATTCTTGCCTCTAAATATATCTAATTTTTATCTAAAGCTTCATATTTCCTCGGCACTCACAGCATGATTACTGATTCGGTTCCAGTCATGTGCCACTTCATTTGAGAACCAACCGTACCAGGAATAGTGAGCGGCGGTGCGTTTGACTACAATGCAGGAATTTCCGGGTTCGATTCCTGGCTTTTCTGGGACGATTGCCTGCTTCTAAGTTCACTGAGCCTTAAATGGGCACGGGCCGGCAATGGTTGGAAAGGTTAAGGGGAAAGGAGACGGGAACTTGCCACCCTGTTCTATATGCCAAGGCCCGCGAGGCACCACCAGCCCAACCCACGCGTCCAAGAGCAAGGCACGCATCTTTGCCTTCACCCGCCCTCCTTCAACCTTACCTAGATTTGAGAAGAGATGAAAATAGTGAAAGAAAAGCCATAACTTAATACCGGAACTATAACCACGGGTAACCGCAACAAACAGCAACAAGAAGAGTATCAACCACCACCACCACCACCACCACCTCATCATCATCATAATCATCATCAGTAAAAGCACGCACGGCCTCACCGCCAGCAGGAACAATAGCAACAATAACTTGCCTTCCACCGTGAGGGATAGACATAAAAATGGAGGGGCATCTGTGGAGAATGATAGATGGGCGGGAGCGAGCGTGATGAAAGTGGAAGTGTGGACTGTACGATGAGGAGGAAGAGGAAGAAGAAGAGGAGGAGAAGGAGGAGGAGGAGGAGGAGGGATATATGATGCATAGGAGAAACGTACTCGTAAATGCACACACACACACACACACACACACACACACACACACACACACACACACACACACACACACAATGTAAGTTCATGTAGGTATTCGGGTCTCGCCAGGCTGCAAGAAGCGACTTGGAAGAAAGTGGGGTAGAAAGATAAGAAAAATGAGAAAGAAAAAAAAAAGAATCATCTCACTCACCAGGCAACCCACATAAAAGGGGAAGGAGGGGAAGGGGGAGTCAAGTTTACGATGGCCCATTCCTTTTCCCCCTTCCCCTTCCTCCATCTCTCCCTTTCCTTTCCTTTTCTTTCCTTCTCTCTCTTTTTTTCCTACGTTTCCTTTACGTTTTACTCTTTGAAATCCATCTTTTTCTTTTCTTTCCTCTGTTTCTTTATTTTCTTTCTTATTTCGAGATTTTTATGTGTTTTCCATTTTTTTCACTCGTGCCTCTAATGTTTTTCTTTCCAATTTCGTTTTCCACTTCTTTTTTCCTCTTTCTTTACATTACCCTGTTTCCTCCTCTCACTTTTGCCTCTCATTTCTAGTCCATTTTCTCTCATTCTCCTTTGTTCTTCCTCCCTCACTCCTTCACCTTCCGCTAATTTATCCTTTTCCCTCATTTTGCCTTGTTCATCTTCATCCTTGCCTATCCTCCCATTTCCATTTACCTCCCCCAGTTATTCCCAGTATCCCTCTCATGCTTCTCTTCCCTTCCCTCTCGCCCGCCGTCCGTTTTCCGTCCGCCTACACCTCCCACTTTCCCTTAAGGCAGATTCACCTGCATACATCCCCCCTTCATCACCTGCCCCCCTCATCTCCCTCACCTGTGTACCTGGAAATTTCTACCTACAGCTCTCCCCTTCCTCTTCCTCCTCCTCCTCCTCCTCCTCCTCCTCCTCCCTGTCTCTGTGCCTGCTTGACTGCCTTCTTCCTCCTAACCTCCCACATCTTGCTTCCGGGAAAATGCTGTACTCCTCCTCCTCCTCCTCCTCCTCCTCCTCCTCCTCCTCCTCCTCCTCCTCCTCCTCCTCCTCCACAACTCGTAGCCTCCAACATGCTTAGCTTACTTTCTGTCCTAAAGTGAAGCTCTCCCCCTCCTCCTCCTTCTCCTCCTCTTCCTCCTCCTCCTCCTCCTCCTCCTCCTCCTCTTTTTCTTCTTCCCTTCCTCCCAAGTAAGGATCCTCTTGGCAGAAACCTTCCTGTCTTTCCTTGAACAAAAACAAGGATACGTGTGTCAGTCACGCGTCAATGGTAACGAAGGGGAAATTGATTGATTGATTGACTGATTGACTCACTGATTGATTTAAGGCGCCGAGTGAAACTGTTAGCATAGTTTCCCTGTAGCATCTTTTTTTTTTTTTTTTTTTTTTTTTTTTACATGCAGCAAGGTATCGTCTTTTATTCCGTGTGTGTGTGTGTGTGTGTGTGTGTGTGTGTGTGTGTGTGGGCGGACAGGGTAAGGGTGCCTCTCTCTCTCTCTCTCTCTCTCTCTCTCTCTCTCTCTCTCTCTCTCTCTCTCTCTCTCTCTCTCTCTCTCTCTCTCTCTCTCTCTCTCTCTCTCTCTCTCTCTCTCTCTCTCTCAATTATGGACGCCCTTCTTCTTTCCCTTCCTCCTCTCATCTCCCTGATTGACCTCGTGTCCTTCTACAACAGAAATTCATGCCCACTTCCTCCTCCATTCCCTTCCTTTTTCTCCTTCCTTGTGCAGCTCCTCTCCCGGCCCCTCTCCTCCCTCCCTCCCCTCCCTCCCCTCCCCTGCCACCCCTTCCCCTACCATCCCTCCCCTGCCCTCGTAAAGGAACCAGCGAAGTGAGTGAATATGTAATGACGCTTTACAGGAAGACTCCGCCGAGAGAGGCCGCCGGATAGAGAGAGAGAGAGAGAGAGAGAGAGAGAGAGAGAGAGAGAGAGAGAGAGAGAGAGAGAGAGAGAGAGACGGACGGATGGATAGACAGACTGACAGAAAGATAAATAAAAAAAGAAACATTTATATATTTATACTTAGGTCAGAAAAATGAGAAAGTTTATTTACTTCATAATTGATAATAGTTACCACCACCATCACCACACTACTACTACTACTACTACTACTACTACACACACACACACACACACACACACACACACACACACACACACACACACAAGCACACTTACCGTAAAGCAAACTCATATTACAATCTAATGGAGAGGAATATCATAACTGCAGGAACAGAAAACAAAGGAGAGAGAGAGAGAGAGAGAGAGAGAGAGAGAGAGAGAGAGAGAGAGAGAGAGAGAGAGAGAGTGTGTGTGTGTGTGTGTGTGTGTGTGTGTGTGTGTGTGTGTGTGTTCGTGTGTGCGTGTTACTTCTTGTCTCCCAATCCTCCCAGAGCCTTCCAAATGCCACTTACCTTCTACCGCCCAGTCCCTCTCTCTCTCTCTCTCACGTCTGGGCGAGAGGGAGAGGTGAACAGAGATGGGAAAATGAGCACAAGGAAAAGAAGACTCACATTTGCTGCTCAACGATCCATTTAGTGTTCAATGGAGAAAGAAAATGCTTCGCTCGCCGCCCCGACAAGCTATCATAAGACGCTGCTATTTTGTCCAACTTCAGCAGGGGTCCTTGCTTCACCTCAGAGGAGCAGCGAGTGAAGGAGGTATCGTGAGGCTTCTAGTGTTAGTAAGGGAGAAGTTGAAGGCTTGTGTAGTGTTTCTAGTGGTAATGTGTCTCCCTGGTGCTGTGTGGCAATGAATATATGTTTTGGATTATCTGTGGGAATGGTTTTTCATTGTGTGTGTGTGTCTGTCTGTGTGTGTGTTGGTGGGTGAGTGTTTTTCTATTTTCTTTATCGGTTTTATGTGTTGGGTGTGAGTGAAGTAAAGGAGAATGTGTTTTGCTCCCAGTGTGTCGTAAGTGGTGAGATATAAAGGCCAGTTTAAGTGTCTGTGCTCGCTTTTCTTTATGGGTATTCTACACACACACACACACACACACACACACACACACACACACACACACACACACACACACACACACACACACACACACACAGAGTAAGCCAACACTCCTCTTCCTCACCTCCCTATTCACTCCTCCTCCTCCTCTTCCTCCTCCTCCTCCTCCTCCTCCTCCTCCTCCTCCTCCTCCTCCTCCTCCGTCACTAATTAGGTTGATCAAAACTTTGGTTATGACGCTCATCACCTTGCGACCTTGAGGGATACCGCTGCTCCAGGTGAGAGAGAGAGAGAGAGAGAGAGAGAGAGAGAGAGAGAGAGAGAGAGAGAGAGAGAGAGAGAGAGAGAGAGAGAGAGAGAGAGCAATATAGAGTAGTGCATCAGGTACATTTTTATGGGCGCAGGTGGAGAGAGAGACACGCCTCGGGCCGAAAATAAGAGAGAAATGAAAAATAGAAATTGCCGTTTATGTGTATTTCGTTCAATAAAGATGATAGGACAGAGAAAATTCAAATGCCAACGCAACACAAGCATCTCCTCCCTCCTCCTCCTCCTCCTCCTCCTCCTCCTCCTCCTCCTCCTCCTGCTGCATGAAAACACAATCAAATTCTTGTGTTCCTTTACTGAATCATTGTGCGTAAGTAATGGTGGCCTTCTCCTCCTCCTCCTCCTCTTCCTCCCTCTTCCTTCCTTCCTTCCTTCCTTCCTTCCTATCTTCTTCCTTCCCTGCACCGTTTCTCTCCCTTTCTTTAGACCTCCCATTAATAAAAGACGGAAGATTTTTCTGTTTAGGGCCAGTTTGGGAAAAAAGGAGAAGGGAGAGAGGTGAGAGGTGAGGGGAGATGAGGGAGCGAGGAATAGGTCTGATGGGGTGAAGGGGAAGGAGGGAAAGCAGGAGTTTGTTTACTTAAGTGTGAGACTTCCGTAGCAACCACAGTGACCTTTGTTTCTGAAGAGTTTATGTTCGTCACTCTTACTTCTCTTTGTCTTCATTTTGTTTTCGTTTCTCTTTGCTCTGCTTATTTATTTATTTTTTCTCTCACTTTTCCGTCAATTTTTTTTATTTCTCCCTCCCTTTCCCTTCTTTATGTTTTGTTTCGTCTTGTCCTTCCTTCTCTTTCCTGCCTCTTTCCATTCTCTCCTCTCCCGTCTTCTACTCGTCCTCCCCTCTCATCCCTGCCTTCTTCCATTCTCTCCTCTCCTTTCTTCCTATAAACCCTCCTTTTCTTTCTCCTCTTCGTCCTCCTTCCCCAAGGACACGCACTCCTCCGGGACGTCAAGGTGGGCGGCAAGCAGGTGTCAGCGGGCCATTACACCCCCGAAAAGTGTGTGTTGTTACTTTTAAAAGGGTGAGTGCATACACGTTTTGTTTTTTTTTTACGGAAATGTCGATTTTTAGTTAATCCGCAGGTACAATACATAATTCATCTTCACTTAATAAGCTTCCCCTTACGTAACTGGCTTTTCCCCTCCTTTTTAAAATCCATACTTTTTTTTTTTGGCATAATACTGATTTTAAATTTATTCACGACCACGCAGTTAGTCTTCATTGTGCCGTTGGCTAAACTAATTTCAACTTAAGTCAGTTTTTATCTCGCGTAGTCTACCTCTATTTTCTCACCTACCGTCCCAGTGCTGCCCCCTTCCAGGAATCGCATAACACCCGCCACTTCACTTCGTTCAGAGCACCGCCGGGGGTCTTCACGCTTGCGGTACTTCACGTCACTCAATTAACTTTCCCGAGGAGGGGTGGCGCGCTGCGAACGACACAACAATATAAATAAAAATAGATAATTATGCTAAACAAAAGACTTCGTGCTGGAATTTCATATTTTCGAACTCATCAACATCCTGGAAAACGCATCGGGGGAAATAATTAGCATCTGATTGGAGGTGGAATCACGCGTGGTGGTCGACGGTCGCTGGCTGGTCCTGTATGAGCGGTCACTGCGGCACCACCACCTCACTGCCTGCGATGGAACAAATATTTATCCCAGGAAACGCATAATATCCCAGAAGAATAAAGTGGCGGCCGTTATCTTAGCATGCAAACAGTTTTACGAGGCGCACGTCTGAAATATCTGTTCGTTCCTTGATTTTTATTAAAGTTTAGCATCTGCGGTGGCACTTCCCCCCTCCTCGGAGAGATGAAATGCACAAACAAGCAGTACAAGTCGCCAGAGAAACCCCTTATTGCCTGCCAGCCTCTTATTGCATTTTAGCCAATATACGACATGATTGCTCCTCCTACAACACACACACACACACACACACACACACACACGGAAAATCTCACCACCGTATCTTTCCCGTTCACTTCACTCTCATTCTCTCTCTCTCTCTCTCTCTCTCTCTCTCTCTCTCTCTCTCTCTCTCTCTCTCTCTCTCTCTCTCTCTCTCTCTCTCTCTCTCTCTCTCTCTCTCTCTCTCTCCCAGTTGCACCACAAAAGCTTTAAAATCTCAGTGTCTTCCTACTCCTGACTTGATACTGGCGACACCATTCCCGACACACCTTCGCTTTTATGTCTCTGTTTTCTCGCCCTACTTTTATGACTACCTTCCCTCTGGCGGCGACCTTTCCTTGTGAGCTGGTGGAGGTAGAGGCGTGTTAGGTAAGGCTGGTGACGCCCTTGATCTTCCTCCTCGTTTGAGTGAGATTTAATGAGCCTGACATTTCCTGTGTCACCTCCTCTTCCAACTTTTCTACTCTCTCTATCTGTCTGTCTGTCTGTCTGTCTGTCTGTCTGTCTGTCTGTCTGTCTGTCTGTCTGTCTGTCTCTCTCTCTCTCTCTCTCTCTCTCTCTCTCTCTCTCTCTCTCTCTCTCTCTCTCTCTCTCTCTCTCTCTCTCTCTCTCTCTCTCTCTCTCTCTCTCTCTCTCTCTCTCTCTCTCTCTCTCTCTCTCTCTCTCTCTCTCCCCGTGTTCGTTCTCTTCCTCCTCCTCCTCCTTCTTCGTCATCACTTTCGTCAACCCTTCCACGTTTTTCTCCTCACAAGCGCCACCTTCTCCTCCTCTTCCTCTTCCACTTCCTAATTCTTGTTCTCTTCCTTCTCCTCTCCTCTCATCTAATCCACTTCCTCTTACTTATCTTCCATCACTATCCTTGCCACTCGTTCCACTTTTTTCTGTCTCCTCCTCCTGTTTGTCTTCTTCCTCTTCCTAATCCTTTTACTTCTCTTCTCCCTCCTCCTTCATCCTGACCCTCGCCGTTCCTTATAAATATATTTTCTCCCTCACACGTTCCTGCCTTCCCGCCGCGTCTTCCTACACTTGAATAATGAACAAGTGACAAGCTTAATGGCAGACAGTAACACTTAAAGCCCCAAGTAGCTCCTTCAGTCCCTCCCACGTAAACATGACTCACCTCTCTGTTGTCCTCCTCCTTCACCTGTCCCTCACGCCTCCCCTCGTCTCCCCTCACCTGTGTTCTTTTGTATACCCAACTTTCTCCCCTCACTCTGCCTGCCTGCTAGCTAATCCTTAATTTTTTTCCCCCCATCTCTTTCCTTACCTTATCTTCTTCCTGCTCCTCTCATCTCATCTCTCCCCAAGTCTTCTTTCCTTCCTTCCTTCCTTTCTTCCTTCCGTCTTTCCTTTTTTCCTGTTCTGGAGCTAATCTCTTTTCTTCATTTTTTTTTCCATTATTCTTTTGTGTGGTTAGGTGGGTGGGTTTGGTGTGTGTGTGTGTGTGTGTGTGTGTGTGTGTGTGTGTGTGTGTGTGTGTGTGCGTGTGCGTGTGTGATATTTTTAGACAGTGTGGTGCCTTGCATATGATTTTCTCTCTCTCTCTCTCTCTCTCTCTCTCTCTCTCTCTCTCTCTCTCTCTCTCTCTCTCTCTCTCTCTCTCTCTCTCTCTCTCTCTTTCACATACACACACGGTCCACGCCATCAGTTGTTCTTGTTAAAACTCTGCCGATGTCACCGCGCCAAGACGGAAGCCATAAGGCGGAACTTACGAGCGAGGCTGACACGGCCGCGCCTGAACCTGCGTCGAATGTCGAATTAACTTGCTCCTCCACCTTCGCCTTGGTCCACTTTCACCATTCCATCTTTTTTGTCTCTTTCTCTTCTTTTATCTGTCTGTCTCTCCCTCCTCGCTCTCCTTAACTCTTTTGTTCGTGTCTTTGTGTGTTTGGTCTGTCCTTGATTCCCTGTAACTGTCCTGTTTTCGTTTTTTTTTAGATTCTCTCTCTCTCTCTCTCTCTCTCTCTCTCTCTCTCTCTCTCTCTCTCTCTCTCTCTCTCTCTCTCTCTCTCTCTCTCTCTCTCTCTCTCTCTCTCTCTCTCTCTCTCTCTCTCTCTCTCTCTCTCTCTCTCTCTCTCTCTCTCTCTCTCTCTATCTCTGTCTGATACTGTCTCGAAGGCTCATTCTTTACCTGTCAGTTTGACCTATCTCTCTCTCTCTCTCTCTCTCTCTCTCTCTCTCTCTCTCTCTCTCTCTCTCTCTCTCTCTCTCTCTCTCTCTCTCTCTCTCTCTCTCTCTCTCTCTCTCTCTCTCTCTCTCTCTCTCTCTCTCTCTCTCTCTCTCTCTCTCTCTCTCTCTCTCTCTCTCTCTCTCTCTCTCTCTCTCTCTCTCTCTCTCTCTCTCTCTCTCTCTCTCTCTCTCTCTCTCTCTCTCTCTCTCTCTCTCTCACGACGTCCTCGATGTGGCAATCCGCGAAACATTTGGACCGAAAATGCTTCGAGTGAGACATACCGAAGCCTCGACGGTGTGTGACCTGTCATGCGTCCTGGGAGAGGAGGCGGGGGGGAATGGGAAGAGAGAAGGAAGGAGGGAAAGACAGGAGAAGAGAAGGAAGAAGAGAAAAAGAGAGAGAAGGAAGGAGGGAATGAGGAAACGAAGTATGGAAGAAGAGAATGGAAAGAGGAAGTATGGAAGGAGAGAATGGGAATAGAAGAGATGAAAGGAGGGAAGGAGAGAAGAGAGAATGAAGGAGGGAAAGAGGAGAGGAGAGAATGAAGGAAGGAAAAAGGAAGAGGAGAGAATGAAGGAGGGAAAGAGGAGAAAAGAGAGAATGAACGAAGGAATTGAAAGAAAAGAGAATGAAGGAGAGAGGAAAGACCAGAGAATGAAGGAAGAGGAAAGAAAAGAGAATGAACGAGAAACGGGAAGAAAAGAGAAGGAAGAAGAGAAAGGGAAGAGAAGAGAAAGAAGGAAAGAAAAGGAAGGAAAGAGAGAAGGAATAAGAAGGAAGGATAGAAGAAAACATGGAAGATGAAAAGAGAAAATAGAAAATTAGAGAACAGAAAAGGAGAGAGAGAGAGAGAGAGAGAGAGAGAGAGAGAGAGAGAGAGAGAGAGAGAGAGAGAGAGAGAGAGAGAGAGAGAGAGAGAGGTTGAAGAGTGGATGAAGAGGGTGGAGAGGAACGAAAGATGAGACAAAAGAGGGTTTAGGAGGGAGGGAGAGAGAGGAAAGTCAGAATAAAAGGAGGGTTTAGGAAGGGGAAGTAAATGGAAGAGAGAAAGACCGGGCAGAAGGAAAGGAGAAAGAGAAGGTAAGAGGAGGTGAAAGAGAATAGGTGAAGAGGGTGAAGGGAAAGGAAAACAAAGATGAAGGAACAAAGATGAAGGAATAATGGAAATAGTGAGAAAGAAGAGGGGAAATAGAAGAAGGAGGAATAGAAGAGAATACGTAAATAGGACGAAAAGAAGAGATAAAAGATGAGGAATAAGAGTAAACGGAAGAGGAAGAAAGAAATGAGAGAGACAGAGAGAGAGAGAGAGAGAGAGAGAGAGAGAGAGAGAGAGAGGGGGTGGAGGAAACGGAGGAGTCTGGGGATGAGAGAGGAAAGTTGGAGGTGACAGTGAAGGAGTTGAGGAGGGAGAAAGGGAAGGAAGGGGAGAGAGAGAGGGGGAAGAAAGAGAGAGGGAGAGGGGACTGGTGGGGAGGGGAACGGGGAGAGAGGGGAGGAAGGAAAGAAAGTATTGGGGTGAGAGATTTTAATAATGGAGGGAATCTGGTGCGGAGGAGGAAGAGATAAATGGAGGAAAAATCCTTTGAAGAGAGAGAGAGAGAGAGAGAGAGAGAGAGAGAGAGAGAGAGAGAGAGAGAGAGAGAGAGAGAGAGAGAGAGAGAGAGAGAGAGAATAATAGAAATTGTATCTCCTAAATGACAGAAAAAAAAAAAAAATGTATCAAGAACAGCGATGCAAATAATTTCTCTTCTTCTTTTTCTTCTTTTTCTTCTGAATCCTCCTCCTCCTCCTCCTCCTCCTCCTCCTCCTCCTGACTCTGGTTTCTGGCGACAGCGAGCCTAATGACTGCAATCTCCGGCCACCACCCACTTAGGCCTCTCTCTCTCTCTCTCTCTCTCTCTCTCTCTCTCTCTCTCTCTCTCTCTCTCTCTCTCTCTCTCTCTCTCTCTCTCTCTCTCTCTCTCTCTCTCTCTCTCTCTCTCCTCACTTATTTATTATAAAACTCTTGTCGTTCCTTCCTTTCCTGCTCCTCCTCCTCCTCCTCCTCCTCCTCCTCCTCCTCCTCCTCCTCCTGTTTCTCATATACGTTCTTATTTTTCTTCTTTCTCCTACTCTTTATTTTCTTCCTCTTTTCTTTCCTTTTATTTACTCCAACAATAGCTATCATCTGTTTACCTTTTTCCTTCTTTCACTTTTTCCTTCAACTTTTTGGTTCATGTTTATTTTCTGTCTTTATTTTCTTATTTCCTTATTTACTCTTTCTAATTCTTCTTTCGTAATTCCTTTTTACATTTTCTTTTATTTTTTTTCGTTTTTTCTAATTGAGTTATTTTCCTT
>NC_087174.1:2692500-2700000 GCF_035594125.1 Scylla paramamosain
TATGTGTATGTCTGCATGAGAGAGAGAGAGAGAGAGAGAGAGAGAGAGAGAGAGAAAGCCAGTAAGTATTCACGCTGTATCCTTGCTCTCCTGACAGCATCCACCTGAATCATCTCCAGTGCAATTATCAGTAATCTACTTAAGTCTTGATGCCGTCTCATCCTCCTGTCGCCTCCCTGGCCTAGTTTTCTGTCCTCCTGCTGGCGTGTTTCCGTTCACCTGGCACACACCCAAGCCTTCCTCACCTGCCTAGTTCTCTCAGGTGTTTGCTGGCTCCCTGGTCTCTCTCTCTCTCTCTCTCTCTCTCTCTCTCTCTCTCTCTCTCTCTCTCTCTCTCTCTCTCTCTCTCTCTCTCTCTCTCTCTCTCTCTCTCTCTCTCTCTCGCTCTCGTTCTTATGCTTTCACGTCTTGTTGCTTTTTGTTTAACCATCTGCTTGTTCTTCTTCAGTTTCTGTCTTTCTCTTCATTACTCCTCCTCCACCACGTAATACTCCTCCTCCTCTACTTCTTCCTCCTCTTCTTCTTCTTCTTCCTCCTCCTCCTCCTCCTCCTCCTCCTCCTCCTCCTCCTCCTCCTCCTCCTCCTTAAAAGACAGTCATGAACCAGGATGTTTTAAAGGTTAGGCAATTTACACGAGAATATGCAGTATACACACTCTCTCTCTCTCTCTCTCTCTCTCTCTCTCTCTCTCTCTCTCTCTCTCTCTCTCTCTCTCTCTCTCTCTCTCTCTCTCTCATTGCTTCGACATAGCGCACTTAACACGCCGCCTCGCTATATTTCCTCTTAATCTTTCTCTCTTTCACCTCCTCCACTTTCGTTTCCTCTTGAGTGCTATCCAGGGCAGCAGAGAGAGAGAGAGAGAGAGAGAGGGGGGGGATAGGGAGAGGGAGAAAGTGTGGGGGGAAGGAAGGTGGTCGGCATAGAGGGAATGAATGGAAAGAGAGGAGAGAGGGAGGAAAGGAGGCGTGTATGAGAGGTTTGGTCCTGCTAACGACCCTGAAGTTACTCAAGTTTGATGGGAAAAGAAGCGTTGCCGGGGGGAGAGAGAGAGAGAGAGAGAGAGAGAGAGAGAGAGAGAGAGAGAGAGAGAGAGAGAGAGAGAGAGAGAGAGATGAAATGTTGCAATAAATACTTTAGGAAATTGAGTTTGATAATAGAAAAAGAGAGAAAGAGATGCAATTGTTGTTTATGTATATTTATATTTTTTTTATGAGTTTATCTTTTTATTACATTTTCTTTAGTGTTATTTTTCTTTTGTGTCTTTTGTTCTTGTTTATGTGGATGTACGTTTCTCTCTCTCTCTCTCTCTCTCTCTCTCTCTCTCTCTCTCTCTCTCTCTCTCTCTCTCTCTCTCTCTCTCTCTCTCTCTCTCTCTCTCACACAATAAGCACCGTTCATCAATCAAAGTTCTGTCGACACACACACACACACACACACACACACACACACACACACACACACACACACACACACACACACACACACACGCTCCCTTCCTCATATGATATTAAACCCGCTCCCCTTCTCGTCTTCCTCCTCCTCCTCCTCCTCCTCCTCCTCCTCCTCCTCCTCCTCGTTCCTCCTCCTTTCCTTGCTTATTCCATTTCTTTCTCTTTATTTTCTCATTTCTTTGCTCCGTTTGAAGGTGTTCGTGTATATTTTACTATTTCTTTCACTCCTCTTTCCTTTCTTCCTTCTGTCTTCCTTTCATCTCATCTACTTTTTCCATTTCTTTTCATTGGTGTCTTTCATGTCACTAATTTATATTTTCGGGATATTTTTTTTTCTTCCACACTTTTTTTTCTGAAATTTTGAGATGTGGTACAAAATTTCGTCGCATATTTTCACTTGCGTGCATATCTTCACTCCTCACACTCTCTCTCTCCCTCTCACCCTCTCTCACTCTCATTCTCACTTCTCCCACTCCTCTTGATCCTTTACTCCAATCTTTTTTTTTTTTGGGGGGCTTCATCTCGTTCCCTTTCGTCGCCTCCGTCTGCTATTCATGTCTCATTCAATCCTTCCTCTCTTCCCTCCTTCCCTCTCGCTTCCTCGCATTCTTCTTGTATTATGCGCCTCAGAATACCGCTAAAACCACATTGATTCGTCTTTCTCTCTCTCTCTCTCTCTCTCTCTCTCTCTCTCTCTCTCTCTCTCTCTCTCTCTCTCTCTCTCTCTCTCTCTCTCTCTCTCTCTCTCTCTCTCTCTCTCTCTCTCTCTCTCTCTCTGGAAAGGAAGAAAGAAAAGGGAGGAAAACTGTTATACATGTGATATGCAATTCTTATTTTTTCCTCCTCCTCCTCCTCTTCCTCCTCCTCCTCCTCCTCTTCCTCCTCCTTCTCTTCTTCTTCTTCTTCTTCTTCTCCTTCTTCTTCCTCCTGTCTCACCTCTGCACTTTCCTTCTTTTCTCCGCCTCTTTATTTCTCTTCTTTCTTGCTTTAGTTCCACTTTTCATAGGATTAAGAACCCTTGAACACCACAGAGTCAAAGAGAAGGAAGAGAAAAAGCATGAGGAGGAGGAGGAGGAGGAGGAGGAGGAGGAGGAGAAGGAGGAGGAGGAGGAGGAGGAGGAGGAGGAGAAGGAGGAGGAGGATACTATTTGTAAGAGGATGCAAGAGACGATAGGAATGAAATATGCACATTTTTAAACCAATGGAAGATATTTTGAAAACATGAAATTCTCCGAAGACTTTTGAAAGAAACTGCATGAGAGAGAGAGAGAGAGAGAGAGAGAGAGAGAGAGAGAGAGAGAGAGAGAGAGAGAGAGAGAGAGAGAGAGAGAGAGAGAGAGAGAGAGAGAGAGAGAAATATCGAGGAAGTTTGAAGATAAGTTAAGAAGATGAAGAGATAATCTGTATCAGAAAATTAAATAGAAGAAGTTGAAAGAGAAGTGGATAGGAGATGAAAGATGGGGATTAATTTATTCAGAGAGAGAGAGAGAGAGAGAGAGAGAGAGAGAGAGAGAGAGAGAGAGAGAGAGAGAGAGAGAGAGAGAGAGAGAGATTGTGAGGAATCCAAAGTTCTCAAGCTTTATTTACTTTCACATTTTTCCAACTTTTTCGCGCCGCACATAAAAAAAAATATGATTCATTGTTTTATTGTTTTAATTTCGTTCCGTATTAAAGCATTTCGATATTTATCAAGCTTATAATGACACAGGGAATAACATTTTTGCTCATTATGATTATTATTTTTTCTATCTTTGAGTCCGATATAATTCCTTTGATTGGTTCAGCTTTAAGAATTGGTAAGATACAGAATTGAATAATACATAGTTTATTTTGCCTTACTTTTGCAATATGTATTTTCTGTTCATGTAATGTTGCTTTGTTTTTATTTCCCTTGATCTCTCTCATTCACTCCCCTTCAGCATCTATATTTTTCCCTTGTATAATTATCTGTATTTCCTCTTCATGGGTTTCAGTTTCTTTACGAATCTTGATCGCATTTCCCTAATTTTCGTTTGCATTCAACTTTCTCTCTGGTCTTGTTCGCCTTTGTTTTTGAAATTCAGTTTATCTTACTCATTTGAAAGAGAGAGAGAGAGAGAGAGAGAGAGAGAGAGAGAGAGAGAGAGAGAGAGAGAGAGAGAGAGAGAGAGAGAGAGAGAGAGAGAGATTATTTGAGACTTCAACGTCGAAATACTTGTTTACGAGAGAAAGAGTTGAATACTGTACCATTTTTTTCCATGATATTTCCCTTTACCTTTACTTATGACGGGATTTTTCGTGTATATATATATTTTCTGACTGCATGAACGAAAAAAACTAAAAAAAAAATAGTACACAGAGTTATATACTATACATGTCCCTAAAAATATATTTACAAACATTGGAGTGAGTGTGTGTAGGTGTGAGTGTGAATACGTGACTGTGTGTGTGTGCGTATGTGTGTGTGTGTGTGTGTGTGTGTTTGAAGGGTAATTCAGAGCAAAGGACAACACATTTTTCTTTACACATGCATGAGGGAGGAACAACAAACACAGCACACACTTCTTTTCACGATCCGCAGCCAGCCCGACACACCACACGAGTACGTAAACAAGGGGAAAGAAAAGAAACACCCCGAGCCTTGTATTCCACACGCCCTGCCTTCGACTAGAGCAGTGGGCGTGGCGTGCGGGCGTGGGAGGGAGCGCGGAGCGGGGTCATGGAGGTAGACGCCGGAATGCTGTAATGAAGGGAGAAAAAGGAAGGAGAGCGAGAAGAGGAGGAGGTCTCGTTAACTCGTTCAGAAGGAAACTCAAGACTTCGTTGCAGAGTGACCCTTAGGACTCTCTTATCATCCCTCACTTTGACTCTGGATGATTCCTCGGACTCTCTACTGGTGCAAGAGGCGTCCTGAAGTCCCCTCGTGCCCCTGGGGGTGGTGGGGAGCATTAGGGAGGCTGCCAGGAGAGCCCAAATGCACCACGCTCTTGGCCCGTCCCTTCCTAGCAGACGATGGAGTCCCAACAGCAGGAACGGTAGCGCGGGGGTTCCTGGGGCGCGGTTCTTGGCCCCACTCGGTTCGGGGTCGTGGTGGAGCTCGGCTGGGGCCTCTTCTGGGGGGAATAAAAGGGGATCAGGGGTACGAAATGCTGTTGAGAAAGAGGAATAAAAGTTGTGGAGAAGTGGAGGAGGAATAAGTTAAAAGAATAAGAAATACGGAAGGAAAATGAAGTGAAGGCAGTGGTAAGGGATGAAACGAACAGAGAGGTTGAATAGGAAAGGTGTAAAGAAAATGGTGGTAAAGAAGAAATGAATCGACCGAGAAGAATAAAGGATTAAGGGGATTAAGGAGGGCACAGTACCTAAAAGGAACGGAATAGAAGAGGGATTTGGGGAACGAAACACCCTGAGAGGAATAAAATATAAAGGAGACTATTGGAAGAAAATGTAAAGGAGAAACGTAATAATGGAGGAATGAAAAGCGAAATGGCGAAAACATTATACTGAACGGTGCTTTATGGGAAATGTGTTTTTATTTTTTATATTTTTTTGAAAGGAAAGAATTTGTGCATCAAGGGAATGACACAAGCATGAAAATACTGAAAAGAGAATAATGGAAGGAAGCGAGGAGGAGTAGGAGGAGGAGGAGGAGGAGGATGAGGAGGAGGAGGAGGACGACAGATAAATAAAAAGAAGAGATGCGACACTGGGTGAACAGGATCCCAGAGTCTATCTTTAAAGAGAGAGAGAGAGAGAGAGAGAGAGAGAGAGAGAGAGAGAGAGAGAGAGAGAGAGAGAGAGAGAGAGAGAGAGAGAGAGAGAGAGAGTGTCATATGAAAATTTACCGTTACAACACACACACACACACACACACACACACACACAGTTCCTTAGCGTCCACATTCCAGCTCGACTGATGTTCATGAAGGCGTGTTAGTTAGCAAGAGAGAGAGAGAGAGAGAGAGAGAGAGAGAGAGAGAGAGAGAGAGAGAGTCATTCACTTCTCTCTCTCTTTCTCTCCCACCCACTCTACCTCTCTCGCTCCCCCACCGACTCTCCCTCACCCTCCCCTCTGGAGTCGCCGTCCCCAAGTGCCGCGCCATTTAATGAAGGTTTGTTAGGTGACTTGGAAACAGGTGTTCATAATGTGGTGTAATTAATGTGAGTTTATTGCCTCCAGGGAGTGATATTGGAGGACGCTTCGTGTTTTTTTCTTTCTTTTTATTTATTTATTTATTTATTTTTTTCTGGATGCGTGTTTCTCTTGGGATAAGATTTCTTTGGTGTGTTTTGGTAAAGTTGTGCTTGTTTGTGTGTGTGTGTGTGTGTGTGTGTTCGCGTGCCTGTCTGTCTGTCCGCTTGTCTGTTTTTCTTTCTGTCTAGCTGTCTGTTCCTCATTTTGTCTGTCTGTCTCTGTTTTCCTTTCTGTCTAGCTGTTTCTCATTCTGTTTATCTGTTTGCCTGTCCATTCCTCATTTTATCTGTCTGTCTGCCTGCTTTCCTGTCTGACTGTCTACTTGTCTATTCCTCATTCTTTATGTCTGTCTGTCTGTCTGTGTGTCTCTTCGTCTGCATGTCTCTCTTGGCCGTATCGAGTATTCATCAATGATTTTCCGATCACAGCAGGATTATAATTTGAAGGTTGCTGAAAGACTCCTACCTCCCATTACTCCATCACGCACAGCTCCATGATGCGTCAATATCAGATGAACAGCTTTGTATGTAAATTTGTCGATTGGAGAGAAGAAATTAAGTGACATGATATTGTTTGTTGATATTGGGTGTGATGGTGAAGGAGGAGGAGGAGGAGGAGGTGGTGATATTTCTGTAGATAGTAGTAGTGGTGGTGGTGGTGGTGGTGGTGCAGATAGTGTAATAGCTGGAAGGGGAAGAAGTAATGGAGTTGCAGATAGTGGTGTGTGGTGGTGAAGACTGGTGGTGGCAGTGTGGTGGTGGTGAATATTGTGGTAGTGGTAGTGTGAGAGTAGAGAGGCCAATGGTGGTGATAATGTGGTGATGCTGGCAGTATAATAGTGGTGTAAAAGATTGGTGGCGATAGTGGTATTGTAGTGGTGATGTAGAATATAGTGATGGCAATAATATGGTGAAGACGATGGCGGTGGCGGTGGTGGTGGTGGTGTAGGCGCCATAACACTAAAGTCTTCCCCCAGTGGACACCTTTTTCATACAATAGGTTTCACAGGAGTGGGTATAAAGGCAGAATTAAGTGCGTCCCCCACCATTCCCTGATAGAAAATGTGGACGCATTAGACAATCTATTTCCACAAGTTGGGAGATAAGTCGAGCCGCCTTTTTGTCCCAGTAGCAGAGTCATGCCGAGGACTGGGAGCCGCCACGCACCGTTCCGTGTGACCGCGATGGACTCTTAACTGGTGACTCAGCAGTGGTATTTGTGACCGCTTACGTTTGGCGAATAGGACAAGGCAGCCGTTGTGTGTTGTGCAACGTGCTTACGTCAGATCCAAACACACACACACACACACACACACACACACACACACACACAGACACGCACACATGTATAATATTCTTTTGAGTTCTTAAGACTAATGTGTAGATAACCATATTTTACTTTAAAAAAAAGACCCTAAAAAACACTTTGTCGATTGATACACACACACACACACACATACACACACACACACACACACACACACACACACACACACACACACACACACACACACACACACACACACACACACACACACACACACACACGACACCCACCGTCAAGGACGTGGACGGACACAGAGGCTGGTGTGGCGTGGACGGTCGCACACGTGTAGTTCCCAGCGTCCCTCCAGGTGGCGTGGTTGACCAGGAGCCAGCTGGTGCCGGAGTTCTTGTCGGTCACCAGCTGGACGCCGCCTCGCCCTCCCGCATTGATCTCCACTATCTCCTCCTTCTCTGAGGGGAAGAGGAGGAGTGGGGAGCTGTGAGCATGAGGGTGAAGACAGACGACTCCTGCTGTGATATGGAGGAGGAGATGATTGTGGAGCTGTGGGAAGTGGAGGATGTGGAGCAGAGATAGATCTGGGAATGGCAA
>NC_087174.1:2705000-2715000 GCF_035594125.1 Scylla paramamosain
TTCCAGTTAAAAAAAATATCCCATTTCTTTCGTTCTCTTCATTTCAGTCATCCCTTCCTTCCCCTATTCCTTTTTTTTCTCACCTCTCCTGCATTCCTCCATCAACTTTACACCCATTCTTTCGTACCAAAATTATCCTCCCTTTTACCATTTCCTCTACCTCCCATCTACGCTTCTCCTTCTCCTTCCCTTCCTAACTCATTCTTCTACTTCCTTTTTTACGTTTCTCTTTCTTCCCCTTCTAAGTTTCTTCTTTTCCTTCTAACACTCCTAAACTTCGACATACGCCACCCCTTCTGACCTACTTTTCTACTTCTTACATACCTATACACCTCCCCCTTCCCTTCCTCTTCTAATCCTCAGTTACCAGGATAGGACAAGAAATAACGGGTTCAAGCTTGAAAAATTTAGGTTTAAAAAGAGATAGGAAGGAATTGGTTCTCAAATAGAGTGATAGATGAATGGAACAGACTCAGTAATCAAGTTGTTAGTGCTGAGTCATTAGGGAGCTTTAAGAGAAGATTAGATAGATTTATGGATAGGGATGATAGGTGGAAATAGATAGGTATATTTCATACAAGGACTGCCACGTGTAGGTCTGATGGCTTCTTGTAGCTTCCCTTATCTCTTATGTTCTTATGCAAGTAACATTCCCAGGTATACTCACGTGATGATGGGCGGGGCAACACGTGGTACCAGGTGATGGGCGCTCCTCTAATGGCGCCCTTCACCACGCAAGTAATGTTGATGTCACTCCCTGCCTTCATGAAAATCTCCCGAGTCCCTGTGATGGTGGCGCTGGGGACTGGCAGGAGCAGGAGGAGGAGGAGGAGGAGGAGGAGGAGGAGGAGGAGGAGGAGGAGGAGGAGGAGGAGGAGAGCCAAAGGTACAAAATAAATACAAAGTTGTGGAAGACGAATTGAAGAAATGGAATTGATATATGAAGTGAAGAGAATAAAAGAGAATAAGACACGAGAATGAAACGAGAGAAGGGATAAGAGAAAGAAAAGACGTGTAAGAAAAGTAAGAGATAAGAAGTAGGAAAGATGAATGAAAAAAAAATTGAATGATGAAAGCAAGAAGATCGAAGTGGTAGAATTGTTGTAAAGGAAGAAAGAAGGAATACAAGTAGATGAAAAAGAAAGACGCGAAGAGGAGGAGGAGAAGGAAGAGAGGAGCAGGAAGGAAGGATGAAGAGGAGATAGGAAGAAAAAAACAAGATAGCGGAGGAGGAATTGAATTGAGGAGATGGAATCAAAGTGCAAAGTGAAGCAGGAAAGAGAAAACCCGAAAGTAAGAGACAAGAGGGAAACCAGAGAAAGAATGCGGAGAGACAGAGAGAGAAGAGGGTGAGATGGAAAAGGAGAATAAGGAAAGTGATAAGAGGAAGGGAGGAGTACGAGTAAAACGAGAGATAGAAAGGTGATGGGGCGAAAAGGGAATAGGAAACACGAATAAAAGACAGGTGAGGGTAATTGCGATTGAAAAATGGAGCGTAAGGAAACACCAGAAGATGGAGGAGAAGGAAATTGGAGGAGGAGATGGAAAAGAAGAGAGCAAAAGGAATAAGTGAATTGAGAAAGAGGGAGTGAGAGAGAGAGAATGCAAAGGTAACGGGAGAAGAAATGGAGGGGAAGGAAGCAGCATATGTGAAAAAAAGGGAGGAAGGTACAAAAGAGAGGAAAGATTAGAGAAAGGGGAAAAAGGGAAGGAGGGGAAGAAAAAATGAATAAAAAGATACAGTACAGGATAAAAGTAGAATGCCAGTGGGTGAAGAAGAGAAAAAAGCGTAAAATAGAGAAAGCAAAATAAAAAAAAAAAGAAGAAGACAATAGAGAAGATTAAAATAGATAAGCATTAAATCAGTGAAGCAGAAGGAAGGAAGAAAGGAAGGAAGATAAATGATTAAATAATTGAGAGAGAGAGAGAGAGAGAGAGAGAGAGAGAGAGAGAGCAAGAGAAGGGGAGGAAGGAAGATGGGGAACAGGAGAAAATTGAACAAAAAACGTAACAGATGAGAGATAATAATTAATTCCATAGAGTCAGAAGAGAGAGAGAGAGAGAGAGAGAGAGAGAGAGAGAGAGAGAGAGAGAGAGAGAGAGAGAGAGAGAGAGAGAGAGAGAGAGAGAGAGAGAATGAATGGTGAAAACGGAGATACCCCAAAAGTAAAGGAAATAGAAGTAGAACCAGAGGGTAAAGAGAAGGGAGGGAGAGGGGAATAACGAGAGAAAGTGAGGGGAGAGAAAT
This sequence comes from Scylla paramamosain, assembly GCF_035594125.1. Taxonomy (NCBI): domain Eukaryota; kingdom Metazoa; phylum Arthropoda; class Malacostraca; order Decapoda; family Portunidae; genus Scylla; species Scylla paramamosain. The sequence goes on from NC_087174.1 coordinate 2,707,249, forward strand.
AACTTGATTATTGTTGTGGAAAAAAAAAATCTCAAATACATTACAGCAGAAATATTGAATAGTGTTGCCATTAATGAAACTGATGAAATTGTTTTCTGTTTGTGTAATTTGTTTGAATATTCTTTTTCTCTATCTACAATGAAAAGAAAAGGAATAGAAAATGGATAGTAGTAGTAGGGTTAGCTGTAGAAATAGTGGTGGTGGTAGTAGTAGTAGTAGCAGTAGTAGTGTTGTTGTTGTTGAAGAATGATGATAACGATACTACTACTACTACTACTACTACTACTACTATTACTACTTACAATATCGGATACTCGACCGTCACACAAACACAGGTACACAAACTAAAGGGAAACAATGAACAATCTTACAAATACACCGGAAAGGGAACCACAAATAGGCGGGAAAATAAAAGAACCGAATGAAAGAAACAAATTAACAATGAACGCAGATAAAAAAATAATAATAATAAAAAATAACGAAGCATTCTGTAAAATCACTTCCGGAACAATCATGAATATAAAGGTGATTTTGAGAGCGAATAAAACTTTCTTCCCTCTTGATCTGTGGATGGGAAGCAAAGTGAAGCGAATCATGTTCCGCTGAAATGGCAAAGTTTGATCAAATCGCCTACTGTACAGCAAAATCACTCTCCTGCGTGGGTACAAATGATGAATACGTAATCAGGTTGAAGTGTTTAGGTACGGAGTCATAGAGAACGGGTGCTGCATGGTGAGCTAAAACAAATATGAGAAAATAGGAAACTGCTAAATATAAACCTGCTCTCTCTCTCTCTCTCTCTCTCTCTCTCTCTCTCTCTCTCTCTCTCTCTCTCTCTCTCTCTCTCTCTCTCTGACATTCATTCTTTCCTCCCACCTCACGTGCGCAATTTTGCCATAACCAGTGATTCCTTCCGTTCTCTCCTTCCTTTTCTCCCTCCCTCCCTCCCTTGTCCAGTCCTTCCTTCAGTTCCTCCTCTCTTCATATTGGGTACAATCTCTTCATATTCCCTCCGGATATCTCTCTCTCTCTCTCTCTCTCTCTCTCTCTCTCTCTCTCTCTCTCTCTCTCTCTCTCTCTCTCTCTCTCTCTCCCCTTTCATTTCTTCCGCCTGTTTTCCCATTTTTCGTCTTTCTTCTTCAATATCTCGTCTTCGCTTCTTTTATTTTTATTCCTTCACCAATGACGTGAGGAATGCCCCTCCCCACCCTTCCTTCTTCCCCTAAACCTCCCCCTTCCCTTACTGCACTGTACCCCTCCCCTGCTCTCCACCTCTCTTTATCTTCATACTTTCATCAACATCCACAGTCATCCACATATTCGCCTGCCTCCACTCCACCCTTCTTTATTCCTTGTTTTACTCCCACTTACTTTACTTTTTTTATTTCTTTTTATCTATTTTTTAATATTCTCAGTTATTCGTGTCTTTTGTTTAATCTTCTCTTTCATTTCTCTTTAGGAATATCTACGTGATTTTTCTTTTCTCTCTGTTCGTTTCACATCCTTTCTTTTTTTTTTTTTTTTCACTTTATAGCCATAACTTTTTTTCACTACTCATTTTCACTTCCATCACTTCATCCTTCACTTCTGTCTCTCGCTCACGTTTCCCATCTCTCGCTCTCCCTCTCGTCCACCCACACTGAAACTTTCGCATCCCTCAGTTTATCCCTCAGCCGCACCTCCACAAACAAAAGAAAATGGAGAACTGCTAAATATAAAATTGTTCCTTCCTTTTCTCTCCCTCCCTCATGTCCCTCCTACTCCCTCCGTCTCTCCCTCTCAGTCTGACATTTATTCTTTCCTCCCACCTCACCTCACCTCACCTCACGCCTTCAACTCACCCAGAACACTGAGTTTGAAGCGCCTGAAAATCTTTGGCTGCGTCGACACCTGGCACTCATACACCCCGGAGTCTGTGATGGCGGGCCGGTCCACCTCCAGGCTCCAGAAAGGTGAGCCTGGCAGGTGCAGGGCGCGGAACCTCGTGTCGGTGGTATACGTGAAGTTCCCTGTAGTGAGCACATGTAGATCCTTCCGCCTGATCCATGACACCTGTAGGGAAATGTGTATGTTGTTATGGAGATTCACGTGAAGGAGTTGTGTAGGTTTGATTTTAATTTTCAGAGGAATGTTTGTTTGTGTATGAGATTTTGATGGATTGGTTTATTTTTTAGTTTTTTTTTATTAGAGATTGTGTTAGTTTTTATGTAAGAGGGTCACTGGTCTAGGGCAACAAAAAGGAAGAAGAAAGAGGTCGTTTATAGCAACAACAAAAAAGAAAAGCTCACTGGTGGAAAATAAGACATCTGTGGGATTATATAGCAAATTTTTGTAGACATGTTTATTTTTTTTTTATTTTTATTTTTTTTTTACATGTTAGTCTGGCCAAGGGGGACAAAGGACTAAGGGACGAAACACCAGCGCCATGTCCTGCTCCCAAAAAGATAATTATAGGAGGACAGAGGACATTCCAAAAAAGTGTCTGTGTGTGTGTGTGTGTGTGTGTGTGTGTGTGTGTGTGTGTGTGTTGTGATAAAGAAGGGGTTCATACACACAAATTATTTGCATACAGGCTAAAACAGATGTGCATTCGTTTTTAATTTACCGTGGTGGTGGTGGTGGTGGTGGTGGTGGTTGTGGTGGTAGTATTAGTAGTTAGTGTCGAGTAGCATAGTAATGATGGCGCTGTGGTGAATTAGAGGTGAGTGGATGATGGTCGTGATGATAATGAGTCTAATGGCGACGGTGACCATAACAGTAATGATAATGAGGCAGTGATGCTTTTGGTGATTCTAGTGGTGATGGTGATGAGAGGTGGTGGTGGTGGTGGTGGTCGTGGTGGTGGTGGTGGTGCCTGCCTTGTTGGTTCCCTGTAACATGCACAGATTCTTTTTTAAATTTTAATATGAAACTGAATAAAAAAAAATATATACACATGCAATTCATTTTAATGATGAAATGTGCTGGCAGGACCGTGCATGTGTCTTTCTGTGCGCCAATAAATTACTTCCATGCGCATTGTCATTTTTCATCATGATTATTATTATTAATTATAACAATAGTAGTAGTAGTAGTAGTAGTAGTTGTTGTTGTTGTTGTAGTAATTACTTTTAACCTTTTTTATTTGGGAGAGATATTGACCATGGGTAAGAATAATTTGAAAAGAAAAGGCTCACTAAGGTACCAGTCTCCAAAGAAAAGGGCTAAAAGGATTATCCAAAATTAGCGTCTTGAGACCTCACTCTTGAAATAATTCGTCATAGGAAAGAGAAAACACAGAAACAGGTAGGAAGATTCAGAGTTTACCAGTGAAAGGGATGAACGATTAGGAATACTAGTTAACTCTTTGCATTAGAGAGGTGGACAGAACAAGGGTGAGAGAATGTAGAAAGTCTTATGCAGCGAGGCCCCGGGAGGAGGAGAGGTATGCAGTTAGCAAGATAGGAAGAGCAATTAGTGCGAAAGTAGTGGTAGAAGATAGCAAGAGAAGCAACATTGCGGCAAATAGAAGGATTAAAGACAGGCAATTAGTCTGTTTTTATTCTCATTTCTTACTATTACCATTATTGTTGTCATTTTTTGCTGATACCACCATCATTATGACCATCATCGTTATCATTAGCACCATCATCACCATCCTCAGTGTCAGCGTCACCATCATCACCAAGGGAGTAATAACGAAGGAAAACACAATAAAGAAACTGAAGGAGCATTCTTATTAACACGATTCTCATAAGTTACCTTCCCCTCACTGTATTATATGTACACAAGACACGAATAATCACACACCTGCTCTTGTCTCTTGTTCTTTCTTGTCATTCTTTGCACTGGACCGTCGTATTTACTCTCACTTTCATCACCTTCCTTCCTTATTGTTTTGTGTTCGTCTCTCGTCATTCGTGTTTTCATTTACGTATTGATTTTTATTATTTATTTATTTTATTTTTTCAGGTGTGGTTTTGGTATTTAAATTCTTATGTTTTCTCTCTTATTTGGATACCATATGACAGGGATTTAATTAGTTTATCTATTTATTAGTTATTTTTTTCGTTTATTTATTTTGAGCTCTAAACTTCCTGCCCTTTTTGTGTTATATAAAAAAAGAGAGAGGGGAGGGGAAAAAGTATTAATTTTGTTGTGCTTTGTTTTGTTTTTCTTATTCACTCGTATATTTATTTGCCTATTTCATTCTGTTTCGATTCTTCCATTTTTGTCGATATTTTTCCTCTCTCCTGTCATTCACTTTCCTCGCATTTCCATACTCGCTATTTTTCATGGTGGTTATTTATTTATTTATTTTTTTTAGTACTCGATGTATTTCTATTTCTTTGACATTTTCTCGCCTCACTTTTTTACACTTTTTTTTCAGTCTAATATTTTTCCACGCGCTTTTAATCTTTATTTGCACTGGTGTTTTGTTTTTATCCTTTCAGCGTTGCATTTTACCATTACTGTTGCTTTTTTCCACTGCCGTTCTCTATTCACTCTTACTTTTCATCCTTCACTTCAATTTTACAGCCTGGATAACCTTTCAGAGAGATGAGTTTAGACGTCAAGTTTAGCGGAGCAGAGTTGGACACTTTGGCAGAGGTGAAGAAGTTACGGAGGGAATAGTGTGTTGTGGGTGACCTCCCTCCATCACTTCCTCCTCCTCCTCCTCCTCCCTCCTCTTCCTCGAAATCCTCCTAATCCTCGTGTGACTTCTCCACTTCCTCTGGCTTCTCTGTGTCCTCGTTTCCTCACCTTTGCATGGCTTAGTCGTTACTGTCGTCGTCGTCTTTGTCGTCGTCGTCTTTGTCGTCGTCGTCTTTGTCGTCGTCGCCACAGTGGTCGTAGTCCTCCTCCTCCTCTTCCTCCTCCTCAATTAGTTTCCTCCCGTTTTATGTTAATGGTATGCCCCCCCACCCCATCTCTCTCTCTCTCTCTCTCTCTCTCTCTCTCTCTCTCTCTCTCTCTCTCTCTCTCTCCTCTCTCTCTCCTCTCTCTCTCCTCTCTCCTCTCTCCTCTCTCTCTCTCTCTCTCTCTCTCTCTCTCTCTCTCTCTCTCTCAAACAGATTGGGCTGGATTAGGAAAACAGCTTAAGAGCACATAATAATCCCTTGAATGAATGGGGCGAAGGGGAGGGGAGGGAGGGAGGGGGAGGAGGCCAGGGAGGGGAAGGAGGCCAGGGATTCAGGGATATTGTTCTAGTTTCTCACATTCTCCCTCTCATGTCCCTGGCCTGGTGTGCTTCCTGTGGGGTGTTCTTAGGAGGGAGGCATTGCGCCCGTTCTCCTGTTAATCTGCTTGTCAAGTCCTCGAGTGTCTAGTGCGGTAAATTTGTAGGGATTTTCTGTCTTTTGGTGTGTTTTTTGTGGGTTTTGTGCAAGTTTTCGCGTAGTATGTTAACTTTATCTAACGTAACATGGCGTATCTTATTTATCTTTGGTATTTTTTTTTTTATTGGGGTACGTGGGAAAAAAAAAAAAACTTGTCCCTGAAAATGTTCGAGGGGGGAAAACCTAACAACGGAAGGTTTACAATATTACGGTTGTTTTGAGGGTGTCTTGTGTTTCCGGTACTCCTATCTTGTGTTTTAGTGATTTTTATTTTTCTGATGTGTTGCTAAATCTCTCTGTTCGGTATTTGACGTTTTCTCACCAGTTTTATCATTTGTTCTTGAGTTCGTGTGGTGGTGAAGTGCTGTCTGTTCACTGGAGCCTGAGTGGAGCAGGTGTCGTGAGCTTAGCATGTGCGTGTCAAGCTGTGCGATGATTGGCTGCTGCTGTATGTATATTCACAAACTCCGTGTCATTTAGTTTGATTGTTTTTCGTGTTTTTATTGACTTGATAGTTAGAATGTTATCATATTTCATAAATGCTAAAAGGCAGAAATAATTACAACTTTTAAGCCTTTCGAAATGAATTGTTAATATAGAAATTGTATTAGTGAATGTATGGACGCAAGTACACACACACACACACACACACACACACACACACACACACACACACACAGTTAACAGTACAACAAACCATACTCATCTCCGAATCATGAAAAAAAAAACATATGATTATTAATAAATAGAATATACCAGTGACTGCATAGCCGACGATGCCATCAAGAAATAAACAGCATTGCAGCCACACCTCCACCGTGGCGGCCACAACACCTGATCACTTTATTGGCATTGTTTTGTTGTTACGTGTTATTATACAGTTTGATTGCATTGTGTATCGAGGTGGCTGTGTGGTGAGTGTGTGTGTGTGTGTGGTGTGTGTGTGTGTGTGTGTGTGTGTGTGTGTGTGTGTGTGGATGGCTGGGTAGAGGGGGGACGGGTGTTCATTAATCTTAATCATGTTAGGTTCCAAGTTTTTTTTTTTTTTTTCGTTCTAGATTATCATTCTTTATATCATTGTCTCCTGCTTTTGCTTGAAGTTTATTTTTTTTCGTTTTTTTTTTTTTTTACTGTTTATTCAATTTTTTAAGTTGATTCAAATTTATTTATCTGTTCATTTATTTGTGTATTCATGTTTATCCGCGTGCTTGTCATTAATGAAGTGTGTGGGTGTGGATGTCAAAGGGAATATTCCAGTGAACTGTATATATTATTTTTTGTCCTTGTCGTGGTATTGTGCACCGGTGGGAGGGACGTGGGACGTGTGGCTGCATTACTGCCTACCTCTCACACGTGCTTGACGGGAAGATCGGCGCTGGATTCACAAATATATTTTATTTTGTATTTTTTTCTCATGTAAAGCTTGAAATATTATAATCTTATTGATTTTACCACTTCTGAAATACGAGAAGAGTTAAAATAGTAAACCGCATTTGTGAATATAGAAGCCAATTAATCCTCGATTTACAAATTTGTGTAGATTGAAGCATTTTTAACATACAAAGAAGACGTAGAGAGAAAAAATAACGATAAAAAGTCCGGCTCAATACTACTCCCGCCCCACACCCCTCAAAAAAATAGGAAAAGGATCAGGAGTGAGGGACATTTGAGTTCCCGAGGCGTCTCGATGCTCTGCGCTCTGAAACAGTTTGCCGTGAACAGACTAGTATTTGTTAAGTGCTCTTCCCCTCCCCCTCTCCTGTTGTGATCGCCGGTGCCCTTCCCTTTGAATGCAATATTTCTCTGGTGTTTCTAGTATTCCTGAGGTATTTCAGTTTTATTCCTAGATTCCTGCCGAGTTCCTAAAATTCTTTGTGGATATCTTCCCTCACAATTCTTTAAATTTTCCTCGTTTTCTTTTTCTCCTCTTCCCAGCTTTCTTTCTTGCAGTTTTCTTGTTCTTTCCTAATTCTCTTTTCTTTATAGCTTGCTTCTTTTTCTCTCAAATTTTCCCCAGCACTAGCGTTTCATTCTTACGTTTCCCTTTCATTCATCTTTTTGTCTTCCCTTTCTCTCCTTACACTTTTTTTTTTCCTCTGCTTCTCTTTCTGTTATTTGTTCTGCTCTTTCATTACATTTCTTCTGTGTTTTTGCTGCCACACGCCGTCTCTCCCACCCTTCTTGCCTTTTTCCTCCTCTTCCACTCCTCCCTTACCCACAAGCTTTCTCCTTCACCGTCTTCCTTCCTGCCTTCCCAATATACTCGAATTCCTTCACCATTTCTATTTTTTCGCCTTACACACACGCCCCTCCTTCGCTCCTTCCTGCCGTTTCTACCATTTCCTTTCTCTTTTGATATTATTCTTTTTACCTATCGTTACTCTTTCTCACTCCCTCTCCCTCCTTTCCTCCACTCTGGTAATCTCGCCAGCAA
>NC_087174.1:2720000-2762500 GCF_035594125.1 Scylla paramamosain
AAGCGTGAACCGGGAGGACCAATAGAAGTGACGGGAGGCTTGCGGTGAGCGGGAGGGAGCGGTGAAGGGCGAGAGGGCAAGGTGTAGACGAGAAAGAGAGAGATAACAGCGGAAGAGGGGAGAAGCGAGAGGGAGGGGAAGAAAAATGGGAAAGGTAAAGAGGAATGCGAAGGTAAGAGAACAGGGAGAAGTAAGTAGAAATGGGAGGAAAGGATCAAGTGACGGGAGGAGGAGGACGTGGAGGAAAGAGAGGAGTGGAGAAAAGGGAGGTAGTTAGAGCAGCCAGGAAGGAAGGGGAAATGGTGAAAGAAGGAAGTTATGGGATGAAAGAGTGAGGGATGAAGAAATGCAAGAGAGAGAGAGAGAGAGAGAGAGAGAGAGAGAGAGAGAGAGAGAGAGAGAGAGAGAGAGAGAGAGAGAGAGAGAGAGAGTGTCTGGAAAAAAGGTGAAGGTCAGACAGGATGAGATGAGTCATGGACGTATGGAAGAAAGAAAAAAAGATGGAGAGAGATGAATGAGAGAAAGGTGAAGAAGAGAAAGAGAGCAGGGGATGAAAGATAAAGAATCAAAAGGAGGAATATTACGAGGGGAGATGGAGAGAAATGAAGAGTGAAGAAGCGGTGGAGGAAGGAAGAGGAGGAGAAGGAGGAGGAGGTGGTTGAGGAGGAGGAGGTTGGGCAGTATGGAGAGAGGACGGGAAGGAAATTGAGAGGAAAGAAAGGCGAAAGATAAGAGGGAAGAAAAGTGGCAGCGAGATTGAGGTAAGACTGGGGATAGAAGGTAAACCAACGATTGGAGGAACAGATAAAGTATTTGTGTGTGAGAGTTGTAAGCAAAGTCAAGAGGACGGAAGAGAGAGAGAGAGAGAGAGAGAGAGAGAGAGAGAGAGAGAGAGAGAGAGAGAGAGAGAGAGAGAGAGAGAGAGAGAGAGAGAGAGATATTATTTGAAATTCCCCTTTTTCGTTTTTTTTTTCACAGATTAATGAACACATAACACATAAATATATAAACAAACTCAAAATCAACTTCCTAGATTCACATGTATACAAAAAAAAAAAAGTAAATAATGGAAACAAGCAGATTATCTCCTTCGTGTTACATAGCCCTCATCTCGTAACATTTGCCTTAAACACCAGATGCTCACGTATTCCTGTTGTTTCAGTTTACAGCGAATCTTAGAATGCAAGGAATATTGTTGGTTTTGCGGGCAGGAGCTCTGATATGAGATGACTTTTCTTCATTCATTTAATAAAGTCTAGGAAATAGGAAACGGTTTTTGTTGTAATGCTTGACTTCACCTTTACTTTGACCTATTTAATGATTAACTCCTTTTCTGCTATGGTCGTTCTTTTCTTTAACATTCAAAGCTCTCAAAAAAAAAACTGTTTACATGGTCGCACAGAGAGGAAAGAGAACATGGTGTTGATTTTGTCGTTTTTTTAAGGCAACAAGTCTATTTACGAGCGTATTGCACCAAAAATAAGTGTTAAGTAATTAGGGAAACAATGATTTAGAAGTGAGATGGTTAAATGTGTCGGCAACAAACTCTAACACATTTCTTCATCCTTTGTGTGTCTCGTGCGTGTATCAGCGCGTGAAGGCAAATCTCGTGTCGTGTTATTGGTATTTCTTGGTATCCGTAGAACATGAAATTGTGTGTATTTTAAACTTTTCCACGTGCCATCATGATTTCACTTTCCGCACGCGTGACGCCGAGACTTCAGACTGCGGCACGATGAAAACACTTGATCAAAGGGAAGCTTCTGTTTGCACCACGACTCAAACTGAAAAACCCAAGCGGGGCTGAAAGTGATGTCATCCCCTTAAAACGCTGCACCTAAAATATGACCGCCTCTTGCTTCCCTCGTCAAGGCAGAGACCTGACTGATGCTACGGCAGTGCTTGGCTGTAGTACTGCGCTCACCATTCACACTGGCGAGTATTTTTTTTTTTTTTTATTATATAATAAGAGGGGTTGTGGCTAGGGCAGCATAAACAATGAAAAGGAAAGGCCCAGTGAGTGTCAACCGTTTTACTCCTGTGTCTGTTAATGTTTAGAGAAATGAATAATTGGTTTTCACAGACTCACTGAAAAAAAAAAAAGGTTTATTTTGACTCTCCTAGGCCACAGAACTCTTCGAGACATTGTAATAGTACAAAAAAAAAAAAGCGTCTGAAGAGCTTGATGTGAATATACAGTAGCAGAGAGACTTAAATCTTCGAAGTAATTAATGATAATCAATTACGCCAGATGAGCTCAACACACACACACACACACACACACACACACACACACACACACACACACACACCTAGGGAAAACAAAAACACAAGTACCGCCCACCCACCCACCCATCCACACAAAAAAAAAAAAAAGTAAATGAAATAGATAAATATCACGAAGCCGCCTAATGATTATGGGGAAAAAATGTTATGAAATAATTCCCCTGCACAAAATTAACGCGGGAAATAAATAACGCGTGGTGGAACTGCATGAATGAATGAATGAATGAATGAATGAATGAATGCCACTCAGATTAATGGTGTTTTTAAAGGAAGGTTACTCAATTGATGGTGTCACTCAGATTAATGGTGTTTTTAAAGGGAAGGTTACTCAATTGATGGTGTCACTGTGTTAATGGTTTATGGTGCAGAAGACAGTGTACATTAGAGATTGAAGGTCATACTGATTGATTACTCTCTCTCTCTCTCTCTCTCTCTCTCTCTCTCTCTCTCTCTCTCTCTCTCTCTCTCTCTCTCTCTCTCTCTCTCTCTCTCTCTCTCTCTCTCTCTTTCTCCTGTTTATTGGTTTCCAGTTTTCTATTTTAAGCTCGTGTTATTTTTCATTAACCTCCTCCTCCTCCTCCTCCTCCTCCTCTTCCTCCTCCTCCTCTTCCTCTTCCTCCTCCTCCTCCTCCTCCTCAACACAGCTTCCTCTCTCTTTCATTCCCGCCATATTTATTACATTTATATTCGTTCCATCTTTTCTTCATCTTTATCACCTTCTATCCATCATCTTTCCCCTTCTCTTCCCCATTTCCTCTTCCTCCCTTCCTTCCTTCCTTCCTTCTTTCCTCCCTCTCCTCTCGCAGCTTCCTCCCCAGTGAGTGAGGCTTCTCCCTTTCATCTCCTCATCTCCCCTGCTTCTATCTGCTCCCTATTTCTTATCTCTTGTCCCTTCTTCCCCTATCTTTCTTCTCATCTACTTCCTGTTCTCCTTTTCTTCTTCATTTCCCTCCCTTCCTTTCGATCATTCTATTTTCTGACTTATTTCTTTCTTCCCTTCCTTTCCCTTTCCTTCCCTTCCTCCTATCCCCTTTCTCTTCTCTCCCCTTCCCCCTTCCCTTCCTTCTATCCGATTCCTCTTTTCTTCCATTCCCTTCCTTTCCCTTTTCCTTCCCTCCCCTTTCCTCCCTTCCCTCCCCTTCCCTTTCCTTCCCATCTATTAATTCGCTCCGTCAAGTGAAAGATGAAAAATAAAATGAAAAAAACTCTTGTCTTCTCGCTTGAGTCATCTTCTTTAGAGAACTAACTCTCTCTCTCTCTCTCTCTCTCTCTCTCTCTCTCTCTCTCTCTCTCTCTCTCTCTCTCTCTCTCTCTCTCTCTCTCTCTCTCTCTCTCTCTCTCTCTCTCTCTCTCTCTCTCTCATTAGGTGATTCCTCCACAGCCTCCTCCATCTTCATCTCCGCCTTCACACCTCCTCAAGGTCGTTTCCTAAAGTGGTATCCTATCTCCTCCTCCTCCTCCTCCTCCTCCTCCTCCTCCTCCTCCTCCTCCTCCTCCTCCTCCTCCTCCTCCTCCTTCTCCTCCTTTCGCGAATCCAGCTCAGGCTCAGAATTATTTTGGTCAGTGGAAGGAGTATCGTAAACTCACTCCGCATTTTCTCCACTCCTTGCCTTGTTCTGACTGATCCACTTCGGGTTTCGCTGATTTTTCTACTCCCTTATTTACGTGTCCATCTCCCTCCCTGTTTGTACGTGTGGGTTTTCCGCCCGTGAGACTCTTAAGTAATGAGTATTGGGTTAAAGAAAGGGTGGATGCGGAAGAACAGGGAATGGGAGGAAGTGAATTAGTTACGTTGCGTGTGTAGCTGTGAATGAGTGAAGGCAAGGTAGGTGAGGTGAGGTGGAAAATGCAAAGATGCGTTGAATGTGTGGAAAGAGGAATGGTAATTGAAGATGAGAGAAAGTGATAGGGGAAGTGGAGGAAAGGAGTTGACTGTGAGGATAAATGGTGATGGAATGGATAAACAACAAAAGAACGAGGGATTGTGCGTGGAAAGTACACCAGAAAGTAAGAAGGAATAATGAAGGATGAGACAAACTGATAAAGATGAGGGTAAGAGAGAAAGAGGAAAGTAAACGTGAAATAGGAGGGAATGATTATGATGGAAGATGATAAAATAGCAATAAAGATAACAGAAAGAGATTGAAGACGAAAAGTACACCAGAGATGGGAAGAAATGGTGAAAAGTGAGCTATAAAGATAAAGTAAGAGAGACAGAGAGAAGTAAACTTGAAATAGGAAGAAATTATGATGATGGAAGATACGACACAGCAATAAAGGTCAAAGTTAGAGAGAAAAAGAAGAAAGTGCAAACTTCATAATGGAGAGAAAGAGCTGAAGAGATAAAAGTAAGAAAGAAAGGAGGAAAATAAACAAATAGAAAGAAACGATGATGATGATGATGATAATGATGAAGGAGGATGCGACACAACAATAAAGGTCAAAGTAAGAAAGTGAAGAAAAAGAAAAGAAGAGAGTGCAAACTTCAAAATGGAGAAAAATAATGATGGAAGATGAGAAAAGAGCTATAAATTTAAAACTTAATTTATATTTTCTTGCTTTAATTGAGTAAGAGAGGAAAAATCTTCTCTCCCTTTCACTTCCTTCCACTTCCTTCACTGCTCTTGGAACTTCCTCTTGAATTCACACACCTGATTAAGTGACAAGTGAAAAATGGACCAAATACCCAAGATTAGCACCAGGAATACTGCCATGTTCTCCGTTTTCCTTATCTTATGTGAGTTTGTTCTTTTTGTCTCGTCTTTCACTCGTCCCCTTCCATCCACTTGAGTTTGTGATGGTGAAATAAGCTGACATAATCCTTGCTCTCTCTCTCTCTCTCTCTCTCTCTCTCTCTCTCTCTCTCTCTCTCTCTCTCTCTCTCTCTCTCTCTCTCTCTCTCTCTCTCTCTGTACTCCTTTCTTGTTTTTTTCTTTTTTTTTGGTTGGTTTTTGTTGTTGTTGTTGTTGTTGTTGTTATTGTTGTTTTCCTCCTCCTCCTCCTCCTCCTCCTCCTCCTCCTCCTCCTCCTCCTCCAGATCATCATCATCATCATGTCAGGCGGTAGTGACGGTAAGCTTCGACTTGGCTACCCAATGCTCTTTCATCTCTCCAGTCTTTAATGCACTTTTCTGCCTCCGTCATGCACCGCCCTCTTAGCCCCGCATGAACCTATTACCTAAAACCTCTTGTTCGCTTTGATATCTCTTACCCTCCGCTCGCCAGAATGTTAACCCTTTCAGCATTACATCATCATTTTATCCCAGACACCACTACAAGGTTTTATGATCTTTGGAGCTGTTTCCTTTTTTCTTTTTCTTTTTCTGAATCAAAGAGGTAAATGCACGTAATTTTTTTCATATGGTAGAATTATATATGCAGTTATACTATTATTTGTTCCATTTTGACTAACAGGAGGTGATCATATGATGGTTCAATATTGTCCGTGGCAATAAATGCCTTAAACTTCTAACGTCTCCCTCAAAAATCTGCGGCAGTCTTAAGTGCTTTTCTTTTTCTATCTATATATACATTTTTTTTTTTTTTTTTACACCTCGTAAAACTCCTGAGATTTCTTTCAAAATCCCGAGGAAGTCTTAGCCTCTTCTCTTTGTATCTCTTCCTTTCAGGCCTTGCATAAAATCATCTATTATTAATCAGAACAAAGTAAACACGGATGCAACTTCACCAGGTGACTAACTTTGGATAATTTTTCAACTACCTCTGAAAACTGCCATCCAGAATATATTAGAATCCCAAGTTTGTATCCAGAGTATAATGAAACTAAAGCCGTGGCGCTGAGGTAGTTAAGTAGGAGATTAAGGCACGGTGGAGTGTAGGCGTGTCCTCAAAGGCTTTCACACGCATTCACGAGCATTCAAGTAGCGCTTTCTTCTCTGGTGTTGTGCATTCAGCGTCGACCCACTCACATCTTGCTTACCTCACTGCCCCGCTCCTTCATTCCTCATTCGCCGCTCTCCTCACCTGTCCTTTCTCGCCTTTCTGTGCTCTGTGTGTGTGTGTGTGTGTGTGTGTGTGTGTGTGTGTGTGTGTGTGTGTATGTGTATTTTCCAGCAGCTTCATCTCACGTAACGCTGTGGCATGGAATTCGCTTTGCCTCTCTCTCTCTCTCTCTCTCTCTCTCTCTCTCTCTCTCTCTCTCTCTCTCTCTCTCTCTCTCTCTCTCTCTCTCTCTCTCTCTCTCTCTCTGCGACAAATCTCTTGCTTCTCCTCCCCCTTCCTCCCCCTCCTCCTCCTCCTCCTCAACCTTCTCCTCCTCCTCCTCCTCCTCCTCCTCCTCCTCCTCCTCCTCCTCCTCCTCCTCCTCCAAGTATGCATCCCGGAGCCTGAATCACTTCCATCAAGAAAGCAGAAGACGAATAAAAGCCTCTTATTCTTCCTCCTGACTCTTAGTAGATGAAAAGGTAAACCATTTATCGTCCCTCTTACTCCTCTTACTCCTCCATTTACTTTGTACTGCACTCTCCTCTTCTCTCCTCTCTCCTATTCTTGCTTCCTTCCTTTCTTTCTTTCTTCCTTCCTTCCTTTCTTTCTTCCTTCCTTTCTTTCTTCCTTCCTTCCTTCCTCCAGCATCCAACTTGGTTCTTATTCATACTAATGTTATTATTATTTCCTGAAACGCTTTTTCTTTCTTTCTCTTCTCCTTTCTTACTTTTCTTCCTTCATTTGCTTTTCTCTTTTGGTTTCCTTCATCTTTCTTCCCTGTTCCTTTTTTTTATGGATTTGTTTTTTTCTTCCATTCTGTCCTTTCCTTCGTTTTCTTTTCCTTTATTTTTCTTAAGTCCCTCATCCTTTCTTCTTTTTGTCTTCTTCCTTCCTTGAGCCTTCCCTTCTCTATACCCTTTCTTTAATCCCTCCTTTTGTATCTCCTCATCTTCGTCTCTCTGCGTCTTCCCTCTCTATCCTTCTGTCATTTCTTCCTTCTATCTTTATCCTTCTGTCTCTTCCCATATCCGTTTCAAACCTGTTCTTTCTTTCTCTCCCATCACCATCTCTCTCTCCCATTCTTTTCTAAACCTCCTACTTCCTTCTTTCTCTCCATTTTCTTTTGCATTCTCTTTTTCCCTCTTCCTCCTATGCTCTCCTCCCCTGTTAAACCTTCTCTATCCTTCGTTATCTCTCCTTCATCTTCTCTTCCTCTCTTCTACACCTTTTTCTTCCTTCTTTCTGTCCTTAATCTCCCTCTTGCTCCCCATTCTCCATCCCCTCACGCTCTCATCTTCCCATCCCTCTTTCTCTCTCTTCTTCCGTCTCTCTCCCTTGTTCCTCCTCCATCCCCTCACGCTGTCTCTTCTCCCCTCTGATCCTCAAGGGGGAGTGCCGCGCGAGTCCTCCACAGTCTTAGCCAATGCGATTTTCATTCTTTGGTGGGTGGAGAACGATGGAGCTTTTGAAGAGAAAGCCGAAGTAAACCCCGCTGCTCTCTGAAACTTTACACTTCTGACCACGGCTACCTCCTTTTCCTCCTCCTCCTCCTCCTGCTGCTGCTCCTGTTGCTGTTTCCGCTTTTCTTGTTTTCTTCTGATTTTCCTTGTTTTTTTTTTTTTTCCTTCTCCTCCTCCTGTTTTTACTTTTCTTCCTCCGCCTGCTACTGCCTGATTTCCTTCCTCATCCTCCTCTTCCTGCTTCTTCTACTTTTTCTTCCTCCTACTCTTACTTTTTACTTTTTTCACTATTTTATTCTCATTCTCTTCCCCTTTCTTTTCTTCTTCCTCGTTCTCCTCCTCTTCCATTTTGTTTTTCTTCCTTTTTCTTTTCTGGTTTCTCCTCCTTCTTTTTTTCTACCTTTCCTTCCTTCCTTCCTTCCTTCCTTCCTTCCTTCCTTCCTCCCTCCCTCCCTCCCTCCCTCCTCCTCCTCCTCCTCCTCCTCCTCCTCCTCCTCCTCCTCCTCCTCCTCCTCCTCCTCCTCCTCCTCCTCCTCCTCCTCCTCCTCCTCCTCCTCTTCTCTGGCTTCGCGTTTTGTCTGACTTCCTCAACTTCTGCTCTACCTCCTTTTCTTCGTATCTCTTCCTCCTCCTCCTCCTCCTCCTCCTCTTCCTCTTCCACTTCCTCCTCCTTTCCGTTGGTTTTACTTCCTCATCTTCTTCCTCTTTTCTGGCTTCTTCTTTCCCCCTCCCCTCGCCCCCCCACAAGTTGTTTCCAGCGACGTAGTGTTGGTGACCTTGTTTCCTTGCTTCCTTGTTTCTCTTTTTCCTTGTTTTTTTTTTGTTTTTTTTTGCATTTTTTTTTTTTTTTGTTCTTGTGTTGTCTTGTGTGTGTGTGTGTGTGTGTGTGTGTGTGTCTGTTATCTGATAGTTTCTTTTATATGTTTCTTTACTCGTTATGATTTCTTCCTTTCTTTTTGTTTCTTCTTTCCTTCCTTCCTATCTCTCTTTAATTCCTTCCTCTTTTTTTTTATCTTTGTCTCCTGTCATTCCTTCTTTTCTGCCTCTATTTTTTTCTTCTTGTTTATATTCATTTTCCCTTGAACTTCATCGCTCTTCACCTCCATTTCAGTTCCTCTACCTCTATTCCTCTTCCTTTTTCTCCTCCTCCTTTTTTTTACTTCTTCTTTATTTCCTATTTATCATCATTTACCTTCACTCCTCCTCAACTACTACTACCACCACCACCACCACTACCCCAACCACCTACTCCTCCTCCTCCTCCTCCTCCATCTTTCCTTATATCCTAGCATCGTATCTTGTGATTAGTGCTCCAGATAAGAGATCAAATCCCTTATCACTTCCCCCATTAGCAGGTCATGCAGCTCCCTCTTTATCACCCTTAGTAGCACGTCACCTGCTCCCCCTTCCCCTCCTCCCACTCTCACCACCTTCCTATTTACCTGATAACATCCACAATGGTTCATTTAATTATACGACGAAATTCTCACATCGATCGTAAAGGAAAGTAGTTTGTATTCACCTCTTTCTCATCTCGCTCACTTGTTGTTTTATTACTATATTTTCTTCTATGTTCTTCTTTGGTTTGTTTCTCGTAGAGGTTTTAAGTTGTTTTAGTCATTTTGTTCCTTTTTTTCTCTTTCTCTCTTATTCGTTGATGGTTTCGTAAATTTGTTTCGCGGTGCAGTGTTTTAGATATTCTGTAGTTTAGATAAGGCAAAGTGAACCTAATATTCGTTGTTTTTTGGTGCTTCAGGTCAGTCAGTATTTTTATTCAAGATTTTTTTCTCTCTCTCTCTCTCATATACGTTGGCAGGTTTTCAGATGCTTGTTTCCTGTGGTGTAGTGTTTTATAGATGTTCTGCAGCTTAACTAATACTCTCTCACTCTCTCTCTCTCTCTCTCTCTCTCTCTCTCTCTCTCTCTCTCTCTCTCTCTCTCTCTCTCTCTCTCTCTCTCTCTCTCTCTCTCTCTCTCTCTCTCTCTCTCTCGGTATATTGATGCAAACTTTTTTTGCACAGCGCTCTGAATGTTAACAAAGAACAGTCATAACAATCAGCGCATTAATCAGTCATTCAGTCAATCAGTCACTCTCTGAACTAGACTTCCTCTCTTCATCAGTATATTAGATTGCATCCCGCATTCACTTTAACCTTTACCTGTCCTCAGCATCCATAACATTTTCCAGTAATTGATAAAACTATTCAATTCCATCACCATCCATCTGGCTTCCTATTTGATAACTCCACAAATCTACTCTTTTTTAATTTCTCATTCATTTTACTGATCTCATATACATACTGGCTTTTACGTATCTTCAGTTTGTATAAAATCTTCCAATAATTCATAAAGTGATTGAGTGTTATTATGCTTTTTGTTTCCCGTTAAATAATTCTGTAAGTCTTTGTTTTTATTTTTAGGTTCCTGCCTTGTAATGTATAGGTGAAGCCCTTTACCTGTCTTGAACTTCTATACAAATTTTCCTGTAATTAATAAAAGTGTTGAATTTGTCATCTTACGTCTAGCTTCTTGTTTTTGTTTTTTTTTATTTCTTTTTATTCTTACTGTTCACTTCAAATATGTACAAATTTTATCTCTCCTCACCACCACCACCACCACCACCACCACCACACTAACGAAAGACCAACCACCCTCATCACATCGGTATCCACATCACGTAATCACTGCACAGTCCAGTATTTGCTCGCAACATTCAACCACCGCGAAAAAATAAATAGAAAATAAAATATAACAAGTTCACATTCTTCCCATCCCTCCATCCACACTGCCATCCATACCAGCTGATAAAGTCAGTCTGCTCTCTCATGCACCATTATTTCACAGCCACATAAAGCTCCCATATCGAACCCATTACTCCCTCACCACTAACTGATAGCGTATTCCCCCTTCCCTTAAAAAGCAAAACTGATAAGAGCCCCCTTCCCATCACCACCCATCTCCCATCACCCCGCGCTCGTTGATGAAGCAATAACCCTCAGTGTCACCCCATAACCAACACCCATTATATGTTTACCCACCCACTTCTCACCTGCCCTCCTCTCACCTGTCGCCTGCCTGTTACCCTCACTTGTACTCGTCATTAATAGAAAGGGGCTACATATTGTATATATAAACATGGCTGTAGCTATACAAATTGCACGGGTGTCTTGTATGTATGTAACTCTCTCTCTCTCTCTCTCTCTCTCTCTCTCTCTCTCTCTCTCTCTCTCTCTCTCTCTCTCTCTCTCTCTCTCTCTAATTGTTAATTCAGCTGCAAGCGTATTCGTAACGAGAATAATAATCTGCAAATCGGTATAGACCTCAGGCATTTATCGTGTGTGTGTGTGTGTGTGTGTGTGTGTGTGTGTGTGTGTGTGTGTGTGTGTTACCGCAAGCACAGCAGCCTGTACACACGCACACACACACACACACACACACACACACGTATACCTTTGCAATTAAAGATTTACCTGTTGAGCGAAAATTTGTATTGCAGCCTCAGTCAGTGCAGTGTTTAGTGTTATTAAAAAGCTTCACACACGCACACGCACACACACACACACACACACACACACACACACACACACACACACACACACACACACACACACACACACACACACACACACACATTTACAGTAATTGCATCATTCGCTGCCTCCCACATTGTGTTTCAATAGCACTGCTCTATTCGTCTGGCCTGGAGAATGGTTCATACGTAGATACATTAAAAGATAGACGCATTGACACACACACACACAGAGAGAGAGAGAGAGGGGGGTTGTTTATTGGCCTCAAATTTATACATATATACAGTACATGATTTAACATTTACATAAGGTCTGCATCCATTAAACGAAAAAAAATGCACTGCTATGGAACTATACACTCGTTTGATTATGGGAGTATTGGTGTAAACGAGAGAGAGAGAGAGAGAGAGAGAGAGAGAGAGAGAGAGAGAGAGAGAGAGAGAGAGAGAGAGAGAGAGAGAGAGAGAGATTCATGGATATTCAAACAGATGCGTAGATTGTACATGAAAGTATAGTAAATGATTATACAGTTGAATATAACACACGTAAGGGGAAATGTTCTCTATGGAATCCCTTACCTTACTTATATAAAAAGGAAGACAAATTACTCTGATAACCTTCTCTTTTTTTTTAATTCTAAAGGGAGAGGGAGACATTAGTGTGGCTTTATTGAATTATCTCCTAAAACCTTTCTATTTTTTCCTACTCTCCCTCTCCTCCCCATCATCCTTCCTATTTGAGTCCTCCCAGCTTTCTCCCCCTCCAAAACTCTCTGACGCCACGCCCACTCCTACGCCCACAAGGAGAGACGCTTTATATGGTAAATTCCTGAGTCTTTCTTTATCTCTCTCTCTCTTTTTTTTTAATTGTTTTTTCTCTTTCTCTCTGTATAGATTGTGACATTTCTTTCTGTGGTGAAGTCCTGCATTTCCTGTTTCAGTTTATCTCTCTCTCTCTCTCTCTCTCTCTCTCTCTCTCTCTCTCTCTCTCTCTCTCTCTCTCTCTCTCTCTCTCTCTCTCTCTCTCTCTCTCTCTCTCAGAATATCTTTTTTTCCTTTTATTTCGTTTCTTTGTTTTCTCACGAGTCTTATTTCATGGTTTCCTGGAAGTTGTGCTTTATTGTTCTGCTTCTCTCTTTCTCTTTCTCTCTCTCTCTCTCTCTCTCTCTCTCTCTCTCTCTCTCTCTCTCTCTCTCTCTCTCTCTCTCTCTCTCTCTCTCTCTAACTGTTATTATATTCAAATTTATCTTTCTAAGTTGGTCTCACTTTAATCTATACTTCTGCAACTCTCTCAGTTTCTCCTCCTCCTCCTCCTCCTCCTCCTCCTCCTCCTGCTCCTCCTCCTCCTCCTCCTGCATCATTTAACATTTTTCGCCCACCATTTATTATCTTCCTTCCGGTCTTTCCTTTTTCACGCTCTGTTGCCTTTATTTAATATTTTGCAGGTTTTAACTTTCTCTTTCTGTCTCTCTCTCTCTCTCTCTCTCTCTCTCTCTCTCTCTCTCTCTCTCTCTCTCTCTCTCTCGCTCTCGCTCTCCCCTCTGTTTATTTAGTTGTGTAAAAGTTTCTTATAATAATTCATTGTTGTATTTCTCTTGTTAACTTATCTATATCTGTTATTCATGTTTTTTGACGTGATTTTTTTTCTTTTTTTTTGGGGGGGGTTAAGTTTTTCCCGCATGGTACATTTTTTTTTCCAGGTTTTAATGCGTGTTTTAAAATTCTAATTGTTGTTCTTGTTCCGCCGTTTTTCGTATTATGTTTTTCATCTTGTTTAACTTTCTCTGCCTTGTCTCCAGTTGTTATTCTTGTGCATTTTTTATCGTCCTTTTTTTTTGCGTGTGTGTCTTTCACTTTCTTTCTTTTATATATCAGTTTTTTATTATTATTATTATTTATTCATTTATTTATTTGCTTGTCTTATTTCTATTATATATTTTTAAGTATCGCACTGACAAGGAAATAGAAACAAAGGAATAATAAAGAAAACACAAAACCGGAGAGAGAGAGAGAGAGAGAGAGAGAGAGAGAGAGAGAGAGAGAGAGAGAGAGAGAGAGAGAGAGACCAACCGACCGACCGACCGACAGACAGACAGACAGAGAGACAAAGAAACAAAGAGAGAATAATTTCAGACTCTTTATTTTATATTATTTCAAGTATCTCTTTGTGAGTGTCCTCTGTATGTAAGAAAAAAGAAAACGAGGATGAATAGCACGGAAGCTGACTGTCTTTGGGCGAGGATTCACTGATGGAAGTATTACAGACGGACAGAAAAAGAGCGTTTACAGAGAGAGGACAAGAAAAAGGGGTATAAAAGTAAAGATGGGTGAAAGGAATGACAACCGTTCTCGTCTCGTTTCGTCTTGTTTCGTCTCTTTTCGTCTCCTTGCAAGAGAGAACTTCTGCTTGTCTGTCAGTCTTCTTTTAACCTTCCCGTCTTGTCTTGTGAACTTTTTTTTTTTTCGATTTTATTTTATCGTTTGTTTCATCTTTACTCTTTTCTTCCTTGTTAACTTTACGACAGTTGTTTTATTGTCTTCTCTCTTGCTCCTTCTCCTTTGTTACTCTGTTTTCTCTTTCAATTCTGTTATCCTGTTTTCCCCTCTTCCCCCGTCTCCTTCTTCGCTGTTTTTTTCTTTTTTTTTTACTTATTTTCTTAACTCTACTTTGATTTCACTCCCTTTTCCTTATTGGTTATGTCTGCTATCCTCACCTACCTCCTTCTTCCTTTCTCTTCTATTTTTTTTTCTGTGTTTCATTATCCTCCATCTTATCTAGTTCTATTCCTTTCCCTCCTCTTTCTTTAGTTTTCCTGTGCATCATCTTCTTAAATCTCTTTTCTCTTCCTCTTTTGTTTTGTCGTGTTCCCTATTCATTCTTTTCCTTATCCTGACTTAGTAACCCTATTCCTTTTCCTCCTTTCTCTTTCCCTCTTTCCTTCTTTCTTCCTCTCATATTTCTCCCTCTACTGTTTCCTTGGTTTTCCCTAAGCATTGTTTTCCTTACCCAAACTCGGTTCCCTCTTCGTTTCCCTCCTTTTCCCCTTCCCTCTTTCCTTCTTTCCTTTCTCTCGTCTTTCCGCTTTTCCCAGCTCCCCTCCCGCCCTTGCCCAGGTAGGGAGGGTCCGTGGACCAGCCAGGTGCCCCTCAAGCAGGTAACCTCGTTAATAAGCCAACAGGTTTCCTCTTACCTGCTATTCACAAGTTCGTATGTTCCCTCGATGGCCTTTCTGTCGTTTTCTTTCTCCCCTTGATATTTTTTTCCTCCCTCAGTCCTCCTCCTTCGTCTATATTGCCATTCTCTGTCTTCCCTTCCTCCTTCCCTCTTTCTGTCTCTCTTTACCTTCAGATTTCACTATTATTCCTTCTATATGTATTACTTATTCATTCGTCTTCTCGTCTTTCCTTATTTTATTATTTTATCTCGCTTTCTCTCGAGTTTCTCTCTCTCATCTTCAGCTTGATATATTCAATTCATTTCCTACTTTTCACCTTTTCTTCGTCATTATCACCATTTCTTCAGTTTATACTCTTACTCATCTTTCCTTACTTATTCCTCTCCCTCCATCTCTCCTCTTCCTCCTTAGCTTGCAATAGTTCACCTATTTTCTCTCTTTTCCGCCTTTCTTTTGTCAATTTCTTTATTTCTCTCATTTTTATCCCCTTATTCGTCTCTGTATCACTCTTCCTCATCTCCCTCTTCTTCAGTTTGCAATATTTCACCCATTTCCTCTTTTTCCCCCATTTCATTCACTATTATGTCTATTAACGCGATTCTTATCCTCTTACCTTCCTCTTCCTTCCCCTTCTGCTTTCCCTCTTCCTGCGTAATGAACAAACACTCCATCTCTCGCTCACCTTTTTGTCTCCGAGTTGCCTCACGCCGCAGGTGAGGTTAGCCGGAATCCCAACAGGTGTGGTGACGTCCGTGGGAGTGGGCAGGAAGTAAGGGCAGGTGGGACACAGCTGATCTGCCTGCACGGTTCTGTGGGCTGCACCTGAGGGCATAGAGAGGGTGCGTTAGGGGAGGGTTGGTGTGTGTGTGTGTGTGTGTGTGTGTGTGTGTGTGTGTGGTTAGTGGGAGTGCAGCTGTGTCGGATTGTGAGGTGAGGAAAAGACAAAGGATAGTGCGAGAGAGAGAGAGAGAGAGAGAGAGAGAGAGAGAGAGAGAGAGAGAGAGAGAGAGAGAGAGAGAGAGAGAGAGAGAGAGAGAGAGAGAGAGAGCTCGGCAGAAAGAAGAAAGAGAAGCAAAGATTGACACAGACAAACAGGTTCATGCATCTTGTAGGACGCAAACGCGCGCGCACACACACACACACACACACACACACACACACACACACACACACACACACACACACACACACACACACACACACACACACACACACACACACACACACAGAGAGAGAGAGAGAGAGAGAGAGAGAGAGAGAGAGAGAGAGAGAGAGAGAGAGAGAGAGAGAGAGAGAGAGAGAGAGAGAGAGAGAGAGAGCATTCAGGTATCGAAAGGATGAAAGACAAGAGAGAAAGAAAAGAAAAGAAAAAAAGGAACTAAACACGCGGGAAAAACAGTAGTCGGCATGACAGAGAGAGAGAGAGAGAGAGAGAGAGAGAGAGAGAGAGAGAGAGAGAGAGAGAGAGAGAGAGAGAGAGAGAGAGAGAGAGAGAGAGAGAGAAAAAAAAAAACAGCCAACAAAACACCGATGCAAAAAACTCACACAGAGACGGACAGGATATTAGACAGACAGACAGGCAAGCAGTCACAGACACCTGAGCCCACAATATATGGTGTCACTCAACCTGTACACACCTGCTCTTGTTAATTAACTGACCCCCAGGTAGCACTTTCACCTGAATTTGATATTTATTGTTGAAGTAGATGCACACTCAACGTTTATTCCACTTGATAGCAATGTATGGCTTTGGTATATAAGTAAAAACAGGTGATTCTCTGCTAAGTGTGAGGGGCGTTCAGGGGGAGACAGACAGAGAGAACAGACAGACAGACAGACAGACAGATCAGAGCGAGATATTGGTGTGTCAAAATGTATGACGTTTTTGATATTGATAGAATTGTCTCGCCCCTCTCTCTCTCTCTCTCTCTCTCTCTCTCTCTCTCTCTCTCTCTCTCTCTCTCTCTCTCTCTCTCTCTCTCTCTCTCTCTCTCTCTCTCTCTCTCTGTAAGTTGTGATGTGTGAGGTGACTTGACGTGACATGTTACTTAGTGTGTGTGTGTGTGTGTGTGTGTGTGTGTGTGTGTGTGTGTGTGTGTGTGTGTGTGTGTGTGTGTTCGCGTTAAAACATTCACGGCTTTCCATTGTGGTAATGATTGAGCAATGGTTTGTGTAATAACTTCCTGTCCCTCGCAGTTCCGAAATTTTGTTGTATTTTCTTTATTTTTTTTAATGCTTAGTGTTGGAACTGGGAGAGGAAAAAAAGAAAAATAAAGGTTTAATTTTTCATAATTTTCTCATTCTTTTCCATTTTGTGCTTTCAGAAATCGTTGCTTTTCACCGCCAGATGTTTCTGCTTCCTCGAGTCAACAAAATGAAAGTCAAATGCAAATCAAATTAAAAGTTAAATTCATGGAAATGTTCTCTTTACACTCTTCTTAATGTTTCCAGTGCTTGCTTTTCCCTTTCTCCTATTTCCACTCTCCCCTTCCTTTCAGTCCATTCCCACGCCATTTCCCATTTCTTTCACCTTATCTTCAATTTTCCTCCATGTTATCTTCTTTCACACTTTTTTTTACAACCCGTTTTTCACTTTCCCAATTTTTGCTGCTTTTTCTTTTTTCTTTTTTTTTTTATCTCATTCACTCTCTCCGTTGCTCCCTTTCTGGTGTAATTTCCAGTTCCTGTCCCCTTCTCTTTTACCTTTCCTCTTCACCCCCTAAATTTTCTCCCCTCGTATCCTTCCCTCGCTGCCCCTGTCCGCAGAACTTCCTCCTTCGTTATTATAAGCGTTGGTGTTTTTATTAGTAGTATTGTTGTTGCTGAGGTTGTTGCTGGAATTGTTGTTCATTATGATTATGGCTTGTTGTTGTTGTTGTTGTTGTTGTGGTTGTCATTGTTGTTGTTGCAGCACTTCTATTTGTCTTTATTTTCATTGACGTGTTTCGCTCTTCTTTTTCACTATTTTTTTGCAACATTTTGATGGAATTGGTACAGGAAAGAATGCAGTTTTCCAACAATGGCATGAGGATTTGAAAACTGAAGCCATCATTTTGTATAATTATGCCAGAGAGAGAGAGAGAGAGAGAGAGTTTGTGTTTCCCCCTCTCACCAACACAAATGAACTGTGTTGCCTTTAATTACACCTTTCTAATCAGGTGTGTATTTTCCTCTGCGTAGCATTTCCATGTGTTTCCTTCCTCGCAACACTGGCTACACTCATTCATCCCTTCCCAGAACCATCTAATACCTAATTCCAATTTCCAATAGACGTTTTCAGAGCTTCCCCTCTTTTCGGAGCCCAGCAGATGACTTGAAGTTCCATTTAACCGCTCACACTGGCCATTCCAAGCATCATTTCAGGATCAGAAGCGTCGGATTCGTTTTACAGAGCGTCGGAATCCGCTTATTGGTAGAGAACACGACTGCAGGTGACGCATGATGGATCTGACTCCCCCAGCGGTCCTCTCCTGGTCCAGAACACTTCCAGAACCAAGCTGAAACCGTCCCTTTTACTTTTCCGGAACAGTGTCTCCTGCCTTCTCTCCCTTATTTCCCTTCCCTCCCGTCCCTCTGTCCCTCCCTCCCAGCTCAGGTTGTGTTTCTGGCACACTGGTGTTTCTACTGCTTTTCTATTTTCCGGTCTGCAGCTCGAGCCTTTCCCAATCCATAAAATGACAAGTGTGTTTTTGATTTTTATTTTTGCATCTGCCTCCGCCGCCCCCGCCGCTGCCGCTACCGCCGCCGCCAGCTCGCCACATCCCTCGTCTAGTTGTTATTCAGCTTATTCTTTTTTATCTTATATGTCTTTATGGCGTTCTTCGTTCTTTTTTTTTTTTTGTATATGTGAACCATTTTTGTTTCTTTTGTTTTTTTTACTTTTTTTTCTGAATCTATTACTTTTTTTTTCCTTTTTGATTTCTTTATTCGACGTTGAAGAAAAGCGTTTGGCTGTTATTCGCATCTTTTTTATATTTCTATTTCTTTTGTGTATTTGTAGTTTCTTGAGTGAGGATTTTGGTTAAGTGAAGCCTGAAATATTTCCCTTCCTGGACGCCCGTTTTTTGTTGAGGGAGAGAGAGAGAGAGAGAGAGAGAGAGAGAGAGAGAGAGAGAGAGAGAGAGAGAGAGAGAGAGAGAGAGAGAGAGAGAGAGAGAGAGAGAGAGAGAGAGAATGAACAGACCTACGATGAGAAACAGAAAAGAATAAAGAACAACAAAGTGACTGAATAAAGAGTGCAAGCCGAAATTGAATAAAAGTACGAAGAGAATTGAAAGATCCAGAGAGAGAGAGAGAGAGAGAGAGAGAGAGAGAGAGAGAGAGAGAGAGAGAGAGAGAGAATAAAGTTGGGATTTCAGGACGTGATGCGGGAAAGTGTGTGCCATCTCTCTCTCTCTCTCTCTCTCTCTCTCTCTCTCTCTCTCTCTCTCTCTCTCTCTCTCTCTCTCTCTCTCTCTCTCTCTCTCTCTCTCTCTCTCTCTAGAAAGATACAGTCGTGCAAAGAAATTGTCATGTTCTATCAAAATGTTTCAGAGAGAAGGAACAAAATCTAGTATCTATCTACCCATCTATCTATCTATCTATCTATCTATCTATCTATCTATCTATCTATCTATCTATCTATGTGTCTATCTATCTAGTGTCTATTGCATCACTATTTCTCCTTGATATTTTTTTTTTTTTTTGTAGCTCGTAACGTAAATAAGTTCATTCCTCCATTAATTTTCCTTGTGATTATATAAATTGACGGGCCTTCATGGCATCCCTTCTTGCGACAGTTGTACAAATCTTCCATTTTTCAAACTTCCGCCATTCACTCTTTTCTCCCAATCCTTCTCTGTCCCTCCAACTGTTTTTCTTTTTTCTTTTTTTTCGTTTTTGCATTCCTCCTTTATTTTCCCTCTCCCTTTGTCTCCCCTTTGTTTCTCTTTTTTTCCTTTCTCCACTACCTCTTCTCTTTGTGTGACTTTCTCCTCTGTTCTTTCCTTCCTTCCTTCCTCCTTTCCTTCCTTTCTTCATCCACCTCGTTTTCTGTGTGTGTGTGTGTGTGTGTGTGTGTGTGTGTGTGTGTGTGTGTGTGTGTGTGTGTGTGTGTGTGTGTGTGTGTGTGAGTGTCCCTTTACTTTATTTTTTTTGTTACTCTATAATTTCGTTGTTCTCATATCAGTTTTTCTTCCCCCTTTCAGTTATTTTCCTGCATTTTGTCTGATATTTTGTCTCTTTTCTCCCATCTACCTCTTTCGTAGCCGTGTTTCACTACTCTCTCTCTCTCTCTCTCTCTCTCTCTCTCTCTCTCTCTCTCTCTCTCTCTCTCTCTCTCTCTCTCTCTCTCTCTCTCTCTCTCTCTCTCTCTCTCTCTCTCTCTTTTCCTTTTCCTCTTTCTCTCTCTCCCTGTCTCTTTCTGTATCTGTATCTCTCAATTCATTGCGTAGAGAACCCTCACCCTATTTCTCTCTGCTCTCTCTCTCTCTCTCTCTCTCTCTCTCTCTCTCTCTCTCTCTCTCTCTCTCTCTCTCTCTCTCTCTCTCTCTCTCTTTTCTGTGGAGTATGAGAGACTACAAACGAAGACAATTCTTTACGATTCAATTCAGGACAACGCTGCGACCAGTGACGAAGGAGGCAGTAAGTCAGACCTTATTCTGTTATTATTTCGCCCTGGAAATATCTCAATAGCCTCAAATTAATGGCGCAGGTGAGAAGGGACGCGGAGAGAAAGGTGAGGGGAGAGAGAGAGACAGAGAGGGAACAGGAGAGAGGGGAGAGGAAAGGGGTCACGTGGAGTTATATTCAAGTTTGGGGAAGATAGAAAAGCAAGAGGGAAGGGGAATACGTGTGTGTGTCTGTGTGTGTCTGTGTGTGTGTGTGTGTGTGTGTGTGTGTGTGTGTGGTGAATTTAGTGGTGAGAGCGAAATGTGGCAGGTGTGAATGAGGGTAAGGGAGGAAGGTGTCATAATTAGAAGGGATGGAAGGAAGGGAGAGTAAGTATTCAGGATGATTATAGTACCAGATTTTCAAGGGGGAGAGGGAGGAAGGGGAAATGGAGGATGCAGGAA
The DNA here is from genome assembly GCF_035594125.1 of Scylla paramamosain. Classification (NCBI taxonomy): domain Eukaryota; kingdom Metazoa; phylum Arthropoda; class Malacostraca; order Decapoda; family Portunidae; genus Scylla; species Scylla paramamosain. The sequence continues at coordinate 2,740,449 of NC_087174.1, forward strand.
ATGTGAAGGATATGTGAATGAACGGGAAAGGATGGGAAAGAGAAAGGGGGAAAGGTGATAGAGAATTTAGAGGGATAAGGGAGAGAAGATGGGATAGTGGAAGAGACAGAGAAGAGTATAAAAGAGAGAAGGGAAGATAAAGGAAGAGAGAGAGAGGATAGGACAATTGTAGAGAGAGAGAAAGGCGAACAGAGAAGCGGAAGGAAGAGGAAGGAGCGAATAGGGAAATGCATTAGAGGAGGGAGGATAAGAGAAGAAGAAAGAGAGAAAATGACAATAGAATAAAGGAGGAAGAATAGGATTATGAAAGAAAGATGGGAAAGAGGAAAAGACAGTACAATACGATTAACGGAGAGAAGATAAGGGAGAGAGAATAAGACGAAGGAAGAAAATGCGAAAAGAGAGAGAATAGAGAGAGAGAGCGAGCGGGACCTTAGACCTGTGATTTGTGAGAGAGAGAGAGAGAGAGAGAGAGAGAGAGAGAGAGAGAGAGAGAGAGAGAGAGAGAGAGAGAGGCGCAGTAGTGAGAAGTTAGGGAAGAGGATTGCTAAGGTGTTGATAAGAGAGACGGGAGGGAGAGCACTTGTTACTGTCCATGGGAAGACAGGGGAGGCAAGAGGGAGAGGGATGGGGGGAAGGGTGTACTAGCGCGCCCCGTCCTAAGCGGTGAAATACAGACGGGGGAGTAACAAGGGTGACACTGCTGGCGGAGATACTGGTATAGTGGTGCGTGTGTGTGCGTGTGTGTGTGTGTGTGTGTGTGTTTGCCAGGGTGATGTTGTTATTGGTTGTTGTTGTTGTTGTTGTTGTTGTTGTTGTTCCTTATAATTATCATCACCATCGTCATCATTACCTTCTTTTTCTTCTTTTCTCTTCTTTTCCTTTTTTTCATCATCATCATCATCATCACCACCCTCCTCCTCCTCCTCCTCCTCCTCTTCTTATTGTTTCCGTCGTCATTGTAGTGAAGTCGTCATTCGGAGTTATATTACTAAGAATTTACTAGAACTCCAGGCACATCCTCACTCACAGGGAAGGAATGCACAAAGACGCCATGCATTTTACAAATTACAAACCTAACGAAAAAAAAAAGAGAGAAATGAAAATAAACACAAAGCCAATTAGGAAAACACACATAAAAGAAGAAAAACAGCGAGGAACAAAGAACAACAAGAATAAAACAATGAACTGCCGGAGATAAAAAAAAAAAGAAAAACACAAACATAAATGAAAACAGATAAAAAAAAACGAAAAGAGGGAAAAGGAAACAAGATGAGAAAGAAGAAGAAGAGATTAACTAAAGGACACAGATAGACAGAAACAGACACAACAAGAATAAACCAGAAGGAAGAAAAAAGGAGGAACACCCAAACATGAATAGAAACAGGCCAAAAAAAAATGAGAACGAGAAAAAGGAAGAGTAAGAAGAGATCAGCGAAAAGACATAGATAGACAGACACACTGAGACACCGCAAAACTGAGCAACCAGAGAGAGAGAGAGAGAGAGAGAGAGAGAGAGAGAGAGAGAGAGAGAGAGAGTAAAGTTGCGGTACATAAGAGCAGCTCCCGGCAGGTGTAAGTCTCTCGTCTCTCGTTTAGCACAGGAATTGTTGCTTAATGCGAGGTGTTGGCAGGAAGGTGGCGCCATCACCTGCACGGGGCCATAACCTACACCCCCAGAGAGAGAGAGAGAGAGAGAGAGAGAGAGAGAGAGAGAGAGAGAGAGAGAGAGAGAGAGAGAGAGAGAGAGAGATAACCACAAGAGGAAGAGGAAGACGAGAAAAGAAGAGCAGCAGGAGGCGTAAATATTCATGCTAATGAGAGCAAAAGACTGTTGGAGCACCGCCCTTGTCTGTATGAGAGCGAGAGAGAGAGAGAGAGAGAGAGAGAGAGAGAGAGAGAGAGAGAGAGAGAGAGAGAGAGAGAGAGAGAGAGAGAGAGTTTTTAGGAGTAAACGAGGAAGAGATGAGAGAGATGAAAGGGAGTAGAAGAAGGGCAAGAAAAAGAAATAAAAGAGAGAGAGAGAGAGAGAGAGAGAGAGAGAGAGAGAGAGAGAGAGAGAGAGAGAGAGAGAGAGAAGAAAGAAAGAAGAGTAATGCTAATGAGAACTGAAGACTGCTGCCGTAGTACCCACCACAGAGAGAGAGAGAGAGAGAGAGAGAGAGAGAGAGAGAGAGAGAGAGAGAGAGAGAGAGAGAGAGAGAGAGGAAATGCAAATCGGGAGGTCGGTGCTGCAGGCGAGACCTAATTTGCTCTGTGAGGGGCGGAAGGTTAACAGAACAGCAGCACTACCACTCTGGCCCTTGTGCAGAGACTGGGGAGGAGCCATACTGCCCCGCCCGGCCATGTGTCCCTTTGTTTACCTCCGCCCGAGCTTCACACACCCACATGGACATAATTTTCCGCCTTCGTTTAAGCAAAAGACCCCGAGTTGGACGCCCGAATTAGAAATTTTTAAGTCCACCCCTTCATATTTTCTTTTTGTGGCTCGCTTCGTCGCGCAGAAAACAGGATGTGATGATTTGTGTATGTATGGTGTGATTATGTGAGCAATGCGGTGACGAGTGTGGCGTTAAAGAAAATGGGGTTTGGCGGTAATGGTCTGCGTGGGTTTTGTGGTAAGATGTCCTTTGTGTTTATTATTGAAATTCCTCGTCTTTGTTGTTATTTTACTATAGATATGTGTGGTTTTGTGTGGTTAAAGTTTGGTGTGTATTCGAAAGAGGTGAGACTATAGAAAAAATAATAGGAAATTGTTTCTTTCGTAAGATGACAGACAGGTGGATCATAAACACCGATTAATGAGAAGAAGGTAAAATTAAATACACTGATACAAATCTTCATTATTTTCGATACCTTTTGGACGTTACTTTCTCATGATTCAATTTCCTTGCTTCTCTCAACCAGCGCCTCTTCCTTTTACCTTCCACCTTCGCTCAGTTCCTGCACCTCTTCTTCCTTCGCCTTTACCTGCACTTCCACTTCCACCTCCGCCTTCGCATTCTCCCCACTCTCCTCCACCTTTTATCTTCCTCGACTTCCGCATCACAACTCCCAATTGCACTCATATCACACTTGCTATTCATCTACGTTTCACCTCCACTCTCCCTTCCTCTTTTTCATCCTCTCTCTCTCTCTCTCTCTCTCTCTCTCTCTCTCTCTCTCTCTCTCTCTCTCTCTCTCTCTCTCTCTGCCACTTTCACCCTAACCCTCTTGTCTTTTTTTCGTTCCTTCTATAACATTCTTTATTCTTCTTCAACTTTCCGTCCAATCTTTACCATTACATCCCTTCCTATCTCTTTTTGACCTCCTCCCCTCATTCCCCAGTCACAACCATGATCTTGCCCTCCACTGTGCCTCACCAAAGCGCCCTTGCCCCACCTCACCTTCCACTCAGGACCTTCCACATCTCCCCCGTTTCTGCTCCACACCACCATCCAAAAATATTATTGTTTTAAACTAAAAATCATTGGGATAGAAAAGTGAGGGAAAAAAAGGAAATTTATCACCATTATTAGGAAAAAGACCCTCCACCATTCACCCTTTTCTGCTCCACAACACTTTCCCACCAAAGAAAAGAAGAAAAAATCATTTGATAGAAAAGTGAGGGCAAAAATTAAGAAATTGTGTCCATATTATCAGGGTGGAACAGGTAAAGGTTCCCTGCAAGCAAAGCAAAGTCCCTTGACCCGTTTTTTGTTTGAGAGTTTGCGTGAGGGGGAACTTTTATTATTGGTCCGTCTATCTAGTGATTCAGAGTAAACTTTCGCGCTATTATGCGGCCGTCAAGGGATTTTCCGCTCCGTATAGAACCACTAAAAGGTTTCTGATGGAAAATAAAACGCCTCCATATAACTTGAGGTGAAAATATCTGTGGTTTTGTTATTTTTTGGCCTTTTTTTTCTCTCTCAGATTTTCTCGTTTATCTCTTTCTCTCTCATTTCCGTGTTAGGCTTTAAGGATCTTTCCACGTCGTAAAGAGAATCCACTTTACTTGTTTTGAGCCGCAAGACAAATAATTAAAGAAGAAAATTGGAAAAGGAGAGACAAAGATTGAGTGAGGGTGAACGAGAGAGCAAAGTGCTGCGGAGACACATATAAATGAGAGAGAGAGAGAGAGAGAGAGAGAGAGAGAGAGAGAGAGAGAGAGAGAGAGAGAGAGAGAGAGAGAGAGAGAGAGAATACAAAAATGTGGAAATTAAGGGTATGAAATACAATACGAAATGAAGATGGATGTGAAGAGAAATCGAAAAGAAAAAAGAAAAAGAGAAATATATTTAGCAAAAGAGGAAAGTGGAAGTTCTTGAAATCGAGTGGAAAAGTGTGACTGGAGAGAGAGAGAGAGAGAGAGAGAGAGAGAGAGAGAGAGAGAGAGAGAGAGAGAGAGAGAGAGAGAGAGAGAGACGGGGCTTCAATGGATCTAAACTTTTCCCTCCATTAATGGTTATATCGCTCCGCTCTCTTTCTTTTCCTCCTCCATTTACTTCCTCCTCCTCCTTTACGTTTTTCCCCCTTAACTCATTTCCTACTCATAGTTCATTCGCAATAACGTGGCGAGCAGACTCCGCCCCCTCAGCGCTCCAGAGCCTTCCTGTTGGTTGACGCGTGCATTGCTCCAACTCGACAAAGCATTCCATTGGTGGCTGAAGAGGCGTGGTTTATGAAATTTCCCTGTAATGTCTAACGCTTACATCTCGTAATTGTTAGACACAGAGAAAGTACACAACAGGTCTTCAGTCCCCGAGTGAATTTATGCGAAATACTCGTAAATGTGAAGAGGAATCGAGGTTTTCTATTTTCTTATTCTTTTAATGCGTCATACAGTTAGAACATGCATAAAGTTCAAGTAAATTTCCCACGAGAAGACTCATCCATTAAATTCTAACCTGGCACAGCTTTAAATGTGTTGCCTACAATCTGTATTTGTATTTGCTGTAGGCATAACAAAACATTTAAAGTTTTTCACCTAATCTAGCGTAATGTATCGAGTGCATTATGTGTTGGTTAACATAAGGACGTAAAACAAGTTAGGGAAAAAAAAAAGTGAGCATTAGAACGTAAGGTAAAAGAAGGTAAAGGAAGTTTGATGGAAATGGGACAGAAATAATATAAATACAACAAGATAAGCGACAAGTAAGTAAATTAAAACAAGTTAAGAGGAATAAGAACATTTTGACGTAAAGAAAGTTACTGGAGAGAGAGAAGATCATTAGAACAAAAACAAGGAGAGGAATATAAACACGAGGAACATGAGATGAGATGAAATAAGGACATGAATGCAGGAAAATTTACACATGAGATGGAAATGAGATAGATTAGGAAGACGACCTGGAATAGAATAATTAAGCGCTACGGGATTGGCTGAGGAAACACACACCTTGACTGCACACCTGACTCCTTATCGACGAATTTCCTAAGATCAAAAGTCGCCCTAATGACATCTGGTGGCCGTGGAAGTTAATTAGAGGAGACGTGTAGTGAAATTAAACTGCCCTTGTCCTTTTAGAGAAATCGGTTTTAGCAATATTTTAAAGTGATGGTTGTTTTTTTTATTTATTTATTCTTTATATTTTGTACAGCTTGCAATTGAATAACCCCGTGTGATGTCAGTGAATGGAAATGTTGTCTTTGTTTAGTGAAAAGAGTAGATTAAAATGTTGTTTAGTTTCGCGTGAGTGGTGGAAACAAAACAATTGAGTTACCCTGAAGTTCTGCCCGGGAAATAATTGTTAGTGTTCTCTGGCAATTGTAAAGAAGAATCGTATTAGTTTTGCCGAAGTTACAGGTAAAAGTAGCCGTTAGTTTGCCTTGGAGGGGGGTTATAGATGCAAGGTAAATTTCCTTATTGTTGTGGCAGAGTTAGAAACAAAAGTAATCCCTGAGCTTTGTGGGAATAACATACATTAAAACGGCGTGCAAAGCTGGGATGGGTGTGGTTGTTTAAAGGGAAAAATACTATGGGTTTAAAATGTAACAATACACAAAGTCAGTCTCGATAGAAATGCTCTTAGTCTTACCGTTTTAATTATTCTTCCCCATTTATCCCATTATCCTTCACCATTCCCTTTCATTCTGCTCCCTTCCTACTAATACCCACTAATCCGTCTTCAACTCTCCCATCACCTCTTCCTCCATTCTCTCCTCCTCACTCCTTTCTTCAATCCCTTTTATCGTTCCCTCCCTTCTTATCTCTCGTTTCATCTTTCCCTCATCTCTCATTTCATCTGCTTTTACCTCTTCCTTTTCGCCTATTTTTATCTCTACTTATTTATCTTTTCCTCCTTTTCCACCTTTCACACCTTCATCTATTACTCATATCATATACTCCCCATCTCAGCCCTTAATACTCCCCCTCGCCAATCTCACCTACCCTCACCTGCCCTCATTTGCCCTCATCACCCTCACCTGACCTTAATCCGGTTTCCAGCAAGTAATAATGACTCAAGGTATGCGCAGAATTCGAGAAATCCGGCTCGTGGAACAAATAATATTCGTTAATAATCCTGTTTTGATGACTTCCATGAAAGAGGAAAGAGGAGAGAAGGAGGGAGGGAGGAACCTGGAGGATTGGAAAGAGGAAGAAGAGGAGGAGGAAGAAGGACAAGAATAACAAGGACAATAACAACAAGATGATGATGATGGTGGTGGTGGTGGTAGTGATGGTGGAGGAACACAAATGAACACTAAGTAGAAAAAAATAAAAAAATAAATAAAAACACCAGCTTATCATTACGTGGCTGTTTGTAGGAACACTATACTAACACAGGGACAGAGGAATATGATACCATGGACGAAATGGAAAGAGGAGGAGGAGGAGGAGGAGGAGAAGAGAGAATGAAACAAAGAGGTGTGGGGCGTGGCGGTATCATAATTACATACGGGTCACCTTTGAGGCAGGTAATTTTTTGCGTTCCACCTGCATGTTAACACCTGGTCTCAAATTACCTCATGCTTTGTGAAGGCTTTGTTGGTGCTTCATAGGGCGTGGCACTGCTAGGTAGCATATGTGTGTGTGCATCATTAGGGATTGAGAAAGACAGCGTATTATACAGGTGAGTGGCGCAGGTGTTCTTCCTAATTCAAAGGTAGAGTATACATAATAGGGACTCTGATTAGTGTAGTTACAGGTGAAGGTAAAATGTAACGTTCAGAGTTAAAATGTGGTACGCATGCAATTAAATTCGTGATGTAAATGGTAAAAATGCAGTGAAATACATTAAAGTTAGAAGAAATAGCATTTAACGGGTGTTTTAAAAGCGGTAACCACACACACACACACACACACACACACACACACACACTCACATGAAAGTAAAAATATAAGGGAAAAAAGTAAAAAAAAAAAAAGCTTTATAAAAAAAATGCACCTGTTTTTTTGGGAAGGTCAGAGTACAAAAAAAAATCTTTATCCGGAGAGAGATTTTCACTTATGCAAAGCTGTTAACCATTGCTACACACACACACACACACACACACACACACACACACACACACACACACAATTATTTTTCACGCTCATATATTTCACTTAACTCATGTGAATCTCGCGGTACTGACGCAGCCACACAATGTAAGCTTATTTTAATGGGAAATAGACAGGTGACATTAATGAATACACGTGACCTCAACCGGGAAACGAACCTGGGTACTGTATCTGTCCGGTGCATGTTTTGTCCACTGAGCCACCGATACTCATACCTCTGAAGTGTTTATGTGTGTGTGTGTGTGTGTGTGTGTGTGTGTGTGTGTGTGTGTGTGTGTGTGTGTGTGTGTGTGTGTGTGTGTGTATTTTCTAATTTCCTATCGAGAAAAACAGAAACAAACAAAAACACACAAGGATACGAGATGAAAAGAAAAACACTTTAAAGGACACACACACACACACACACACACACACACACACACACACACACACACACACACACACACACACACACACACACACACACGAACTCAACAAATACAAACATCAAGATACAAGTTTATTTTGGCACGATTCATTATGTAATACACCGGTGGAGGTTGTGTGGGATCGTTTGGTTATGTTTGTTTGTTTGCCTCATTATAGCATTGTTTACCTGTGCTGTGCGGGGCGAGGCTGTGCACTGGTGTTAAGGGGGCGGGTTGTTTGCTGCTCAGTTTACGCTAATGCAACTACGACTAAAGGTGAGGCGGTCATTCCCTCCCTCCCTCCCTCCTTTACCCTAACTTTTATTTTCCCCTCCTTCCTCTCCCTTTCGTTCCTCAAATTTTGTATCTTCCTCTTTCTCTGCCTTTCACAGTCTTTCCGTAGTTCCTCCTTTTCTTTATCTTTTCTTCCATCTCCTTCCTCCCTCTCTCCTTTCCTTTCCTCCATATCTTTTTTTTTTCCTTCTCCATAAACTGTTTTTCGGTTTCTTTTATTTTTCCTGTCTCCGTTTTTCTCTTTTTATCAGTCTTTCTTCATCTTTCCTTTCCATACGTTTCATTTTATTCTTCCTTCCTTCCTTCTTTCGCCATATACCAGTACACAATATCCTTTCCCTTTCCTGTTTCCTTTTCTTTCTTTCTTTCCTTCTATATTTTTCCTCTTTCTCCCTTCCTTCTTCCATATATCCCCTATTCCTTCACCGTCCACCATCCTACCTCATCTCTCTTTCTTCTTATTCTCTCTTTCTTTTATTTATCTTTCTCTATCCTTTCTGCATTATTTTTCTTCTCCTTCCACCTTCCTTCCTCAATATTTCCCTTTTTCACTTTTCTTATACCATCTCACGCTGTCGTCTCTCTCTCTCTCTCTCTTTTTTCCCATTTTCTCTCCATTCCTCTTTTCTTCCTTCCCTTCTCTTTCGCCTCACCTGGGCTTTTTTTCACCTCTCCCCCTCTTCCTACTTTCTATTTTCCTCTCCTCCTTCCCTCTATCCCTTTTCGTTCTCTCATACTTCCTCCATCACTTGAGTTTTTTTTATTCCTTCTTCATTCCTCTCTCTCTCTCTCTCTCTCTCTCTCTCTCTCTCTCTCTCTCTCTCTCTCTCTCTCTCTCTCTCTCTCTCTCTCTCTCTCTCTCTCCATTCTGTACAGTTCATTTCTCATTCTTCCTTCTCCCCACCATCTCTCTCTCTCTCTCTCTCTCTCTCTCTCTCTCTCTCTCTCTCTCTCTCTCTCTCTCTCTCTCTCTGCTTCCTATTCCATATTTCTTGTCTGTACTTTCTCATCTACACACACACACACACACACACACACACACACACACACACACACACACACACACGCGATTCAGACAATAATATATTACCGTCCTCGTTGGAAATATCGCATGAATGTTATGAACTCTCTCTCTCTCTCTCTCTCTCTCTCTCTCTCTCTCTCTCTCTCTCTCTCTCTCTCTCTCTCTCTCTCTCTCTCTCTCTCTCTCTCTCTCTCTCTCTCTCTCTCTCTCTCTCTCGTGTTTAGAAGGGTGGATACTCGTGAGATTTTTTTCCAGTCCTTCTCACTAACTCTCCCTCTCTGTCTTTGTCCGTGTCTCTCTCTGCCGGTGTTCGTCTCGCTCCCTTTTGATATACCGCCAAGATTTAGTGACTGAGCACCTAACAGGAACCCGAGAGAGAGAGAAGTGTGTTTCTCTCTCTCTCTCTCTCTCTCTCTCTCTCTCTCTCTCTCTCTCTCTCTCTCTCTCTCTCTCTGGGTAGAAAGTAATATTCGTCGAGGTATATTCGTACTCTCCCTGCTTCCCAGAGCAATAAATGCTGCTCTGTTCCAGCGAGACTACAGTCGGAGATTGAAGCAACACTGAAACTTGACGAATGAAACACTGAACCGCGGCCAGAAAATCCTCAGAAGTGTGCAAGGGCGAGGGTAGTGGAGGGAGGGAAGGGAGGAAAGGAAGGGACAAATGATTAATATACACGACAGTCTCTTCATATCAGGTCTTGTATTTTCAACATTCAAAAAAGAAGAGAAAAGAACAGAAAGCAAAGTCATCATACATTGGGTACATAGTGTGTGTTACAATATAGAGGAGGGAACGTGAAGTATTGTTTTTACTCTCTCTCTCTCTCTTTCTCTCTCTCTCTCTCTCTCTCTCTCTCTCTCTCTCTCTCTAAGTGCAATATGACCTCAGAAACAAAGGCTGAATGGTGAAGTGGTCGCGGGAGTGAAGGAAACGAAACACTCGGAGAAGGTTTTGTACACAGGTGGAGGAAAAACACGGATTAAGTGGGTTCGGAAAATGTACGTCAGGTGGATTTGCGGAGCAGGTGTAGAGTGGAGTCCGCGCGTGGCCTCCGAAGATGAAGTGGGAGAGTGTGTGGGAGAAGAATAGAGTGGAAGAGTGGTATGTGTCTGTGTGTGTGTGTGTGTGTGTGTGTGTGTGTGTGTGTGTGTGTGTGTGTGTGTGGGGAGGCATAGGTAGGCATTTTTCTCTTACGTTTGTACACGCGGAGGAGGATTTGATGGTGGATAAAACCTGAGGGATAACACGAATAACAGGTAGATAGATGCATGATAGATAGAGAAGTAGATAGAGAAATAGAAAGACATGTAGATAGGTAGAAAGGTTGGTAGATAGAAACAGAGAGAGAGAGAGAGAGAGAGGGACACACACACACACACACACACACACACATGCGTACACGTTCTCAACAGAATTTAATTAACATCTGGTGATTGCGAACACGTGGCGGTGCTCAGGTGTTTTCCCTTCACGCTCCTAACAAGACGTGACGCAGGAAGCCACCTGAGACACTTGAGACGCGAGAGAGATGAGGAGAGATAAATGTTTAGATTGGCCAAGTGAGGCTGCCAGGTAAAGGAAGGTGAGATGAGTCAGGATCAGGTAGACTTAGGTGGAATGATGTAAAGTTTTGCATTAAAGGTGAGCCATGTTGGTGTTAGTCTAAGGTTTCCCTCATAATGTTTAAAATTAGGTTATGGAAGGTGAGATAAATATTTAGATTGGCTAGTAAAGGAAAATGTTGTTATCTGACGGGCTTTGGTTGTGTTATTTTGAAGTTTATGTGAATGGTAACGTGAATCTATTGCCTTAGGGTTTTGTATTCGCTAGAAGTTATGTAATATGAGTGAGTTTGAATTTCTCTCTTGGCCTTAGAAATACTGTAGCCTCGTCTGTTTGTTTATGTTAAAGGTGATATAAGTTTCTATTACGCTATGGTTTTATACACACTAGAAATTACATTCGCATCCCTCTCGTATAAACTTTATAAATGCTGTGACTTCGTAGGTTCAAATATTTTTTTTAACCAAGTTTCTATTACATAAGTGTTTGTTGTACGCTAGGAAAGTAATCTTATACAAGGCCGAGTGTTTCAATTACTATTTCATAAACTTTAGAAATTTAGAGTTTGCAACAATATAAAAATAACTCAGGGTTTGTAGTAATAATACAAAGATAAATAAAGTACACCGAAGTATTCTGTCACATTTTTTTTTAGGTTAGAAAGTTTGGTTGTACGGAATCATATTAAAATTTAGTATAATTTCATTCACGTAAGGTCAGTGAAGCAAGCGACAGGTATCAGTAAGGAGAGTGTTACCCAAACGGAGACACTTCATGTTTCACCGTCAGCTTTAACAAATAAAAAAATAAGGAAAAAAACTAAATAATCTCTTACGCAAGAAAATTAGATGTACATAATTCAGTTTCGCTTAAGGGCAACACAAAGATGAAAGTCCCTAATACAAACACGAAGAGTTGTAACGCTGATGAAAATTGTGCTGAAGCTTCCATATTGCTTAATCTTACTTCCTGGCTTTACAAGATCCGGTACTTCAGTGTCGCTTTCACAGTCAGTCAGGGATGGAATATAATATGAAGGGCAGCTTTTGCTTCTAGACGTGGCGGTGTTGCTGGTTCATGGTACTGCACGTCTGCCACATCATCACATCACCACGGTAACTTGTCACGGTAAAAGAAGACGCAGCAGAGTAAAAAGATTGATAGAGATATGATGTAATTTGATGTACTGCACTGTATTCTTTTGTGTATAATTGGGATTCTATAATACAGATAAAAATAGACGAAACCTGACCAAAACAGACTATGTATTCCCGTTACAGTTGTGCTATTTTATCTTACCTGATCTGCATTGGCAGCGTGCTAATTACCATAACCTCTCATTAGTCACCCTTTTCAATGTTTTCAGGTGAAGCGTCATATGACCTCGTTAATGAGGCGTAAATAGCCAATCAGTCAGCCATCACCTCGCGTACTCACACCTGTTCACTGATGCAGGTTTCCGTGAGGCGATCGTCAGCACACCTGTCGTTATATTTTTCGTTTTATCTCCCCATTAACAACTTTTTTTCCCACAGCCACATTTAACTTTCATATCCGCCCACATTTGTACGTCAGTCTCGATCACACGAAGCAAAAAATAAAGGAGAAAAAACGTACGTGAGAAAACTAATGGTCGGTACAGCTCGCGTGAATATTTCGTGAGGGGAAGTGGTCGCTCGTTCTATATTTGACTTCCCGTGATTGTCTTTTGAATTAATGACAACATGGAGAGAGAAAGAGAGGGACTGGGTGAAAGATGAAGCTCCGGAGGTAGAAGAGAGGAGAAGAAAAGCGGTAGACGTGGCGGAGGAAGACGAGGAGGAAGAGGAGAAAAAAATAAGTGAAGAAAGGAAGGAGAAGTGTTGGCATGATTGAGTGATGGTGAAGGCTGCACGTCAGACGAGCCTCGGGAGGGGGAGCCATGAAAGGATAAATGGGAATAAGGTTGTCGAGGTGAACACGGGTTAGGAGTGAATAGTTTAGCTGTGTGGTAAAGTTAGATTAGTTCCTTTTTTTTCATCTCGCCATTTGCATATTTTGGTAGTGGTATCTTAGTAGTAGTAGTAGTAGTGGTGGTGGTAGTAGCAATGATAGTAATGACAATAATGGTAATGAACACACAAGAAGCATACTCGTGTGTAGGATAAATCAACACGCCCAACACACGTACAAGTTATTACATTCCAGCGCTAGGGAAGCATACGAAGAAAACCAATAAACATAACAACAGCACCAGCAAGAGCAACAACACCACCACCACCAGAACAACAGCAACAATAAAAACAAAATAGCAACTAGGTCAGACAACAAATAATAAGAGAAAAAGCAGAAACAGCAACACACGTTCCCTTACTTTCTCTTTTCACAACACAATACTAAGGTCTGAAAAAAATGCAAACACGAAAGAAAAATTGGAAAAAAGGAAAATAAATGCAAGACGAGAGTTACGTAACTAGAAATACACTTTTTGTTAAGGGCTTTTTCATCTTTTCTTCATTAATTTCCTTGCCATGCTCCGACCAGTGCCTTGATTATACTTACGTTTCAGTTTGTTTGTTTTTTTTTGTTTAGTTTACCTTGTTACTTTTTTTTCTTTTTTAATCGGACACTTGCGAGGCGAGAAATTTCTTGTAACGTACTTCAGTGTTGCCAATTAGAGATCACAAGACACCCTGGTTCTTTTTAGAGATACGAAAGAGGAAACTTGGACACACACGCACACACACACACACACACACACACACACACACACACACACACACACACACACACACACACACACACACACACGGACGTTTTTTTTTCTTTCTTCCTTCGTTTTCTTTTTCTTCCATGTTGGACCTCGACAGTGACGTAGAGTAATTTACTGGGTTCAAGTTTTTTTTTTATTCTTCCGTTCTTCTTTCTCCTCCTCCTCCTCCTCCTCCTCCTCCTCCTCCTCCTCCTCCTCTTGTGCTGCTTTCCTTCAATTAAGGACTTTATGATTTCTTCGTCTTAATGAGTATTTTTCTGTTTCCCTTCATCAAACTTTCCTCGTTTTTTTTCGTTTTTTTTTTTTTTGTGTGTGTATTTTCTCTGTTTTGTCTTTTTTTTTACATTCCTCAAGTTTATTCTTCTGTTATTGTCATTGGTATTGGTGGTGGTGGTGGTAGTAGTAGTAGTAGTAGTAGTAGTAGTAGTAGTAGTAGTAGTAGTAGTAGTAGTAGTAGATGGAGGAGATAAAAGAAGAGGACTACTACTACTACTACTACTACTACTACTACTACTACTACTACTATTACTACTATCAACACCAGCAACACTAACAATACCAGCAACACTATTATTCCTGCTTCTGCGGCTGACATATATATTACCGGCAGAATCTACATACATTAGATATCTGGAGGTAAATCACGCCCAGTAAATGACCTCTTAATGAAACGGAGGTGAATGGGGAGTGATTGTAACCCTGTCACGCCACGCTGATAGCACTGGTGTAGGGTGAGAGTAACGTGGAGTGTGCAGGAATGGTGGGTATTAGCTCTGGTTGTTGTTATTGTTGTTGTTGTTGTTGTTTTTTTTATGTTATTATTTTTATTACGATTTTCATTATTATTATTATTGTTGTTACTACTGCTACTACTACTACTACTACTACTACTACTACCACAACAACCTTTTACTGAATGACCTATTTAATTTTACCTTTCTTCACCACTTTATTCTTGTCTGACAAACTTTTCTTCTGTTCTTCTCTTCAGGTGATCTATTTGATATTTGAAAAGGTCATATGCTATGTTTAGTTTTCTTTTTTCTTTAAATTTGGTGTTTTTCTTTATGTGTGTGTGTGTGTGGTTGCGTGCGTGTGTGTTTCAGGACACTGCTCTTGTGATCCATTAAGTTTGTATGTATGCATCTCTCTCTCTCTCTCTCTCTCTCTCTCTCTCTCTCTCTCTCTCTCTCTCTCTCTCTCTCTCTCTCTCTCTCTCTCTCTCTCTCTCTCTCTCTCTCTCTCTCTCTCTCTCTCTCTCTCACACACACACACACACACACACACACACACACACACACACAGGAACCCAAAGAGGAAGGTCATTAGCTTCTCAAAGTTTTCATCCTTTTAAACATTTTTTACCACTGGCCAGAGAGAGAGAGAGAGAGAGAGAGAGAGAGAGAGAGAGAGAGAGAGAAATAACATCTCTCCCACCCCCTACAAAAAAAAAAAAAAAGAAGGTAAATAAAATATGTTAATATGAATCTCTTTTAAAAATGTCCCCCCTAAAATGTTCCAATTTATAGGGAATCAAAGCCTTCTACTGTATTTCCACCTCTTTAAGCACTGATACAAAACGCATTCAGATTATCCCTTTAATTGATGTAGATAGGCACCATGTTATAGCACTGGTGTAATGTATTTATTCGTGTATCTAATGCACCTGATGTGTTTATCCATAGATTGCGAATTACTGAATATGTCATGATTCATTTAACATTTATTTATTTTATTTTTTTCAGGTGTGGGGTAGATGAGGGCAAGGTATGTAGAAATGGTAGTTTTGATTATTGAAGTTGTGAGGTTGTGGTGAGTCTCTTTATTTATCTATTTATTTGTCTATCTCTCTATCTTATAAGTTTAACAATCTTGTTCTTGTTATTGTTGTGAGATTTGTGATGATAAGATAAGGAGATAAAATTACTACTAACTACTACTACTAACTACTACTACTACTACTACTACTACTACTACTACTACTACTACTACTACTACTACTACTATAGCTTTCTCTCTCTCTCTCTCTCTCTCTCTCTCTCTCTCTCTCTCTCTCTCTCTCTCTCTCTCTCTCTCTCTCTCTCTCTCTCTCTCTCTCTCTCTCTCTCTCTCTCTCTCTCTCAGTAATGAACAAAAACGTTGGGAATTGAATTAAAGAACGGAAAACCTTTGCCCCAGAGAGTTTCACAAGTAGAAGAAAGAAAAGAGAAATATATTTAATGCTGAAATCAGAATCTCAAAATCGAATTATTTCTTTTTAATTTTCCAGTATCACTTTTTTTTCCCCCGCATTGAGAGAATAAACCTGTTTCCTCTTTTTTTTTTTCGCAGAGTGAGAAATTGTTCGGCAAATGTTTTCTTTTTTATATGGCGTCCGAATCGCCTTTATTATTTCGTTTTAGGTACGTGTTTTCGTTTATTTCCTCTTTATTTTTTGTGATAGTATTTTTTGTCTGCCTTTCCTTCTCGCTTCTCTTTTCTTTTTAATGTCTTTCTATTTTCCTTACTGTACTTTTTGTGTGTGGTGTTTCTCATCTCGTTTCTTTCTCCTTTCCCCTGTTTTTTTTATTCTACCTCCTCATCCTCTTTCACCTCTTCCTCCTCCTCTTGATGTCCTCTTCTTTATAACGCAGAAAATAAGAACTACCACTCAACACAAAGTCAAGACCTCGTTGAGACAGGAATGTGTCACTAGTGTTTCGTTTTATTCTTTTCCACTTTACATAAAAGCATTCTAAACCACCTTTTTTTCTCCCCTTCCTTCTTTCCTCCTCCTCTTTCTTTCTCCATATCTTTCCTCTTTCCTCACTTTTTTCTTCGTCTCTTTCCCTTTATCTCTCTCTTTTCTCTCCTCTTTCTCCTTCCTTTCTCATTCTTTATCTTTCTCTCCTGTTTCCTATTTTTTTCTTCGCCTTTCTTTCTCTCTCTCTCCCTTTTTTCTCTCCTCTTCCTTCTTTTCCTTATTTCTCCTTCTCTCCTCTTTCCTTGCTCTTTTTTCTCTCTCCTTCGCCTCTCTCCCTCTCTCTCTCTCTCTCTCTCTCTCTCTCTCTCTCTCTCTCTCTCTCTCTCTCTCTCTCTCTCTCTCTCTCTCTCTCTCTCTCTCTCTCTCTCTCTCTCTCTCTCTCTCTCGAAACAAACGTATGATGGATTCGGTCAAAATTTAATGGTACTAATCGAGAGTTTCTTAACCTTTTAACTCTTGGAGGTGTGCTGAAAGGAATGGGGAAGAAATGGGCGGCATGAGAATAATGGATGAAATCATGACAGGTTCTCTATAACTGGACATTAGACGGGGGAGAGTTAGGGAGAGGGAGAGGGAGAGGGAGAGTGTTTTCTGAAATTTCCTCGTTCCTTGAAATATGTCTTCCTTTTTTTCCTTTTTTTCTTTTTTTTTTTTTTTTTACAATGCTTCCCACATTTTAGTTCTTACCTCCCTCCCTTCCCTAAGTCCTTCCACTCCCTCCTTTCTCTCTCTCTCTCTCTCTCTCTCTCTCTCTCTCTCTCTCTCTCTCTCTCTCTCTCTCTCTCTCTCTCTCTCTCTCTCTCTCTCTCTCTCTCTCTCTCTCTCTCTCCCCCTCAGCCCCCCTACTTCTCTCCCTTCCCTCACTCCTTCCACTCTTTCTCTCTCCTTTCCTTTCTCTCTTTCCCATCTCAGCTTTCTCTTCTCTCTCTTCTTTCCCTATCAGCTTCCTCTTCCACCTCTCTCTCCTCTCACTCTTCTCTCTCTTCCATTCAGCCTCCTTTCCTTCCTTTACCTCCTCCCAAATTCCTTTTCCTCTCTTCTTCTCACATTTTTTTATATTCTATTCTCCACAGTTTCTTCAATCTCTTCTCCCTCTCTTCTCCCTCTCCCTTCCCTCTCAGTATCCATTCGTCCTTCTCTTTCTTCCCTTCTTTTCTCCTCCTCCTCCTCTCCTGACTTCTCCCTGCTTGTCTTTCCTTCCTTCAGAGTTTCCTCTAACACCATCTCACCTTATTCCTTTCTTTCTCTTCCTTTCCTTCCCTCCCTCCCTTTTGTTTTTGTTGTTACTCCCACCTTAACTTTTCCTCCCACCTCCTCACTTCGTTCCCCTCTTCCATCTCACCCCTCTGTTCCCCTCTCTTGCAATTATAGGGTGCTGGAGAGACTTGTAGAGTGAGAGGGGAGGAGGTGGGGAAGGGAGGGGAAAGAGAGTACCATTGAAGGGAAAATATGAAATGAAATATGTTCGTACTTCTTTTAAAAACTGCATGTTTGAGTTTTCTTCTTTTTTTTTATGATTGGTGTGTTGGGTGCAGTGTTGGTTGAGGGTTGAGGGGGAGGAGGGAAGGAATGAGGGTATGAAAGGGTTAAGAAGTGTGTGTGTGTGTATATGTGTGTGTGGTTAGACTAGTATATGTTTTGTTACTTTGATGAGAGACAGACAGACAGACAGAGAGAGAGAGAGAGAGAGAGAGAGAGAGAGAGAGAGAGAGAGAGAGAGAGAGAGATTGTTTTCCATGCTTATTTGTCGCTCACTCTCTCTCAGATATTCGTCCAATGTACAGCACTCATGAAATTCTCTCTTCCTCCTCCTCCTCCTCCTCCTCCTCCTCCTCCTCCTCCTCCTCCTCCTCCATATTCCAATAACCTCCTCATTATTCGGTGTAATATCTCAAATCAATCACTTTCTCATTAATTATGCATTGCTGTTTACTATTTATCACTCGTACTTTTTCCTCAATTCTCCTTATCTCGACTTCTCTTGTCCTTTTGTTCTTCTTTATTGCTATTCGTTTTACTCTTCCTCTTATTCCTTCCTTCGTTCTCTCGTTATCTCCAATTGCCCGTTATCCACCTGTCTCTCTTCTCATTTGCTTTTGTATATTTATGTTTACCTTTTCTCTTTCTTTCCATTTCATCTCCTCCCTTTATCGGGTTCTCGTTTCTTATTCTGTTCCTCCTGTGATATCTTAAATTTTCTATTGTGTTTTCTTTTTCTTCCTCGTTATCCTCCTCTTCCGTCTTCCTTCTGTTCGTTGTGACTTTTTTTTTAATCTTCTTCTCTATCTCTATCTCTCTCTCTCTCTCTCTCTCTCTCTCTCTCTCTCTCTCTCCTTTCGGTCTTCACTTCTATTTTCGCTGTTTCTCTTTTATTTTTCTCTATTTTTTTTCTCTTCGGCACACGTTTCTATATGTTTTTATTTCTTTGTGTCTTTCCGTCCTATCTGTCCATTTATCTAACTGTCCGTCTTTGTCACAAGTTCTCTGTTTCCTCTTCTTTTATTTTATCCTCCCTTGTTTCTTTCTCCTCAGCTTTTATTTCAAACCCATCCAGTATTTTTACTTTTAGCCAACGTTATTCTATTTTTTTTTTTTTTTAATGATTATTTTTTCCCTGTCTTTCTTAGTTTTTTTTGTGTGTGTTTTTGCAATGCCTCCCTTTTTTTATTCCATATGTATTTTTTTTTCCATTTTTTCAGTACTTATGCGTCTCTCTCTCTCTCTCTCTCTCTCTCTCTCTCTCTCTCTCTCTCTCTCTCTCTCTCTCTCTCTCTCTCTCTCTCTCTCTCTCTCTCTCTCTCTCTCTCTCTCTCTCTCTAATCATTGTGTCCTCTAGTGAATGCTTTGTGTGTGTGTGTGTGTGTGTGTGTGTGTGTGTGTGTGTGTGTGTGTGTGTGTGTGTGTGTGTGTGTGTAAGAGAGAGAGAGAGAGAGAGAGAGAGAGAGAGAGAGAGAGAGAGGGGGGGGGGAAGGGGGGTTCTATGTGTGTGTCAGCCAGACAAACAGATACTCAATTGGAAGAAAACAATTAAAACTCCGAAAAGACAAAACATTGAAACAGTGACAATGAAAAATAAGAAGTAAAGAGAAAAGAAAAGGAAGAAGGAAAGAAAAATGAACTTACTACTGAGTAAACTTTCCACATATCAAGCGCTTTCGGAACAACAACAACAAAAAAATACTACTACTACTACTACTACTACTACTACTACTACTACTACTACTACTATTCATAATAATAGTAATACCTAATAATAATAATAATAATAATAATAATAATAATAATGATACAACGATAGCAATAATAAGTGATAACGATAGTAGCAATAACAGAAGCAACAGTATTAGTAGTAGTAATAGTAACAGTAGTAGTAGTAGCAGCAGTAGTAGTAGTAGTAACAGCAACAGCAGGAGCAGCAATAATCTCAGGAATTTTAACAACTGTAATAGTAATAATAACAAGGATAACAGTAACAGCAGTAGTAGCATAGTAGTAGTAGTAGTAGTATTTAGTAGTAGCAGTTGTAGTAGTAACTGTCGTAGGAGTAATTTCAACAATAATAAATTCCTTGAGCGGCGGGACGAAGGCAAGTTTCCAGCACCTTTAAGAAGACTTTATGGTGTCGACATGTTGTATTTTACTTCGTTTTATATTTACTGTCCAGTCGCCTCCCGCAGACGTACGAAGGGAATGGAAAGAGAAAGAAAAATAAATAGGAGGAGCTGCAGCAATATTTCAGTCTAGATTGGAAAAGATTTTGGAATTTAAAATACAAAATTGCCGAATGTAATTCCGTGCCAATATTTTTAGTTTGACGATGACTACCACCAGCACATCCACCACCACCACCACCATCACCACCCCCACCACAGTAATAATGATAATGATATACCAGCAGTAACAACATCTACTACTACTACTACTACTACTACCACCACCACTAGCATTATCATCCTCATCATCATCATCATCATCATTTATAATCTAACAACACTCAAGACATGCCTTATTATCTCTCATCGTCACAACCACTTACACACACACACACACACACACACACACACACACACACACACACACTCATTACATTACATCACACATCACATCTCACATCATATTAAGGTAGATAAAAGGCCTCGAGGATTATGCAAACGATACAATTATAAGATCAAAGAAAACGGGCCCGGGACGTCGAGTCGAAGGGGGCACTCGCGTGTGTTGCGCCTCGGCCTAATTGCGTTTTGGGCCAGCACTCAGCACTCTGCCGCCGCCGAATTGCACGGAGGAGGACGACGCAAATGTTCCTCTTAAAGACCCGCCTCTCGGACCACTTGGGGGACGAGGACCTGGGCGGGTGGGTGGGAATAAGTCGTTTGTATAATGTCTTACATGTTACAGTGGTTATATGCCTTTTACGGAAGCTCACTATTAATGAATATTTACTTATTTCAGTTGCGTATCCACACACCAACTCACCCACCCACCCATCCAACTACCTTCTCTCTCTCTAACATACCTACTGAGTGTGTGTGTGTTTGTGTGTGTGTTTTGTCACTCTCTAAGTCAAGGACCATCCCATAGTGCGTTCTCAGATTTTTTCGAGTGTCTCAGGAAAACCCAAATGTTTCACGCTATACAGAAGTGTACTTAAACGATAGTTATACCTAATCAGAGTGAACTATTTATTGTCTTAAAGAGGGAGGTCTGGTGAGGGTTTGAACGAGGTGTCAGAGGTATCAAATAGTATATTAGTCCCTAGACGGAGAGAGAAGGTCGCCGCCACGTCAAATCCCTGCCACAGTGAGGGTTTGGTTCCCTGATTGAGGCACACGGTGGTCAGAGGGGATGTGTTGGTCCTGTCATGCAGATATCGGCTGATCTGACCTGGAAATTTCCTTCTGACACCTGTGCTGCGGTGACGCTTAGCCAGATGTTGGGCAGTCATGTACTGTACTTTGTGTGTGTGTGTGTGTGTGTGTGTGTGTGTGTGTGTGTGTGTGTGTGTGTGTGTGTGTGTGTGTGTGTGTGTGTGTGTGTGTGTGTGTGTGTGTGTGTGTGTACAGATGAGCAAGACGCACCCTGTCCATGACGTGCCTATGACGTATGAGTGTAATTTCTGATTACAACAGAGCAAAGTTAGTCTTGTTGAAAGCCTCAAAAACTCTGTTCCTCCATCCATCAACGGGACACAACCTTCCAGACAACCTTCCCGTCTTCTTCAGTGACACTCAACTGTCCCCCTCCTCCACACAGAACATAATCGGTGTGTCCTTTACTTATAATCTAAACTTGAAACTTCTCAAGACATCTCTTGCTAAAACACCTTTTGTGGCGTTAGGCGTTCTGAGTCGTCTCCGCCAGTTTTTCTTAACTACCCCAGCCTCTCTCTAACTCTGTGCAGGAACCTTATCCGTCCATCTATTTATCTATCTATCTATATCTATCTTTCTGTATATCAGCCTCTCTATCTCTCTATCTCTCTTCCAACTGACCGTATTTCCTCATTTTCATTTTCTAGACCTGTGTTTTCGCTAACCATGATTTTTTTTTTTTTTCTTCTCCTCTTCCTCATCAGACCTTTTGAAAGATGCCAAGGTACCACGACGAACAAATAATCTTCACGCTCTTCCTGCCTGCTTGGTCCGGAGGAGGAGGAGGAGGAGGAGGAGGAGGAGGAAGGACCAAAGAGGGGGCGGGCGGAGACAAGACAGTCAGTCACACGCAAATGCAAAACACAAGGCGTAAAATAAGTTTTCTTTTGCCTGTTTCTGAATTACGTCCTT
>NC_087174.1:2765000-2775000 GCF_035594125.1 Scylla paramamosain
AAACGGTTTAAGATAACGGAGGAAAATAGCAAGAACGAATGAGAGAGAGAGAGAGAGAGAGAGAGAGAGAGAGAGAGAGAGAGAGAGAGAGAGAGAGAGAGAGAGAGGTGCCCAATGAGAATGAAGTGCCTTTCTTTGCAGTGCCCAGGCGGAATGGCATTGTGGGAAGGAGATGGGAACAAGGAGATAGGGATGACACTGTTATGGCACCGTTTATCCTCCTCCTCCTCCTCCTCCTCCTCCTCCTCCTCCTCCTCCTTTGTCTACTATTGTTTTTTCCCTTTTATTTTTATCATTCTCTCCCTTTATTGTCTTTATTATCCCCTTTATTATTGCTGTCTTCATTTTCCGTACTTTTATTATCGTTCTGTCATTTCACATTCAATTTGTCTTTGTTTTTTCCCCTCTCTCTCTCTCTCTCTCTCTCTCTCTCTCTCTCTCTCTCTCTCTCTCTCTCTCTCTCTCTCTCTCTCTCTCTCTCTCTCTCTCTCTCGTTTATTCTTGCTATTTCCTTCACGCCTCTTAAACTGTCACTGTTTTTCTTTCATTTCTCCTTACTTTACTTTTTTCCCTTCCTCCTTATTCTAAAGATACCTCTATACTAATCCTCTTCCTCCTCCTCCTCCTCCTCCTTCTCCTCCTCCTCCTCCTATTTATTCGTTTTAAATCCCCTATTTTTATCAAACATTGTTTTTCACTAATCTCCTCCTCCTCCTCCTCCTCCTCCTCCTCCTCCTCTTCATTATCTCCCTGTATCTCTTGTTCGTCGTGTTCCTTGTGTCTTGTAATACTTGTCCTCCCTGTTGCCGTCCTCGTGTCCTCGCTGTCGTGTCCTCGTTGTCGTTCATAATCTCTGCACTATTTTCCCGGACTTGCTGTCAGGCCGGGACGCAAATTTCATTACTCCGTCTGCTGTTAGCTGGCCTGTTTGCCTTGTTTATGTTGAATTTAGTTTGTAGGTGTACTCTTGTGTTTTCTTTCTGTCTCTCTCTCTCTCTCTGTCTCTGTCGGTCTCTCTCTCTCTTCTTTATCTTTTATTTTTTCGTATCTCTCATTAATTATTACGCTTGTTTTCTTATTTACTTTGTTTCTTTTGTCCTACTAACTTTTTCTTCCTCTTTCTTTTAATTATTCTTACCTGTTCCCTTTTTTACCTGTCCCGTTTTTTTTTCTTATTCATTCATTTTTGTTCCTTCTATTATCTTCCTTTTTCATGCTACTCATTTCGTCTCTCTCTCTCTCTCTCTCTCTCTCTCTCTCTCTCTCTCTCTCTCTCTCTCTCTCTCTCTCTCTCTCTCTCTCTCTCTCTCTCTCTCTCTCTCTCTCTCTCTCTCTCTTTCCCTTCTCCTCTCTCTTTAGTGTGTCTTCCTTCCTGCTGTCACCTTCCCTCTCCTCCCCTCTCCTCTCCTCCCCTCACCTCCCCTCTCCTCCCCTCCTCCTCCAACACTGTACTACTTGTGCCTTTTATCCTCATTTCCCTAATTATTTTTCCCCTCCCCTCACATCTTCTCCCTTCCCTTCGTGTCTGCCTGCCTGACTTATTT
This sequence comes from Scylla paramamosain, assembly GCF_035594125.1. Lineage (NCBI taxonomy): Eukaryota > Metazoa > Arthropoda > Malacostraca > Decapoda > Portunidae > Scylla > Scylla paramamosain. The sequence continues at coordinate 2,766,545 of NC_087174.1, forward strand.
TCCTCTCATTTCCTTCACTGTTCCTCATTTTCCTCTCCGTTTCTCTTTCCCCTATTCATTCCCCTTCTCATTTCTCCACTTTTACTTATTTCTCATCTATTTCCTCACGCAGCTTTCCCTCTCCCTCTCCTTCTCCCTTCCTTTGTTTCTATTGCATTTCTTTTCTTTTTCCCTTTCTTTCTCATGTCCTCTTTCTTATGCTTCACCTTCTTCCCTCCTTTCCTTCATCTCTCTCTCTCTCTCTCTCTCTCTCTCTCTCTCTCTCTCTCTCTCTCTCTCTCTCTCTCTCTCTCTCTCTCTCTCTCTCGCTCTCGCTCTCGTGTAAGCGGAAACATGGCTGATCTTATGTATTGAAATTACATCGTGTTTGGATGAGAAGGGAAAGGAGACATTGAGGAGGAGGAAGAGGAGGAGGAGGAGAAAAAGGTGATGGTGATGCTGATGATAATGATGATGAGGAAACTGTAGAATATGATGATGGTGATGAAATTTTAGACCAGCGTGATGAAAAAAAAACGATGGAAAAGAAGATAACGAGAGAGAGAGAGAGAGAGAGAGAGAGAGAGAGAGAGAGAGAGTTAAGGTTGTATGTGGAATAAAATTTTACTCAAGGGAACGGAGAAGAGAGAAAGTTGAGGAGAATAAAAGGGAACAAAGATCACGTCGTTATAGAAGTTGAGTCGAGTTTTGCATGAAAAAAAAGAAAAAATACAAGAAAAAACAAACAAATGGATGATAATGATAAAGGAAAAAAGCAGGACAATAAAAGGGAAACTGGAGCACAAAAGTATAAGTCTGACTTTTTGTGTTATTAAAAAAGGGAAAAGAAAAAAAATAAGAAGAGGTAGAAGAAAGAACTAGTGATGAGCTGAATAAAAGAAAGGAATGCGGATTGTAAATGTACGGAAATGTTATGATAATGAAAAACTTGTGAAGAAGAAACCATAGTAAGTAAAAGTCCATTATCATATTTATTTATCATATTTATTTATTTTGCTTAAAAGGTTTATTGTTGATTTTTGGTTGATGATGAAAATTTTTAGCTGATAAACTGACACACACACACACACACACACACACACACACACACACACTTACCACCTTTATTAATGAAGAACACAGAAAACAAAAAACCTTATAAGACTCATAGACGGAAAAGAAACAAAAAAAATAACAGAGGGAGCAAAACACACAGGCCATTTGATTTCCTGTGGGTGTCGCCTTGGCAGAACAACAACAACACACAGCAAGAACAACACAGGAAGAGCAGCACGACCCTTGCAACACACACAAACACAAAAGACAGCACATTGAAACCCAGCAGACGTGGAACACATTAAAGCACTAAAGCAAAACATATGTAGCACACACACACACACACACACACACACACACACACACACACACACACATACACCCTAATGCTACAGACGTCTCAGGTGTGTGTTTTATGTAGCGTCTATAACAAAAAAAAAAAAACGCGTGTAGCGATATAATTTCTCTCTCTCTCTCTCTCTCTCTCTCTCTCTCTCTCTCTCTCTCTCTCTCTCTCTCTCTCTCTCTCTCTCTCTCTCTCTCTCTCTGCACTTATCGATATATCTGTTTTATCTCTTATCTGTTTCATAAATGTAAGTCTTCACCTTCTCTTTCCCTTAACCACAATCACTCCCCGGACTCCTCTGTGTTACCTTTATTTCCTCTCTCTCTCTCTCTCTCTCTCTCTCTCTCTCTCTCTCTCTCTCTCTCTCTCTCTCTCTCTCTCTCTCTCTCTCTCTCTCTCTCTCTCTCTCTCTCTCTCTCTCTCTAGCAGCCCATATGTTACTCCTTTCGTTATCTCATCTTTCCCTTGCTATATTTTCATTTAATTTTCCTTCCACCCTTCCGACAACAATCCTGCTGTACTCTCCTCCAGCCTCCCTCTTCTTTCCTTGCATCTCCCTTTCCTCCATCCCTCTCCCCTTTCCCCTTCTTCATCTTTTCCTTCAAACTCCAGCCTGACCCTCTGCCATGTATTTCCTTCCTCTCCTCGCTGTTTTTATTTTTTTCCCCAGAACTTTACCATGCCCTTGTCCTTTCTCCCCTTATCCTCTCTTATCCTCCCTTTCTCTCTCTCTCTCTCCCTCGCTCTCTCTCTCTCTCCCCACAGAAACAAGGGAGGGGCAACTCGGGCAGGTAAGAGACTCTAGCTGTTATGTAAACATCAGTAATGGTTGAAAGGAGAGATAGAGAGAGAGAGAGAGAGAGAGAGAGAGAGAGAGAGAGAGAGAGAGAGAGAGAGAGAGAGAGAGAGAGAGAGAGAGAGAGAGAGAGAGAGAGAGAAAGAGAAAAGTGTGGGAGGCAGGAGGAAGAGGAGGAGGAGAAGAGAAAAAATAAGTAGAGGAAGAAAAAGAAAGAAGAAGTAGAAGAGGAAGAGGAAGAAGAGAACAAGTGGAGCAAGAGGAGGAGGAAGAACAAGTAGGAAAAGAAGAAGAACAAGAACAAGAAAAAAAAATAGGAAAAGGAGGAGTAAAAAGAGGAGGAGGAGGAGGAGGAGCTGGAAGGTGCTAGATGGAGTGAGGGAGAAGAGGGAAAGGAGGGAAGGGAGGAGGAAGAACCAGGAAAAGAAGGTCCCATAACGTGTTTGGGATGAAAGACTGGATGGTGTGCGTCGGTTTTGGAAGAGCAGTCTGAGATGGAATGGAGGAATGAAGGGCGCAAGATGGAAGGGAATGGTGTGGCGAGTGCAGAGGAGGAAGAGGTTGAAGGGAAGTAGGAGGAGAAGGAAGAAGAAGAGGAGGAGAAGGAGGACAAGGTGTGGGAGGAGGAAACTAGTAGGTGGAATTTCAGAGAGGTAGGAGGGTGACTGGGAAGGTGACTGGGAACGAGGAGGAGGAGGAGGAGAAGGAGGAGGAGGAGGCAGGAATGAAGACTTGAAATAGGTGTGAAATGGAAGCGTGGGAGATGTTATAGGTTGGTCAGAAAGGGTGACAGCGTGACGGCCACAGATGAAATGGCTTTGAAAAGATGGAAAAAACGGAAAAAAAAACGAAACAGGGAGAGGAAAAAAGAGGAAGGGAAGGAAAAAATGCTGCAGTTTCTCTTCTCCCTATCGAAAATGTAGAAATTAACCTGAATACCAGAAAAAAAAAAGGGAAAAACGAATATAAATGAGATAAATAAATAATAGGAGAAAATTAAACTGAAGCACAAACTCAGTAATGAACACCTGCCTGACGATGCGCTCACATTTCCCCTCTCGCGTTTCACCATCGCCTCTGACTCTTGCACCCTCAACTTGCACCCTCACTTCTCATTCACCTTTCACTCTCAACTTTCACTCTCGACCTTCACTCTCACTATCCAATCCCACCTATCACTTTCACCTTTCACTCTCAACTTTCACTCCCTACTTTCACTCTATCCAATTTCACCAATCGCTCTCACTAACCACTTCCACCTTGCACCTTCACCTCTCACTGTCTCCTCTCACTCACCTCTGTCTCACCTTGCACTTTCAACTTACACTCTCACTATCAACTTTCACCTCACACAATCATTTGCACACTCAACTGGCACTCTCACTAACAACATCCACCTTTGCACTCTCACCTTCCACTTTCACCTTCCACTTTCATCGTGCATTCTCACCCTGCACTCTCTTTCTTTCCTTCCTCACCTGACCGGCTACACAAATGGAGTCAAATAAACAAGCCAGGAAACAAGTGACTCACAGCAAACAAGGGCAGCGCATATGCGTGATGACAAGCAAGAAGCAACAGGAGTTTCCTTGTTTTCCAAAAGCAGAATTTCCCAGGTGAAAAATATATATTCGTTTATTATAATGCAACCCTCGTGCCTTTCTTTATTTCTCTGTGTCTAAATGTCTAAATGTACGTGTGTGTGTGTGTGTGTGTGTGTGTGTGTGTGTGTGTGTGTGTGTGTGTGTGTGTGTGTGTGTGTATGTAAGTGTGTTTGTTCCTTCCGTCTCTCTCTCTCTCTCTCTCTCTCTCTCTCTCTCTCTCTCTCTCTCTCTCTCTCTCTCTCTCTCTCTCTCTCTCTCTCTCTCTCTCTCTCTCTCTCTCTGTTTTTTTCTGTCTCCGTTTTCTCTTGCAATGTTTGTCTTCGTCTCTGTCTCTGTATGTCTCTCTCTCTCTCTCTCTCTCTCTCTCTCTCTCTCTCTCTCTCTCTCTCTCTCTCTCTCTCTCTCTCTCTCTCTCTCTCTCTCTCTCTCTCTCTCTGTCTGTCTGCCTGTCTGTTCCCATCTGGCTGAAAAAAGACAGACAGACAGACAGACGAGGAAAATTAAACTAATTAGTTGTGTATGTACATTTTCACTTTCTTCACGAATTTTTCCTTCTCTCTTTCTCCATTTTTTCGATTTTTTTACCCTTTTGTTGTGTGTGCGCGCGTCCCCAAAAGCGAGGCATCTTTTCTTTACCCTAGAGGAAGAGGAGGAAGAGGAAGAGGAGGAGGAAGAGGAGGAGATACCCATTTCTCACTGTCACGGGGTAGAGGAAAGGAGAAAGAGAGAGAGAGAGAGAGAGAGAGAGAGAGAGAGAGAGAGAGAGAGAGAGAGAAATGTGTTTTGGGAGACTTTGTACCGGTTACTGTTCCGTGTTTGGTTTGGTAATCGACTTGACTCTTTCGGGCGTGTGAGTCCACTTAATTGTCTTATTTGTTTGTTTTTGCCTCCTGTTGTTGTTGTGCACGCGGTATTTCCTTCCTCTGTTTTTTTCCCCGTTCTTCTCTTTTGTCTTTTTATTTTTTTCCTCTTTTTTTTAAGGGATCGAGGAGGGGAACGATTTTCATTTCGGTTTTCTTGCTATTTTTCTCAGATTCTTCCTTGTTTTTTTTTTCTGGCCTTCATCTTCTCCATGTGTGTGTGTGTGTGTGTGTGTGTGTGTGTGTGTGTGTGTGTGTGTGTACGTGCACCATAAGCCAATAATTGAACGTCAGGTGGCAAACATAAAATCACTTTTCACAAGTATGAATGAAGATTGCTGACTCCTCAACGGTGCTTGACGTGAGAGAGAGAGAGAGAGAGAGAGAGAGAGAGAGAGAGAGAGAGAGAGAGAGAGAGAGAGAGAGAGAGAGAGAGAAGGTATGAAAAAAGGAAGAAAAGGCAGGTAGGAAGCTGGGGAGGAAGGAAGATATGCAAATTTCAGGAAGGAAGAAGGAGGGAGGGAAAGAAAGGAAGGAAGGAAGGAGGGAAGGGGAGTGAAGGAGTTAAGGGATTTATTGGTGATTTTATAATATAGGCAGGTAGGAAGGTGGGAGGAAGAGAGGGAGGGGGGAAGGGAGGATAGAAGGGTATGTAAAACTTTAGGCGTGAGGTAGAGAGAGAGAGAGAGAGAGAGAGAGAGAGAGAGAGAGAGAGAGAGAGAGAGAGAGAGAGAGAGAGAGAGAGAGAGAGAGAGAGAGTAGAAAAAGTTAAGGCAAAAGAGGCTACACATTTTACTAAGGAAGAAAGAGGAGATAATCTTCTGACTGATTTTGATCTATAGACGAAGGAAGAAAAAGTTATATAGAAGAATGAGGTTCTTAAGGACGTACTGAAGTTAAGGAAGGGACTGAGTCGAAAGAACTCTGGATAACTTGAACAGAGAGAGAGAGAGAGAGAGAGAGAGAGAGAGAGAGAGAGAGAGAGAGAGAGAGAGAGAGAGAGAGAGAGAGTTTAGCCAGGTAAATTTAGGATATTGGGTGGAAGAGAGGAAGAAGAGAACCATTAGAGTGGCATGAGCAAGGAGAGAGAGAGAGAGAGAGGGGGGAGGGAAGGCAGGAGACGAGGAAGAGAAGAATAAAAAGACGAGAAACTTTAACACTCTAAGAGATCGGGGAGGCTTCGAAAGTTGCCTGTTCCGACTTAAGATAATGATTAAGGTAATTCTCTCTCTCTCTCTCTCTCTCTCTCTCTCTCTCTCTCTCTCTCTCTCTCTCTCTCTCTCTCTCTCTCTCTCTCTCTCTCTCTTGTAGCTGTATATATCTCTATTCATTTATCTGTCTATCTATCTATCTATCTATCTATCTATCTATCTATTTACATATTTGTTTATCAGTCAGTCTGTCTTTCGGTCTGTCTGTCAGTCTGTCTGTCCGTCTATCTGTCTCTGTCTATTATATTTGCCTATTTCCTTCTAAATGTTTGTGTTTTCTTTCTTTCCTTTGCTGTATTTCCGTCTCATTTCATACACATCTATTCTGTGTCTTGCTCTCTCATCTTGCACTTCCTTCTCTCAGTAACCAAACTGCCCCATTTTCTTTTTTCCTCCCCCTTTTTTCCTCACTCCGCTTTCGTCCGCTTCTTCTCTCATCCTTTGCCATCCATCCTTCTTCCTTCCTCTCTAATCCACTCATCTCCCCCCACTTCCGCCTCCATCCTGCCTCCATCCATCATTCCCTCCTTCTTCTCTGGCCTTCCTTCCCTCACTCCCTCCCTCCTTCCCATATTCCCGGCCTGAAAGTACAGGAACTCTCCCCATCCTCCCCCCTCCACCTAGTGTCCATTTTCTTTGCTACGAAAGAGAAAAGAAAAAAAGAAAAGCTTCGTACATTTGATAAAGTACAGTAATGTCCGTTTGTCTGTGTGTGTGTGTGTGTGTGTGTGTGTGTGTGTCGTACTGACAGATTACAAGGGGGGTGGGGGGTGTTTCAGAGCAATATGGCGACATTCAGGCCTTGATTTCAGGATTATTTCGGTGCACCTGTCAGTCTTTTGTCTTTTATTTCTTTTTTTTGTTTGGGGGGGTCGGGTATGTGTGTGTGAAGCCTCGAGTGTTATGGGTTGTTTGGTTGTTTTGCTTGTTTACTTTGTTTACTTTGTTCAGTTGTTTGGTTGGTTGGATGGGGATATGGTGATGGGGATATGGGTGAGGGTGGTGGTGGTGGTGGAGGTGGAGGTGGTGGTGGTGGTGGTGGTGGTGGGTTGGCAGTTGTGTTGTTGATGTTGTTGTTGTTGTTATATAGCACTGCAGTTTTTCATTTTCGCTCTTTTCTCTTTATTTTCATATTTTCATTTTCTCTTTCAGTTCATAATGACGGATTTTATCATTTTGTAATAATTTTTCGAACTTCATTCTCGAAAATATTAACATCTTTTAATTTAATTATTTTTAAAGTTGTTTTTAAAGTTGTTTCTAAAAAGAAAAAAGACAAAAAGGAAAAGCAACATTAAATTTTAAGCGTTTTTTGCTCACTACGCATACAAGAAAAAAAGTGTACAACTTTTCCACTTTGCCTTCAGGAATTTTTATGCTGATTCTTATTTATATTCTCCAGCAGTGCATGAAAGAGCAATTACGTAATGTCTTCAAAATAGCCGGTAACTGAAAGCACGACTCTGTTAATTCACTGCAGTGCAAAGGGAGGAGGACGAGAGAATAAAGAGGACGAGTGTTGCCTCCAGAGTTAACTAGTCTGAGTAAATTGTTTAAATAAATAGTACACAAGAATTTCAACACAAATTATATAAAAATGAAAATGTGGAAACGCTTTAATTTAAAAAGGGAAATATTTGATGTTTTATATTTAGTTCTCATAAAAGAAGATAATGTTAAAAACTGAATTACGTGAACATTGTACGTACAAGAATTACTGCACATTAATACATAAAAGTAAAATACATAAATGTACAATTGCTGAGGGAGATGCAAATGTAGAGATAAGAAAGACAGCGAAAAATGTTTATGTTGCTCTTGCGAAAAGGAAGTAATGTTTGAAACTACATTACGTGAAACAACTGCATGCATACACATCCGTAAATCTTATGAAACTAAATCTAGTTTCGTGATAACCAAGAAAAAATAATGTTAGCCAATTTATACTAACGACAAATAGAAAAAAATGAAAATAAACCCTAAATACTATCAATAGCTTATAGAACATGAAGATAACGTATTAGTAAATAAAATGTGAGTGCAGTATGAGTAAACTAATAATAAATAAGAGAATGTCAAACGAGGAACAAGTACAAAAATATAAGAGCAGGATATTAGCAAAAGTAAACCAGGAGTGTAAGGCAGAATATGAATGCAACTAAAAAAAAATAAATAAGCAACAAACAGAATTACATTTATGCACGACGATACAAACTTAGAAAGAGAAAAAATATACGAATGTACATAAACGATAAAATAACGAGGAAGAACAATGTAGACCAATAATAAAAACAACAAAAAAAAAGCATAAATGTAGAATAACATCGAACAAATAACGAACAGAAAAAAAATATATATATATATAAACACAACAACAATACCAACAAACTAGCAATAAATAGACGCATCAGAGAAGAGGTAAATGTTCAATAACAGTACACGTTGATTTTTATGAAGGCGTGAAGGGGAACGACATTGGAAATTATAGTGCGAGAAACAAGGTGTGCGGAGGTGAATCGAGGCGTGACAGGAGAGGCAGGTGTGGCTAATGAGGTCAACAATGAGGGGAGGGGAAGAAACGCTGGAAATACAGGTAAAGATAAT
>NC_087174.1:2777500-2815000 GCF_035594125.1 Scylla paramamosain
CCTGCATTTCTTCTTTGTAATATAAGAACCTACGTTACATTGTTGTGTTCCTGCCCTTCCCCCTCCCCCAATGCACCACTTCGGGAGACAAAACATCCCGCACACAGGGCTCCGTGAGTCCAGCACACTTTTGTGAGAAAATCCAGTTATCTCCATCGAATGTTTGTCAATGTCTCTCTCTCTCTCTCTCTCTCTCTCTCTCTCTCTCTCTCTCTCTCTCTCTCTCTCTCTCTCTCTCTCTCTCTCTCTCTCTCTCTTTCCAGCCAGGTGTGGTGTTTGGCTACCTGTGGAAGCTGTGTTAGGTTAGATTATGTTAGGTTCCGCTATTTGGTTATATGTGCAAGCTGTGGTTAACTGTGCAGGCTGTGTGATTAGATTAGGTTAAGTTAGGCTGTTTGGTTACTTGTGGAGGCTGTGGCTGTAGTTGACGCGTTTACTGCGGTGGTTTTGACAGCTAGCTGCAGTTTTATTTATGTAGACAACCTCCACTGCGCTGAAATCCAACACTTGTTTGCTTCGGTCTGTCGCTCACTATTCGAAGTCTGTCGTTGTCATTTTCCAGGTAGCTATGATTTTCCTAACATCACTATCCTCTTTTCCCCTCACGGATTGTTTCAGGAAGTTTATTTTATATGGTCAAATACGGTTCCCATTCAGTTCCTCTTCCTGAATTGCGGCAGGATTAGTGCAGTGTTTTATGTCCTTTGGTTCTTCATTGTTCTCCTTTGTTCCTCTTGCCGTGTCGATGAACTCCTCCTGGCAGATCGTGCTTCTTGAACTTCTGTCAACATTGAATGGGAGACTTTACGAATAGAAACTTTAGATTACCTCAGTTTCCACCAGATGTTCATTTAATCCTGGTCATCCTTCATTAACCTTCCTAGCACTGTAAAAATTTTGTGGAGGGGTACAGGAAGGAAAAGAGAAAACGGAAGGTTAATCTTATCTTTTTTACGTAACAAATATTTATGAAAGCTTATCATATCAACAATGTCCGGGAAGTCATGGGTATTGAAGGGAAAAATTGAGCACTGTAAGGGTTCAAGATATGCGCTGTACGAGTATAAAGGCAATAAAGTGTTGGGGGGATTCTTGGTGAATAGAGACGGGATAAAGCAGAAACGCAAACTCAGCAGCGCTTTCTCTCTAGTTTGCCTCACCCAGTACTCGAAATGTTTGAGAAATAAGACCCTTTTCGCGTTATGCTTTCCCCGCTGCTGAATTCATAAGTACCAGAGGACCTTTATATCACGGCCGGCCTGGTGAGGGCTACACCGGACAATGGGAAATGGTATGAAGTCCCACCGCGCTGAATTATACACTAGTCCTATATCGAGATTGGGGTGAAAATTGTGGTCGGTCAACTATTTATAAATGCAGCGGTGCCTCCACACATCCTGTTGGTGGCAGCTTTGGCGATAGTACTGATTTTAATCGACCTAAATCGGGTATTATTCTATTATATATATAAAAAAGGGCTTGTCATGTTTATATAGGAGAAGAATACTTGCTATAATTAAAGTGTATTTGATAATCTTCCCTTTTCTTAACTTTTAAACTGTTCCTCATTATTCGTGTTATTTTTTTTCATTTATCAAGGTATGTCTAGAGAGAGAGAGAGAGAGAGAGAGAGAGAGAGAGAGAGAGAGAGAGAGAGAGAGAGAGAGAGAGAGATCGCCATGCAGGGAAAGAATTATAAAGTTTGAAATATTCCCGCGACTCCGGATATTCTTTTGTTTGTCTTTCTCTCTTTCTCTTTCTCTTTTAATAACGAGTCCTTGGGGAACGGTGTGCTTGTGGAGAGAGAGAGAGAGAGAGAGAGAGACACACACACACACACACACACACACACACACACACACACACACACACACACACACACACACACACACACACACACACGGACCACTGGAGACAAAGAGAAATAAACAGCGACACAAGAAGCTATAAAACAAAAGGACTTCGGTGGTCCTCTCTCCCCCCACCCCCGCATACATGGCCCTTCCACCCCCCACCCCCACATACACACAGAAACACAAACACACGCCGAAAGAGACAAATCCACACACGCAGAACTTGAAACACTGGGGAAGAAAAACTGGCAGAGACGAATGAGAGAGAGAGAGAGAGAGAGAGAGAGAGAGAGAGAGAGAGAGAGAGAGAGAGAGAGAGAGAGAGAGAGAGAGAGAGAGAGAGAGAGCATAGTATAGGATTAATTGAGTTCTTTAGTATTTTTTGAAAAGTATGAGTCTCTCTCTCTCTCTCTCTCTCTCTCTCTCTCTCTCTCAAGTTACCAGTCTCAAAAGTTAAGTAGATTTCGTCCTGCTTCACTAACTCAAGTTCGAAGCTTCATTTTGACACTCGACACCCGTCCCGAAGCTTGGCGCGTTTCTGAGCGGATAATCTTTGCTCGCTGCCTCCGGTTCATAAATATATTAAAACAAGCGAGTAAGTTTCGATGTTAGGTGTAGGTCTTGCGTTTTTATATTTATAGGTCATTTGTTGTTGTTGTTGTTGTTGTTGTTGTTGTTGTTGTTGTTGTTTGTTTGTTTTCTTCTTTTCTTCATTTTCTTCTTCATCTCCACTCCAATTTCTTCTTCTTCTTCTTTTTCTTTTTCTTTTTTTTTATTCTTCTTCTTCTTGATGGTATTATTATTATTATCATTATTATTATTATTATTATTATTATTATTATTATTATTATTATTATTACTTTTGATGAGTTGTCTTTTTCTTTTAATTTATCTGCTATTTTTGCCCCCCGTCGCCTTTCCTGCTTTATTTATTTTTCATGAGTTTTATTCCGAGATGCTTTACCCTTTTTGAAAATTCTGCATTTTTGTTTGACTTCTTTCCTCCTTTCTTTCTTCTTCTCTGGCCTTTACCTGTTTTCGTTGAATTTAGGATTTTGCGTTTTCCTTTATTATCTCCGTATTTTTCCATTGCATTTTCTAAGACTCCGTGGAATTCTTTTCTCCTGCATTATTTCTCTCATCATCCTTCCTCTCTCTTTTTTTTTTTTTTGTCTTATTAGTTTATTTCTTTATCCATTCTTTGTCTATGAGTGTGTGTGTATGTGTGTGTGTTGATAATTTTTGAAGGTTGCGTTTCGTTGAAGGATTCGAACAGTTTCGTTTCAATGTTCATTTCTGTATTAGCAAAATTGGAGAGATACTATTCACTTTATGGCTGTTTATCTATGTATTTATTTATTCATTCATTTATTTTTCTTCTAGCCCTTGAAAAATAAGCAAGCGTTGTTTTAAGGTAGAGAAAAAAAATGATAAAGTTTGTGTAAAGTCTCGTTGTGTCTTCAAATATTGTTTCTGGCCAAGTTTAATTTTCTATACTCAAGTTAAAGGTTTGGGTAAGGGTTAGTTTTGCCGTTCATTAAATGTTCATTAAAGTTTAAGATTCTTAAAGTTTAGTGTTGTGGTCCATTAAAACTTAGCTTATAGTTAAAAGGTTTAAATTTGCGGTTCATTAAGGATTAATTTGAAGTTCACTAATGGTTCGTTTCGGGGATTTTAGATTAGAGTTCATTTTTTGTTAGGGTTCATTTTTTTTTTTTTTTTTTTTGTGGTTCATTGTTCGTTCGTTTAGGTGAATTTAGATTAGGGGTCATTTTTGTGCTTCATTAGTGATTCGTTTAAGGGATTTTAAATTATGGTTAATTTTTTATGCTTCATGATTGGTTCGTGTAAGGGATCCCAGACTAATGCATTCCAGACAAGGCTTCATTTGGATGTTGCCAGACAAGGGTACATTCTGGAAGGAGGTGTTTCGCCTGGAGCTTCGTTGAGGCAAGGAAGACTTAATCGAGTTACCACCTTCGATTCCCGAAAGTTTGGCTAAAGTTACGCCGTGAGAGTTGTACGAATGCAAGGTCCGTGAGACGAGGCAGCATGAAACGGCGAACCAGGATACAGTGAAGCAGAACAAACTGAATTACAAAACAATGCTACCATGAAACTGTAAGCACCACTATCACTGTTACTAGAATCTGTAGTACTTGTGAACTACTGAACCAGGATATTGTGAAGCTGAAGAGACTGAAACACAGAAAATTGAACCATAACGCAATAAAACCCATTAGGAGAACCGAAATTCCTTGAGTCTTCTTATCCCTAAACCAAGATATATTGAATCATTCGCGGTGAACCAGGCTGAAGAAACAGCGAATTAGGATAAAATGAAGCTGAAGAGACTGAACCACAGAACACTGGACCCACAAAGCCTATTAGTAAAACCGACATTTCTTGAGATTTTGAGCCCACGCACCAAGTTGTATTGAACCATTAACAGTGAAATAGAGCGAAAAAACAATGAACCAGAACAATAGGTCATGACGGAGCGTGAGGTGAATCAAAGCGAGCGAGAGATAACTTAGTTCTTCCTTCCGATAATTAAATGATGAAAAGTTCCAGTCGGGGGTTTAAAAGTTTCTGAAAGCGGCCAGACGGAAAGGATCCCGTGAGAAACAACGCAGCGGGACGGAGGACCAAGGACAAATACGCTTAAATTGTGACACTGAAATGAAAGTAGACGCATCAAATTCGCTTCCCTTCCTATTAACGATTTGAAACATTACGAAATCGCACTGAAAACCAACTTACACCACTTTTTCTTTGCCATTCATTCTCTTGTGTATGCGTCAAATGTGCACGAAAGCCTTGTTAACTTTACACTTATACTCAATACCACCAAGAGGTACACTTGATTGCACCACCTAAAGAGCCCAGGTATAACTTTTTATTGGAGACTTTTAAGTTCGAATGAGCTGTTAACAACTTTACTCAGGACACGAGGATCTGTCAGGGAAGTTATTACGAGGCCTGTGTCGCTAGTTAAGACAATGAATAATTACCTCCCGTACCTCCTGTGTGTGGCAGGCGTGTGGATGTAGAGTGTTGAGTTAAGTTGATTTCCTGTTAATGGCGTCTTGAATGGACCGTTTTCCGTGTAGAGAACGTGCAAGGGCGACTATTTTTATTTTAGTGTGTCGTATTTATGTTTGTTTTGGTGTTTTGTAAGGATGTAGCTCTGCCTTGGACTTGCATGATGAAACAATGAAGGGTGGTGTTGAGAATACGAGTCATGTTATTGGATGTGTTTTGCAAGGCTTGTTTTTTGTGATTTATTTGTGAATGTTAGATGCTTTAGTGGTTGCAGGCGTTAGTTCTGAATTTTGGTGCAGTTATGTAAAGGAAATGTGTACTCCGTCAGAAAGGTGTGTATGTGTGGTTAGGTGTGCTGGGTAAATTCTATTCTAGACCTTAAACGTAGAGTTCTATGCCAAACATGTCGCTGTGTTGCACAAGGAATTCTATTTTTGTTTCAGAGTGTTGGTGTCCCGTGCTGTTGCTTCGAGTGTGGCCAGTGAGTATTGCGAGGTTTCTGTTTTCAAATGCATGTTTTTTTGTTGTTTTTTTTTCACGTTGGTATTCTTGACGGTCAGAAACCTTGTGGTAGAGGAACAGTTCAGTGTTGGACATTCAGAGATATAGTGTTTATTCTATCCAAAGCTTGTTTTAAGATTTATTACAAGTAAGCATTCTTTTCATCTCTTTTACTTCTGCTGTGCTACATATGACATACTCTTAATTAAAAAGTAATTTGAATGTATCCAATAGAGTGTTAAGATCGTGATATTAAAATGAAAACTCGGAAGGCTTTTAAAAAATTTAACTTTTTGCTCAACAGTGAACATACAAAAAAAGCCTTTGATGCGCTAATAAAAATGTATATATTCGTGCTCAAAAGGGTGACAAAAAATGCACCTAATGGAGTGTTAAAGTAGTGACGCAAAAAATGTACACCCAGACGCTTTCCAAATGACACTTTTGCTAAGCATTTAACAAGAATGTATTTAACGAGCCGCTATGGACTGAATAAATAAGAAGAAAAAATAATTACGATTTTAAAATGTTAATGTTATGTAAATTTTTCTCATTCTGAAAATGCAAACACGTGCAATAAGTACACACATTTTTTTCCAAACTCCTCAACGCCTCACTATTTTTCTCTCTACCTTTGAGAGGAACGTAATTAAAATTCTGACCCATATGCGTATGATTTATTGTATTGCATTTTAATTCCAGACACATAAAGATATATAGATGAATAAATCACACAAATAGTCTATATCCAATAAGATATTAAAAACCTGAGGGGGGTTCTATTGCCCTTTGAGGAGTGATATATATACTGATAAACTCACACGATAGGAATTTTAGGAAAGACTCGAGGGAAAACACACACACACACACACACACACACACACACACACACACACACACACACACACACACACACACACACACACACGGGTCCTTTGACTCAGCTATCCTCTAATTTCAACTTAATTCTTTTTTTCAACTTGGTGTGCGGGACCGAGACCAGAGAGACCTTCCTTTCACCCTCGCTCACAAACAGTTGAACCTTTGGGGAGTGGAGGAGATGCGCTTCTTCTTTTTCTTTTTCTTTTTCTTTTTCTTTTTTTCTTCTTCTTCTTCTTTCTTGTTTTTTTTTCTTGTTCTTGTTCTTTTTTCTTTTTCTTTTTTTCTTCATCTTCTTCTCCATACTCTTTCATCTCCCTCCTCCTCCTCCTCCTCCTCCTCCTCCTCCTCCTCCTCCTCATTAATCTTCCTGTCGTCATGAATACCCACATCCTCCAATTTACATACGTTTTATTATTAGAAGCTCAATTTCCTCCTCCTCTATCTCCTCCCCGTCCTCTTCCTCCTCTTCTTCCTCTTCTTCCTTATATTCTTCCGCCTTCTTATCTTCCTCCATCTTCTCTTCTCCTCGCGAATTTCTTTATATCATGTCCTTCACGAAAAGAATAACCGTGTGTGTGTGTGTGTGTGTGTGTGTGTGTGTGTGTGTGTGTGTGTGTGTGTGTGTGTGTGTGTGTGTGTGTGTGTGTGTTCCAATCCCTTTCTCTTCATTGTCTTAATACTTAAACTCCGAACTTTTATTTATTTTTAAGCCTTCTTCTCCATCTTCTTTTTTCTTTTTTTTATTTTATTTTCTTCCTTCTCCTTCTCCTTTTTTCTCCATTACTTTTTCTTCTTCATCTTCTTCATTGCTCTATTTCTTTTCCTTTGATTTTGGGATTTATTTTTCATCTTGCATTAAGTTGCTTCTATTTTCCCACTCGAGTCTAATGGAGTTTAAGGGTGAAGCGCATCAGAGAGAGAGAGAGAGAGAGAGAGAGAGAGAGAGAGAGAGAGAGAGAGAGAGAGAGATCCTTTTTGAGGTTGTGATCTGTTATAATTCCTTTCTTTTTTTAATGTCTTTGAACTGCAACTAGTCTCTCTCTCTCTCTCTCTCTCTCTCTCTCTCTCTCTCTCTCTCTCTCTCTCTCTCTCTCTCTCTCTCTCTCTCTCTCTCTCTCTCTCTCTCTGCATCCTTCCCTAAATTTTCCGTATGTGGATGTAGACTTTTTCTTTTTCCTTGATTTCTTTTTGTCAATGGAAACGCTGTGTGTTTGTGTGTGTGTGTGTGTGTGTGTGTGTGTGTGTGTGTGTGTGTGTGTGTGTGTGTGTGTGTGTGTGTGTGTGTGGGTGTGTGTGTTAATTTAGCATGTTGTGTATAGCAGCGTTGTAAATTAAGTGAATAATCAATGACGCCACTTAAATGTATGTATACAATATTCATAAGACTTTTGGAAGCGGCCGAGGATCGTGTATTATTCAAAGGAGACTCCTGGTGGATCTGTTTATTATTGTCATTGCTGCTGCTGTTGTTGTTGTTGTTCTTGTTATTGGTGGTGGTGGTGGTGGCGGTGATGGTAGTATTATTATTATTAGTTATTATTATTATTACCGTTATTGTTATTATCACTACTAATTCAGCTGACATTACTACCTCCATTTCTTTCATAACTTATTACTTTTATTGCATTACAATTTTAACGATACCAAGCGTCACTACTTTTCCTCTTTCCCTTCCTCTTGGCAATATGTAGCATCATGGATCATGGAGGAGGAGGAGGAAGGAAAGACTTGAGGTAGTAAGAGGAACAGGAAGAGGAAGCAGAAACCGACCTGAGAAGGGAAAACAAGAATATTGCATCTTAGTAATATTCGTTACCGTGACTTGTGGGGCTTTGTGCGTGTGCCTGTTGTATTTTTCAGCGGTCTTCGTCATCGTCACCTTCGTTCTCTATGTACTACAACCTAAAAACCCTAAAAATACGAAGATTTTCTCTTGGTCAGAGCAGAAAGAGAGCGCTGGAGGAAGAGAAACTAAAGAAAAAAAAAAAAAAAAAAAGATGTGGGAAACGAAACAGGATGTGGGTCAAAATATATTCCATGCCTGGTCAGGTCACGCCAGGTCAGGTATCTTTTTCAGTTTGACCTTTAAACATTCTGTGGAGGACGAGGGGAACAAAGGGAGAGAAAGCGAAGGGAAGAGAAGGGAAGCAAACAGAAGAGTCAGTAGAAAGAAGGAAGTGGGGATATTGAAAAAAAGGGGGAAAAGAGACCCATTTACTGAAAATAAACTTGATAAATAGAGAGAGAGAGAGAGAGAGAGAGAGAGAGAGAGAGAGAGAGAGAGAGAGAGAGAGAGAGAGAGAGAGAGAGAGAGAGAGATAGCAACAAAAAATGTAAAAGAGACTAATTCGCTGGAAATGCTGCTGAATGAGAGAGAGAGAGAGAGAGAGAGAGAGAGAGAGAGAGAGAGAGAGAGAGAGAGAGAGAGAGAGAGAGAGCCTTGCTCAACGTGTCAGAATTTTGACATAGGAGAAGAGAAAGATAAGAAAAGGAGAAAGATAAAGAAAGGAGTGAAAAAAAGCATGAATGATCAAGGTCGAGAAGAGAAATAAGGAGATACGTTTTAGATGGGGGAAATAAAATAAATAATAGAGGAAAAACACGAAAATAAGACTTCATAGAAGGAAGTAAAAAAAAAAAGGAAAGAAAAACCGGGGAGGAAAACTTGTGTAGGAACGAGAATTAAAGAAAAATAGAGAAGAAAAACAATAAAGTTTAAGGAAATAAGATAAAAAAAAATAGAGGAAAATAAACGTCAAAAGGTGGAATGCATCATACGATTGGATTAGTTAAGGAACTCTGTAAAGAAAAGAAATCTGTCAAAGAAATGGGGAGAGGAAAAGGAAGAAGAAAAAAAGTAAAGGCGAAGCGAATAGAATAAATGGAAAGTAAATTTCGAGCACACGACAAGAGGGAGGGATGAAAAGAGGAAGAGAGAGAGAGAGAGAGAGAGAGAGAGAGAGAGAGAGAGAGAGAGAGAGAGAGAGAGAGAGAGAGAGAGAATTAACAGAAAGTCACAGTTTCCTGCTTCGTTTTCTGTTTTTATATTTTTTTCACTTTGGTCATTTTTCTTTCCTTTTCCTTCTTTTGAAACGCAACTTTCGGTTGACTCTTCCAGCTCCAGCTCCAGAGAGAGAGAGAGAGAGAGAGAGAGAGAGAGAGAGAGAGAGCTAGCTTCATGCACGAGAAAACTTGTATTCAAAGAAGAGCAAATAGATATAAACTTCATTTTCTCAAGTAACTCGAGGCATTCTCTCTCTCTCTCTCTCTCTCTCTCTCTCTCTCTCTCTCTCTCTCTCTCTCTCTCTCTCTCTCTCTCTCTCTCTCTCTCTCTCTCACATAATTTCGTCTCACGTCCTTCGTCCCATTTTTCATTCATTTCTTTTTTTAAGTCCACCTGCGTGTCTGGTCTGGTCGGGTCAGCTCAGGTGGGACAGGTGTTGGCGCGTGGGTTAATTGGCCAGGTAGAGGCAGGTGAGGAGAGGCTGGGAGGGGGACGGGGTGGCGTTCCCTACATGCATGGTGGCGATTTGGGAATAAAATAGATGACGACTGAGTATATTTTTTATTTTTTTATGTTATCGTGTGTGTGTGTGTGTGTGTGTGTGTGTGTGTGTGTGTGTGTGTGTGTGTTAGGGAAATTGTGATTGATTAGATTATTAGTCTCGATTACCTGTCTTTGCATCCGTTACCCGTCCAATTCCCCACCAATCCTTTCCTCTCCTCTTCTTTTAGCCACCTCCTCTTTCATGGCGTCCGTTACTCGCCTTTTTCTTTCCTCCATCTCTTCCTTCTCCTCCTCTTCTTCCTCTTCCTTATCTTCCTCTTTCTCCTCCTCTTACATGGTCATGCTATACTTCATTTCATATTTTGCCCCCTCCCCCCTTTTATTTTATCCTCCTCCTGCTCTTTTTTTTTCGTCTTCCTCTTCCTCCTCCTCCTTCTCCTCTTCTTCTTCCTCCTCGTCTTCCTCCTCCCCTCCAGGCATCAGGTCGTCGCCTCAGCGTGTGTATGCAGATAGAATTTGCAATATTTCACGCGTTGAGAGTTTTCTATGCTGCAATTTTTTCTTTGCATCTTCCGGTTCACAATGATTCATCTCAGTCTTGGTCCTGCGTAGTCTCTCTCTCTCTCTCTCTCTCTCTCTCTCTCTCTCTCTCTCTCTCTCTCTCTCTCTCTCTCTCTCTCTCTCTCTCTCTCTCTCTCTCTCTCTCTCTCTCTCTCTCTCTCTCTCTCTCTCTCTCTCTAGGTGGTTCGTTATTGGCAATATAAGTGTATTCCTGTGTGTGTTTGTGTGTGTGTGTGTCTTCGTACCTGAGAGGAATTTGCATAAGCTGAGTACTTTATGTGACGCGTCCTCCTCCCTCGTGTGTTTTACGTGCGTTCCCGTGCACCGCCTGACCTTGCCGGGGATGGAAGGACTCAGGACTCGCCTCGCAGTGGACGTCTACAAAACTACGCGGCGCTAAATAAACAGGAACCCTCGACGTGGGAATTATATATCTGTGCTTTTTCTCGCCCCGGAGCTCTGTAAGTCGCCGCCTGTCACTCGATTTTTGCCGCAAGCTTTGTCGTGTTTCTTATATATCTGTGTAATTAGGAAGAGGAATTATGGGTATTTTATGTTTTCTTTTATTATTCGCTTAGATTTTTTTTTCTATCCAGCAATTAATCATCAGTATTGTATCATGTTATTACTGGTCCTTCTCCTGCTGGTTTTGTCATATTTTTTTTCATTAATTTTCATGGCGCAGGTAAATTATTCATGTTCTTTTTATAGTTTTATTATTAATGTACGTTTCGTTAGTTTTTTTTCTCTCTTTTTATCTGACTCTCAGCTGATTATAATTTTATCAGCTATTCCTCATGTATTTCAGCTCTGCAGGTTTATATATGACTTATGTTTTATTTTACTTGTATTTCAACTTTGAAGCACTAAGTCATAATTCATCGTTTCTTGATTCTTTCTCTTTAGTTTTTTTTTTTTTCTTTTTCTCTTGTCAATATCCAATCGTTTATCGCTTACATGTCACCAGCAAGTCTATATTTCACGAGTGTCTTCTTATTTTGCGCTTCACTCTCAGGCACTTAACCATTTCTTTATTTTTCCTCCTCGCAGATAGAGTTTGCAGTGTCCACCATCCGTCTTAAACTTTTGCCTCCCATGAGAGTATGAGTCTCCGCTCCTGTGTTTGTGCTTTTGACTTTATTTTGGGGTAGAAACTCACGCCCACCAGCTATTTCCGGCTCTATTCCCAGCGACACTTACTAAACTCGCAAATTAGTTTTCCTCATATTTTTTTTTCGCTACAAGTCTTTTCTTCTCCCAAATTAACTATAAAGCGTAAATCACTCTTTGCGTTTAACTACCACGCTTTAATCTTGCTTACTTGTACTGCGTCCTTTTCTTTTTACCTTCGTTTTTCCAGTTGTAAGTCTTTTCACGGCCGGAATTAACTATAAGCCGTAGATCACTGTCCTTATACTTAACTGCTGCCTTTTAACCTCGCTTACTGTTACTGCTTCCCTCTCCGCGCGCCGCCATTTCCCGGGACAAATATCTCGGTAATAATTCTCGCTCCTTTTAAACTTCAGCAGGCACTAACAGTATATCTTTTTTTTACCTTACGTGACTGTGTTTGCATGGACGCCTGCCATCTGTATAATGTCCTCAGTTTTATAGTTTCATTTCGCGGCTCCGTTTTTACTGACAAGCTTTCAACTAGCAATTTACGTTCACTCATTTTTAACTAAAACACCAACGATGCTTTTTTTTTTTTCTCTCTTTCTCTTTCTCTCTTTCTCCTCCCATTCCAGGCATGACCACGTAACTCGCGGCCTCCATGAAAGACTCGACACTCAAAAATTCTCTCCGGTTTCGTGGTTTTATTTCTTTTTGTACATTTTCTTTCCATGTTGAAGCGCTTAATTCTTTATAACATGGAACGTAAAGTGTTTATCTACTGTACATATTTCTTATCCCTTGAAACTAAATGTATATCGTGTTTATTTCTTTTTTTTATTGGGGTTTGTTTTTGTATATTTAACGTGAAAAAGGGACAGTTCTCGGACACAAAATAACAAAAACATGGAAAGAAGACCCTCCATTCCCAGAAGATTAAAAAAATATATATACATAGGGGAAGGTAACCCTGCCGCTCCCAAAAGACAAAACAAAAAAAGAAATTCTAAAAGTGACGCTATTTTATTTCCGGAGATGTATTAATTTTCTTCTTCTCTCTCTGGCAATACTTCGTCATGATATTAACTGCCCATAATTGTTGCTGCCCATTTTGAATCAAACCTCAAAGTCAACTAATGCTGCTTTTCTGTGTGTACTGTGCCGCCTTCTCCTTCTGTGGATAAATTTACTGCTTTGAAAATTAATTCCTTTGTTTCTTTCGGTCGTACTAGTAACATTTCTTATTTCATTATCCATTTAGTTACTTCAACTATAAAATTCTTTTCCGTTACAAGAAACACGGAAGACTGTGTAATTTTTCTTTCCTGTCCGGCTCGTTATGCATTTTTAATGGACGAATAGACCTTTTGATATTTTGTCTGTCTCTTTTTAGAAAATATTTTTAGAGTTTTATTTGCGGCCTCTGCCTTGACTCTCAACACACTGATTTTTTTTTCTCTCTCTCTTGCTCCAGCTCACTTAGCCTGCTGCTTTTTTAATGGACGAATGAACTTTTTGAAATTCTGTATCTCGATTCCTTTTTCTCCTTTTTTTATCGGTGGTTTTATTTGCGGCTCCGGTCTGACCCTCAACTTAGTGATGCCTGAGCCAGCCTGAGACGCGCTAAGCCTCTTAGTGCCACCCTGCAGCGCCCCGCCCCGCCCCTCCCAGACCCTACTCCCGCACGGCACCCCCGCTTCCCTCTCTCTTTCCAATGGCACTGTGACTTTCCTCGCTTTTTCCTTCCAATGCCGGCCTGACTCTCCCTCATCCTCTTTCTATGGCATGCTAACTTTCCCCTCCCCCTTTTCCCCTCTATGGCACCCTGGCTCTCCCCTCATCTCCTCCTAGTGGCACTTCCTCTTCCCCCTTGTCACCCTCACTCTCCTCCCTTCTCTTCCTCCTCCTTCCCATGTCAGCCTCACTCTTCCCTCATCTCCCCTCAGTGCTACCTTCCCTTCCTCCCCCCTCACGCTGCCCTCCCACCCCCTTCCCGCTGCCTGCAAGGTGTCAAGTGCCTCGCTGCGAAATGGAAATGGCACGCTTGTGAAATTATGCGTTTCTTCCGTAAATTAGTTTTCGTTTTCAGTCTCCCACCTCTATTTTTACTTTTTATTTTCTTTTTAGGTAATTGATTGGATTTCCTCGCGTCATTACCTGGGATTAATTCCGGAGATTGAGAAAATTCATGGAGTGCTTTATTTTATATATTTTATTTTATTTTATTTATTTGTTTTTAAAGTTGATTTATTTGTTTGTTTATTTATTTATCCGTTTCCTGTTTTGTCTGTCGGAGAATAAGTTTTGTTATGAAGATTGAAAAACTACATGATTTATTTATTTATTTATTTATTTATTTATTTATTTGTTTATTTTATTTACTTATTTGTTTATCTGTTTATCCGCTTCCTGTTCTGTCTGAGAATAAGTTGAATTTCCTCTCTCTCTCTCTCTCTCTCTCTCTCTCTCTCTCTCTCTCTCTCTCTCTCTCTCTCTCTCTCTCTCTCTCTCTCTCTCTCTCTCTCTCTCTCTCTCTCTCTCTCTGATTATTCTATTTCGCCCTTAAAAGCGTTGACACAGGCCAGCTCCCCGGCGCAGACAGTTAGCAGGCCCATTGTTCTCTGTAATGGTTGTTGTTGCTGCTAATTTATATCTTATCGAAAATATGTCACGAAAAGTTTTATGTGTCAGTGTTTGTTTGCATCACCGGGACGACTGGTCTATGTAGAAGCTTTATTGTCAGTCAGCATTTTTCCCATATATCCTGAGTCTATTTTCACGTGTTTTTGTTCGAGCTTGAAAAATAAAGTGGGCCAATATTAGGGTTTCTCTCTCTCTCTCTCTCTCTCTCTCTCTCTCTCTCTCTCTCTCTCTCTCTCTCTCTCTCTCTCTCTCTCTCTCTCTCTCTCTCTGTCTCTGTCTCTGTCTCTCTCGTATGTTTTCAAGTCTTTGTGTCAGTACTTGAATAAATGAGAAGTTATCATTTTGTTTCCCGTATATTTTCACGTGTTTGTTTCCTTGAATGAAAAGGGAAAATTGTGTTAGCTGTTCCAAATTGTTCAACGTTTCTGGGAGTGTTGGGAAAATTGGTATTATTTTTTTTTATTTTCTTGTGTTTTTGTTTGTCCTTGAAAAAGAAAGAGAAATTAGCAACACTTCTTTTTGTTCATTTTCAGTTGCTTTGGTGCGTCCTTGAAATAAAAAAATAAAATAAATAAAAAAAGTCGTTTTTTTCCTTACATTTTCAGCTGCTTTTATTCATCCTTGAAAAAATCAACATTACCTTCTATGCTACATCTATCTTTCCATTAAACAATACCAAGATCACATCAACGTCTTTACCAGAATCAGCTCATTTCTCTGGAAGGGGGAAAAAAATTTGTAAGCGTTTTATTGAAAGACATTCGTTTTTACCCCAGGGAAAATTGTTCCTTTATTTTCCTTTTATTAGGACCAATTGCTTTTGTTCTGGAGGGAGGGAAAAAAACAAACATTTCTTTTGTTCCTCTGAATGAGTGGAATACGAAATGAGAGTCAATGGGGAAGGAGGGAGGGAGGGAGGGAGGGAGGGAGGGAAGGAAGGAAGGGAAGAAGGAAGAGAAAGGAGGGATAACAGAGAAGGGCTGAGTAAAGAGTAAGAAACACATAGAAAGAAAATAGGAAAAAAATGTAAACGTGAGGATTTCGAAGACAAGCGAGAGACGAATCCAGAGAGAGAGAGAGAGAGAGAGAGAGAGAGAGAGAGAGAGGAAGGAAAGAAGGGAGAGGCCGGAAGAGGGAAAGACAGATGACGAGATTGAAAGAGAAGAAAACAGAATAAAAGGAAAAGAAAAGGGATAACGTGAAAAAATAGAGACCAATGAAACGCAGAGGGACAAAGATGGAAAACTGAGATTACGAAGGAAAGAGAAGGAAGAGGAAAAGGAGAAGAGGCAAATGAAGAGGACATAAAAACAGGGAAGCAGAAGGGAAACGAGGAAGTGTAAGACTGAGGAGGAACAAGGAAGCAGAGAGGAGAAAATCGACCAAGAGGACAAATGAGGAGAAGGAAAACAGGGAAACAAAATTTGTATAAAGATTTAGGAAACAAAATATAAATGGAGACCAGAAAAAAATGAAAATAGAGAATGAAGAAACAAAGAGGAAATAAAAGAAAATAGACAATAAGGAAAGAATGAGGTAAAATAATAAGAAAACGAAGACAAAAGAGAGAGAGAGAGAGAGAGAGAGAGAGAGAGAGAGAGAGATAGAGGAATGAGACATAGGGAAGACAAACACAGGCCTGAGGTAAAAAGGGGAAGAAAGGAAAGATTAATGATAAAGAAGGAGGTAAAGAGAAAAGGGAGGGATAATTGAGGGAAATAATGAGAGATGCTCCTGAAAGGCATAAAAGCTGCCGAATCAAAGAAGATTTTATGGGATAACCTTAGAGGGAAGGAAGATAATTAATGATGATGATTATGATGATTGTAATAATGAGGCGGGAGACATAGCGAGAAATATATTCATAGTTATCAAATATATATTCTTATCTTTTATTTTCTTTAAATACTAAGGAGTCTTGGAAAGAGGACAAAATGAGAAAGGGGGAAAAAAAAAGGAAGGCCTGTTTTAGATTTCTGCTCCTAGAATTACAACTACAGTACAGGGATAAAACAAATGTTGGTCTATTTAGTTTCAGAGGTGAAAGGAAATTATTATCTCATTACCTGAACGTAATTACATAAACTCCTATAAAAGACACCGGTTATGTGATGCACTAATAGAATTCAACACACAGTCACACACATACAATTTTTTTTTTACCTTATTTCTCGCATTTTCACTTATTTCCTTAACTAAATCACTTTATTCCATTTATTTCCCTTTTCCTGCGTATTTATCCTTCTCTTCCTTTATACATCGTCCATTCCCAGCAAATTTCCCGCAATACCTCCTGTCTTGCATCACCTCTCCCTGTTCCTCTCACCAGTCCCCTCTCCAGTCCCCTTATCCCTCTCCCCCTCCCCTCCTGACCAGACACCCGCCCTCCCTGGCCTGTAAATCCTGCATATCCCCTCTCCATTCCACATGCATGTCGTCTGGCACCCCCATCATCCTTCCCTCTCCCCTCTCAGCTCCCCATCCCCCAGCCATGTGTTTCCCTTCCCTCCCTTCCTCCCCTCCTTCCCCCTCCTTGGCCCACGAAGCAGGACACAACACAGTTATTCCATTGAAAGTGTTGCATCATATCGCTGCTCGTCTCTCTCTCTCTCTCTCTCTCTCTCTCTCTCTCTCTCTCTCTCTCTCTCTCTCTCTCTCTCTCTCTCTCTCTCTCTCTCTCTCTCTCTCTCTCTCTCTCACTTTGATATCATATGAAAATAGATACTGAGAGAGAGAGAGAGAGAGAGAGAGAGAGAGAGAGAGAGAGAGAGAGAGAGAGAGAGAGAGACTTGAGGATCAAAAGGAGGAGGAGGAGAAGGAGTAGGAGGAAGAGGAAGAAAAAACAAATATATAAGAAGAAAAGAAGGAAGAAGCAAGCAAAATAGAGAAAAAATATGTGAAAAGGGAACCGGATAACAAAAGGAAGGAAAGAAAAAAGAAAGAAAGAAAGAAAGAAAGAAGGAAAGAAAGAAACTCCTCTCATTTTAAGAATAGAGAGAACGGGAGGAAGATGAGGAAATACACTGAACACTCAAGAGGAAAAAGGAAAAGAAGACAAAGATGTGACGAGAGAAATGAAAAAAAAAGGAACATAATGAAAGGGAAAAAGTGAAGGAAAAAGAAAACAGGACATGAAAAGTGGAGGAAAGAAGGCGGAACAAGGAAAATGAGAGTAATGAGAGGGAAAATTGTATACAAATTCATGATAAAAAAAAAGAGCGAGAAACTGAAAACCTGACCGGAGAGAAAGAGAGAGAGAGAGAGAGAGAGAGAGAGAGAGAGAGAGAGAGAGAGAGAGAGAGAGAGAGAGAGAATCATGGCGAATAAATGTGACAGGAAGAGATTGTAAATGGAGATCAGGCAAGAAAAGTGAAGAAAAAAAGATGAAGGTTGAATTTAAGGAGGCAAAATAAAAGAAACACACACACGCACACACACTTTTTTTTTTATTTTGTTTGTTTTCACATTTATTGCATTGTTTTTTTTTTCTCTTTTTTTTTCTTTTTCTCAATTTCTTTTTTAAAAATTTCACGTTTGTTTTTCATTTTTTATTTATTTTCATCATTTATTTTTTTTATCTATTCCTGAGTGACACGTTGGCTTGTTTTCATGCTGCTTTATTTTATTTTCCTGCTTTTTTTCATGCTTTTATTAAATTTGCACCGAATGGGGAGTGAATACGTGTGTGTGTGTGTGTGTGTGTGTGTGTGTGTGTGTGTGTGTGTGTGTGTGTGTGTGTGTGTGTGTGTGTGTGTGTGTGTGTGCTTTTTTCCCTGTCAGCGTGAAACAAAGTGGGAAGCCAGTTTTTCCTTTTTTTCCCTATTTTTATCTTCTTTCCTTCTACCTTTTTATTTTTTTCCATATTTTTAAGTGTCTTCCTCCATTTTTATTTTCCTTGACTCTCTCTCTCTCTCTCTCTCTCTCTCTCTCTCTCTCTCTCTCTCTCTCTCTCTCTCTCTCTCTCTCTCTCTCTCTCTCTCTCTCTCTTCCTTTCGTATTTAATGAGGCAGAAGACACTTTCTTCACCTCCCTCTTGCCTCCTTCTTTACTCCTTTCCTCTCTTTATCGCCTTTTGGTGTGCTCTCTCTCTCTCTCTCTCTCTCTCTCTCTCTCTCTCTCTCTCTCTCTCTCTCTCTCTCTCTCTCTCTCTCTCTCTCTCTCATTTATTTTCCTTTGTATTCTCTTACCAACACCTCCTCCTCCTCTTCCTCCTCCTCCTCCTCCTCCTCCTCCTCCTCCTCCTCCTCTTCTTGTGAGTGGCCCAATAGTTAAATATGATTGAACTTAACTAACCTTTTGCACAAGAAGAGGAAAGGAAAAGGAAAATGAACCCGGAAGGAGACAAGGTGTCGTGTGTGTGTGTGTGTGTGTGTGTGTGTGTGTGTGTGTGTGTGTGTGTGTGTGTGTGTGTGTGTGATGAAACGTACATTCTTAGATCACCTATTAGTGCGCAAAAGTCTTTCTTGTGAACGCTTATGAATATCCATGTATGGTAATCACACACACACACACACACACACACACACACACACACA
Organism: Scylla paramamosain; assembly: GCF_035594125.1. Taxonomy (NCBI): domain Eukaryota; kingdom Metazoa; phylum Arthropoda; class Malacostraca; order Decapoda; family Portunidae; genus Scylla; species Scylla paramamosain. The sequence continues at coordinate 2,796,142 of NC_087174.1, forward strand.
CACACACACACACACACACACATACACAGTTTAGGTATTATGACTGTCTAGTTCTCCTCTCTCTCTCTCTCTCTCTCTCTCTCTCTCTCTCTCTCTCTCTCTCTCTCTCTCTCTCTCTCTCTCTCTCTCTCTCTCTCTCATCTTCCTTTTATTTTCTCTCCTTTCCTGTTATTCTTTATTTTTCTTTCTTTATCCTTCCTCCCGTACTTGTCTTTATCACCACCACCACCACCACCACCACCACCACCACCACCACCTTCTCTGTGTATGATGTCACGTGTTATTTGTTTACCACTCATCACGTGACACGCACAGCTGATCTCTCGTCACGCTCCTTGCCTCGTCCGTCCTGCTCCTCCTCATTCTCTCATTATCCTCCCTTGTCTTCTCTATCATCATTATTACCTGTTATTTTCCTTTCTTTCTCATTTTTTTCTCCTTTTTTTCTCTTATTCTCATTGTCCTTTGTCATGTTCCTTTGTTTTTTTTTTCTTCTAGTCTTCTTTGTTGTCTTGTTTCGAATAGTTTTTTTTTTCAATATTCGTTTTGTTTTTGCCTTGATTTTCTAATTCTTTGCTTTAGTTTCGAATTTTCTTGCATGTAGTTTTCTTCCATTTTTTTTCTTTTTTCTTCATTGATGTGTCTCTGCCAGAAAACTACTTCATGTTCTTGTTCTTCTTCTTCTTGTTGTTCTTCCTCTTCGTCTTCATCTTCATCTTCATCATCATCATCTTCTCCCTCCTCCTCCTCCTCCTCCTCCTTTGGGTCTCCTTCATTCCTTTAGTCGCCATTAACACCTACGTAGAGAGAGAGAGAGAGAGAGAGAGAGAGAGAGAGAGAGAGAGAGAGAGAGAGAGAGAGAGAGAGAGAGAGAGAGAGAGAGATGGGAACTAGTAGTGGAAAACATGGAAGAGTTGAAAGTGGGAGATGGAAGGTAAAGGAGATGGGAAGAAGAGGTGGAAATGGGAGAGAGAGGGAGAGAAGAGAAGAGGGAAAATGAAGAGATTCCCAAGAGAGAGGAAAGTCCAATTACCAAACCAATCACCCTCTTTCTCTCTCTCTCTCTCTCTCTCTCTCTCTCTCTCTCTCTCTCTCTCTCTCTCTCTCTCTCTCTCTCTCTCTCTCTCTCTCTTACATCCCCTTTATTTTCTTTCTCCTTCCATCTCTCTTTCCTTTCTTTCTACCCATTGTTCTTTCCTTCCTTCCTTCCTTCCTTCCTTCCTTCCTTCCTTCCTTCCTTCCTTCCTTCCTCACAAAAAACATGCAATTATTTATTCATTCAGTAAAAACGTCAGTCTTCAATCCCGAGTTTTTGTTTTCTCCTCTGTTTAAAAGTTTTGAGTTGCATTTGGCAGCAGAGAGAGAGAGAGAGAGAGAGAGAGAGAGAGAGAGAGAGAGAGAGAGAGAGAGAGAGAGAGAGAGAGAGAGAGAGAGAGAGAGAGACTGAGAATAACACAACAAAAGAAAATATTTCCATCATCTTCCTTCATTTCCCCTTCACTTCCCTTCACCTTCACCATCATTTTCCCCTCATCAACTCATCGTCCCTTCACCACGTCACCCATCACGGCTCCTCTCTCTCCCCTCTTACCCTTTCTCATCTGCTGTTGTGAATAATAGTAATAATAATGATTTTTCTTGATAAAGATGAGAAGAATAAAGAATAACAAGAAATATGATTAAAAATGGTGCAATGCTGAAGAAAGGCAGTGTTAATTAGATATTCTGTCACTAATGATGGTAGATATTGCTGCTACAGCCACCCAGTTGTGCGATTTGCGGCAGAATTTATAATGATTGCCCGCCAGAAAAACAGCTTATCCCACAAACAATAAAGCACTCCACACAAAAGCGGCCAATCCATTCATTGCAATCCACCGCCTCGATAACAAACCTTATTTTACTCTCCATCACTGGCCACCCCCTTCCTCCCTTCCTCCCTCCCTCAGTTCCTCTCCATCCTTCATCCCCCCTCCCCTTCATCCCCCCACACTTCCCCACCACTCACATTGCTTATCCAGGCCACAACTTTCCCTTATCCACTAACCACCAACCACCACTTAAACTGTATCCACCAAGGCAGAGTTCCTGTGACTCCCTTCCATAACTTAACTCTTAATTCTTTTCGCTCCCAAGTCTGTAGCCTTTCTCCCCTTTCTCCTCCTCCTCCTCCTCCTCCTCCTCCTCCTCCTCCTCCTCCTCCTCCTCATCCTGCTTCTGCTTTTCTTCCTCCTCAGCAGATATAGAGCCCCCAGGTGATTTTCCTCTTCTTCCTCTTCCTTCTATTCCTCCTCCCGCTCCTCCTCCTCCTCCTCCTCCTCCTCCTTCTTCTTCTCTCCAGATATATGTGCTTCTGGGAGGTGCCTGTCTAGTACTGGTTGTGGTGGTGGTGGTGTTGGTCATGATGGTGGTTGCAGTGATGGTGGTGGTGATGGTGATCTCATGGGAGTGTCTCTGTGTTTGTGTGTGTGTGTGTGTGTGTGTGTGTGTGTGTGTAGGTGGGTGTTTGTGTTTGATATGGATTCTGTTTTTCTTCATTCTTCTTTTTCGCTTTTAGCTGAATTGCCTGTGTTTATATTGTGTGTGTGTGTGTGTGTGTGTGTGTGTGTGTGTGTGTGTGTGTGGGTTTGCTTTCACTTCCACATGCATTATTTCCCATAAGTATCATCACAGTAGAAATTTGGGATCTGTACTACTACTACTACTACTACTACTACTACTACTACTACTACTACTCCTTCTTACGTGCCTTTTCATAGCCTTACTAATCTCTCCAGTATTCCTTCACTCATCCTCTTCACTGAGTTTAATTTTTCTGTGCATTTTATTTAATTTCTTCCTTTCATTGTTTTTCCTTGCATTTAAGTAATATTTACCTTCCCAGTTTAATATTCTTTTCTCTCGTTTCTCTGTTTCTTTTCATTTTTAAAGTTTGTGTTGACGTGAGGCTGACCCTGTGTCAATACCGAGAGAGAGAGAGAGAGAGAGAGAGAGAGAGAGAGAGAGAGAGAGAGAGAGAGAGAGAGAGAGAGAGAGAGAGAGAGAGAGAGAAAGTTGGGGTACTCGTACTCACAATACACACGGATGCACGCCACCACCACCACCACCATCACCACCACCACCACTACGAAAACAATACCAGAACCTCTTTAAAATTCCCAGCGGTGACTCTCTCTCTCTCTCTCTCTCTCTCTCTCTCTCTCTCTCTCTCTCTCTCTCTCTCTCTCTCTCTCTCTCCACACATACACAAAAAAAAATTAATTATATATATTCTATGAAGCAAAATAATGATGATATTAATTTGAGTCATGGTAAGTAAATAATTGCCTTTGTCATACATTTGTTGGATTATTTGATGTGTAATCGAGATGTTATATTATGAAGAAGAAAAAAGACACCACTGTATTGATTAACCCCTTGTGTGTGTGTGTGTGTGTGTGTGTGTGTGTGTGTGTGTGTGTGTGTGTGGCTCGTCTTTCCTCATGAAATTACAGGGTCAATAATTTTCGAGAGTCATTGTGGAAGTAAAGGAGGTTTCGGGGAGAGAGAGAGAGAGAGAGAGAGAGAGAGAGAGAGAGAGAGAGAGAGAGAGAGAGGCGTGAGCTGCGGACAAACCTGATCCTCAAGTTTGAGAGGCGAAGAAAGGAGGAAAAGGAGGAGAGAAAGAAAGAGAAAATGAAAATAAGAGAAAGAGAGAAAGAGAAAATGAGGAAGAAGCAGGAGTAGATAAACCAAAGACACTTGTGAAGATGGAAGCAAAGAAACAGAGACAAAATAGGAGAAAAAAAGAGAATAGATAGAAATAGATTAATGCTTTTGTAGAGAAGTAAAAAGAAAATAAAGTAAAGTAGAAAGCAAGAGAAGAGAACTGAGAGAAGGAAAAGAGAGGGGAGAGTCAAAGAAGAAATTTAGGGAGGAGATTATGGTGAAGGGGAGGCGAAGGAAGGGATTAGAGATGGAGGAGGAGGAGGAAGAAGAGGAAGGGAGGAATATGAATGAGAGACAGAGATAGAGAGAGAGAGAGAGAGAGAGAGAGAGAGAGAGAGAGAGAGAGAGAGAGAGAGAGAGAGAGAGAGAGAGAGAGAGAGTAGGAGGAGGAGATGGAAGAGGAATATAATGACAGTGACGAAAATCATAAATGGAAAAAAAAAAGAAGAGATGAGGATGAGGAGGAGATGAAAAATAATGTAGAAAAAACAGTAAAAATGGAAAATAAGAAAAAAGCGCCATAAATTAATAGAATATCAAGAACTGTATAAGGAAAATACTGCAAGAACTGAGAGAGAGAGAGAGAGAGAGAGAGAGAGAGAGAGAGAGAGAGAGAGAGAGAGAGAGAGAGAGAGAGAGAGAGAGAGAGAGAGAGTCATGCACATCTCGTTTATCCCACGCAAATAGTCAATGTTAAAACTCAGCCTCTCATAGCCCGTGTTACCTCCGTTGCAAAGATAAAAACCGCTATTCTGTTTAATCAAATCCTTGGTGCTCCGGACAGTACCATCGCCTCGTCCTCGTGCTCGCCTTCTCGTAACGCACTAATTGAAGTATATCCCTTACGCCTCTACGCTTCATTTTGTTCTCATATGTGTAGGGAAGTGTTATGAAATTTCGAACGGCTTCCACCCCCTCCGTCTCTCCCCCTCCTCCTACTCTTGTTATCTCTTTCAAGGTCAGGACAGCGGTTTAATTATATTCTGAATTTCATTATAAGGTTGTGGAGTTTAGGGTGTTGTTTTTGTTGTTCATTCTATCTTTATTAACCTTTTGATTGTTGTCTGGTTCATCTTTCCTCAGTTACTTATCACTCTGAGACATATTTACTTGTTCTACAGCCACGTCCAATCTTTAAACTGGGTAGAAATTACTAAATCTATTCTTTTTAATCCCCTTCTTTTTTGCAGGTGTTTACAATAAAGATTGCATGCTTTACTTCAGGTGCTGTTAATTGTTTCGTGATGTAGTGAAAGGGTTACCTGTGTTCTAATTTATTATTATTCATAAGCTATTATCATATCTTTTTTTAACCCTTTGGTGATTGATTATGGAGCCTGGGAATTGTCTGGTAGTGAAAGAGTTAAACGTCAGAAAAGGTTTGCATTTTTCGTTAGTCATACAGTCATACGTCTTTGTTTACTCCTATCTGAATAATAATACGTGATTGTACGTAGTCTGCCAGTTGTCTCTAGCACTCAAAGATCAAAGGTCAGGAATAGTTTGCATTTTTTGCTTTGTTTTATTTTATTGTATTTACGTGTTTCATTTTTTTTTAAGTCATGATTAGTTATGTTTGTGTCAGTGTATTTTCTTTTCTCCCAAGGTAAAAACAAATCACAAAAGTCACATAATGACAAAACCACACTGGGATTCACAATTACATGTAAGTTAATGCAGCGAGGAGGGATGACGAAGGAAACCAAGGCAAGGGTGTAACTTTAACCCTCATCCACCGTGACCCATTGATCCTCCACCCAGGCATGAAAAACAAGGAGAAGGAGGAAGAAGAAGAGGAGGAGGAGGAGGAGGAGGAGGAGGAGGAGGAGGAGGAGGGTACGAACTTCAGAATTGGCGGATAAATGGAAGGTGTCAGTTAGGATAAAAAAAAAAATGACAAAGACTTAACGTAGACATCGAAGAAAAATGCAACTCAGATTACGAGACGCAGAGAGAGAGAGAGAGAGAGAGAGAGAGAGAGAGAGAGAGAGAGAGAGAGAGAGAGAGAGAGAGAATGCACTTGTCATTTTCCCAATATTCCTCAGTGTCTTTATAACCTCTCACATTTAGACGTGTAAATTTTTGTCACTCTCTCTCTCTCTCTCTCTCTCTCTCTCTCTCTCTCTCTCTCTCTCTCTCTCTCTCTCTCTCTCTCTCTCTCTCTCTCTCTCTGTTATTTGAAGGGAAAGAACTGTATCAATCAATGCAAGAGAAGATATGAATAAGAAGAAGAAGAAGAAGAAAGGGAGGGGGAAGTGGAGGAGGGGTAGTGGAGGAGGAGGAGGAGGAGGAATAAAAGAAGAGATAAAAATAAACAATTTGTATTTACTTGTTTGTTTGTTTCTGCTTTTGTATTATTTTCTTTGTATGATGGACACACACGCACACACACACACACACACACACACACACACACACACACACACACACACACACACACACACACACGGACAGACACTCAATAATTCAGGCGGTTCTGCTCATGATTACTAAATTAGTTCATAATGAAAAAATATATTGACACTGATGTTGAGGCTCGGAAGGTAAACTAATATTGATAATTATGATTACAACGATGACTATAATGACAATGATTGCAGTGCTGGCGGCAATGGTGGTGGTGGTGGTGGTGGTGGTGGTGGTGGTGGTGTATGGAAAGTAACTGGGAATGATAATTGTGGTGAGTTATGATTGTCGTAGTTTATTTAATGAAGAAAGTTGTTAGAATAGTCAGTGGTTATGGTGGTGGTGGTGGTGGTGGTGGTGATGGTAGTAGTGGTGATGATGGCGGCATGATAATTGTAGATCTTCCATGTCAGCTCTCTCTCTCTCTCTCTCTCTCTCTCTCTCTCTCTCTCTCTCTCTCTCTCTCTCTCTCTCTCTCTCTCTCTCTCTCTCTCCCTCACCAGTTCTTAATTAATGGCCGTACAAGATCACATTTAAGTCCTTTTTCTCTCTTTTAATTATTCCTCATTACTTCCAAGCATCGCAAAGGATTTCTCTCTCTCTCTCTCTCTCTCTCTCTCTCTCTCTCTCTCTCTCTCTCTCTCTCTCTCTCTCTCTCTCTCTCTCTCTCTCTCTCTCTCTCTCTCTCTCTCTCAATTAATGACCTTAAGTACAATATCACTTTTATTCTTTTTTATCTTTCTTTTATTCATGCCTCATTGTGCGTTGCCACCTGCAGGCTTTACTCTCTCTCTCTCTCTCTCTCTCTCTCTCTCTCTCTCTCTCTCTCTCTCTCTCTCTCTCTCTCTCTCTCTCGCTCTCGCTCTCGCTCTCACTCGTTAAAAGCACTCCCGGGAACACTTGGTACGCACACACATACACGCCCACGCTAATATACAACACTACACCTCACACACTACACCTGAGTCCCCCCTACACGCCCCTGCCATGTGTATGTAGATTTTGCAGGGTACAGAAAACGTGACCCCGCAGAAATTAGTGAAAAAGAAAAAAAATGGAATAAAAGATACAAAAGGTTTAAAAAAAATGTTCCCCCCTCGTGTACTTTTGTGTATTTGTGTATACGTATGATGTGCATTAGCGATTTTATTGCTATGGTCAGGCTTTTAATGTTCAGAGCTTTGTGTGATATTGCTTGCATGGGGCGGAGAAAGACGAGTAGTGATGTTTCTTTTCTTATTTTCTTTTTTTCTTTTTTTTTTTTTTTTGATGCTACAGAAACTTTGATGTATTTTACACTTTTCCTTAATTACTAACCACTTTGAGGCATATCTGCTTGTTGACAGCCATCTTCACTCTTTTAAAATGCGTAGAAAATGTAAGATATATTCTTTTTTTATATCCTTTGTTTGTTGTAGATGCTTTTAAAGATTTCGTGCATTACTTCTTCTTGTGGTCTTAATTGTTTCTTATTTGTAAAGGGTTATGAATTAATAATATGTCTTTAATGCTTCTCAGATAGGATATATGTAGAAGGAGGTAGTGTTTTTTTTTTTATATTCCTTTTTTATTATTACGTATAAGAGAAAGGTTGGGAAAGAGGTGTTGCGTTATTCATGGTGAAATAGGGTACGAGGAGGAAAAAAAGTATGGTGCAGTGCATTATGGCTGCCCTATTTTGTGATGCATAAGAAATGAGCGCTGTTCCTGGGGAGGCTTGAATATTGATAGCTTCAGAAAACTTATAATACCATACACGAAAAAAAAAAGGAAAGAAAAATATATATAATGAAAAAATGTATATCCTCAGTCTCCTATCTTCCCATCACTCTGGCCTCCCATCACTACCTCACACTTTTATCACAGTTTCCCCCATTACCCATCACAGTAATAGTTAACATCCATTTTATTTTACTGATTACCATCACCCACCATTTCAACCACCATCACCAACATCGACACAACCACTACCATCACCATCAACACCATCACATTACAACCCATCACCATTTTTCCTTCAATCAAACATTACCAACAAATTATCATATTTTTCCCCTCATAAATCACCTTCCCCTCTTCCCCCTTCCCCCATCATCCCCCTCTCTCCCCATCACCCCCTTCACCCCCGATTAACTTTCAGCAGCTGTTAACTGAGGTGACACAGACAGGTCAGTTTGGAAATTACCTGTTTAATTAATTATAACCTCAAGCTTAATAGACAGGGATTAATTAGCAGCCTGTACCGTCTCTCTGTTCGTTTGGATTTCTGATTCTGTGTTTGTCTATGTATGAGTATGCATGTATGTATGTATGTATGTATGTATGTATGTATGTATGTATGTATGTATGTATGTATGTATGTATGTATGTATGTACGTAGCTATTCCTCTCCTCTCTCTCTCTCTCTCTCTCTCTCTCTCTCTCTCTCTCTCTCTCTCTCTCTCTCTCTCTCTCTCTCTCTCTCTCTCTCTCTCTCTCTTTCCATTTGTTCCCAGTTTGCAGTGAGAGAGAGAGAGAGAGAGAGAGAGAGAGAGAGAGAGAGAGAGAGAGAGAGAGAGAGAGAGAGAGAGAGAGAGAGAGAGAGAGAGAGAGAGAGAGAGAGAGAGAGAGAGAGAGAGAGAGAGTATGAATGCAGCTTAAAAGACCAAAAATATTTATATCAAAAGGCAAGTCGCTGTGAAAGAAAACGGGAAGGCGGAGAGGGAGGGAGGAAGAGCAGGAGGAGGAGGAGGAGGAGGACTAGGAGGAGAATAAGGGGAAGGAGAAAATGTTAACGAGGAGGCGAAGAAGGAAGAAGAGAAATAACATAAATATAAACAAGAACAGCACGTACAAAATAAACAAGAATAAAAGAGGGAGGAGCAGGAATAAGAGGAGGAGGACGAGGAGAAGGAGGAAGAAGAAGAAGAAGAGGAGGAAGAAGAAGAAAACGGTACAAAGTTATAAAGAACAAGAGCAATAACAAAACAAGAGAAAGAGACGGAGAACGATGAAACGGGGAGAAGGAAAAGAAGGAGAAAGAGGAATAAGTAATAAAGGAGGGAAGAGGAGAAAGAAGGAATGACTCGCATTATCACACCACACACCTCGCCTCCCTCATGTTAGTGACTGCAGAAGACGCCTCGATCGAAGGGTGTAACGCGAAGGAGGAGGAGAAGAAGAAGAAGAAGGAGGAGAAGGAGCAAGAGGAGGAGGAGCAGGAGGAGGAGGAAGAGGTAGAAGAAAAGCTGAAGATACGAGAGGAGAGAGGAGAAGGAAATGTAGGTCAGAAGATGAAAGCAAGAGAAACGAAGGAGATGGAAAGAAGGAAGGTGAGAAAAGGAAGGGATAAAACGGAGAAAGGAGTGTGGGAAAAAGGACGTGAATAAAGGAACAAGATAGGAGGAGGGAGAGATAAGGAAAGAGGTGGAAGGGAAGAAACTTAAATAATCGAAAGGGTGGAGTTGACAGGCGGATAGAGAGAGAGAGAGAGAGAGAGAGAGAGAGAGAGAGAGAGAGAGAGAGAGAGAGAGAGAGAGAGAGAGAGAGAGAGAGAGAGAGAGAGAGATGGCAACGCTTAATTGAACAGCTACATAAAAATTAGCTAGGTATTTTCCTTTAGTAATTGACAATCTAAGTGAGGAGAGAGAGAGAGAGAGAGAGAGAGAGAGAGAGAGAGAGAGAGAGAGAGAGAGAGAGAGAGAGAGAGAGAGGGAGAGGGAGCGTAGAGGACTGAAGGAAAGGGCAAGGGAATGCTCGGCTCCCTCTCGTATTCTTATCGAAGTCGTGTTTACGGAGCCTGAAAAGTTGAAATTGAAAACCTTACCAGCAGGATCTATGACTTGTATTTAGCCCAGTGCGGTCTCCCTCTCTATGTATATATGTATGCATGTATGTATGTTCCGTGCCGCCATGAATACAAACCGTACCCTCCTCTATTCATACATGTACCGCCCACAGTCATATTAAAGTTCCCCAGTCGTGGATAGAGGGCAGTATTCGCGCGCCGCCCTCCCTCGTATATTATTGCCTTCAAACTGTGCATATTTACGTAGTGCATGTAACCTGTGTCTTCTCTCGTAAGCAATGTATTCACAAGTCACTTTTATTACTGCAGAAAGCTTACGTTCCATCACGGTCCAGTCTTTTTTTACTCTTCTCCTCTCCTTCTCCTTGCTTTTCCCTTCTCCTCGTCCTCGCCTTCACCCTCTCTCGCCCTCCTCCTCCTCCTCCTCCCCGTGTAGCCATCCATTATCAATAAACCTACTTCCCTTTAAGCGAGGTAGGGATGCGCGCTCTCCCATGCACGGGCACCGCCTCGCCACTTTAAGGCCTTTAAGGAGGTCTGGCAGCAAAGTTTCACGCTCGTAATCACAAGTGGTCACAACAAACTTCTAAGTCATCGAGGGTTTATGGGGTTACCTGGCTACCTTCATAACAGGTAACCTACGTGACCAGGTAGAGAAAGGTACAGGTGTCGTTGTGGTTAAGAGTTTAGTTGTCTTCTTCATTCACTTTTTTTTTTTTCTTCTTCGGAGGGGTTATGGGTTACCTGGTTACCTAATGTCCAGGTAGAGGCAGGTACAGGTGTAGTTGTGGGTGATAGCTGGGTTGTCTCCTCCATTGACTTTTGCTGCTTTGCCCGTTTTCTTCCTTTTCCTCCCTGAGCTGCCGAGAATCTCCCAGTTGTCGGGTTTCATTGCTAGACTGTCAGCAGATCAGAGGACTTAAAAGTGAGAGAAAACGTGAAGTGCAGTGAGAGTGAGTGCAGAATTTTCCTTCACCCTCTGACCGCGACTGCAGCTCCAGCCACTCACCTCCATAAATTGCCTCGTAAAATCAAGTGTAATTCTTAATGAGAGGAGACTACGTGGGTATTATCAATTCAGTATTTATCACATTTACAGCAGTACTATTGTCTTAATGAGCATATTTTCATCCGGAGGCATAATCAGCTTAGCGCCAAAGAGAAAGCAATGATCATTCTGGAAAAAGTATTTGAAGGAAACACATTAATGAAATTGTGAAATGAAATTATTAATGAGGTAGTACTATGGTATTAATGAGTTCATGTATAATACCATTGTATAATTGGGTATATACATTGAGAGCATGTAATACGTAATGGATGTGTGAGGGATAAGTAATTACTGTTTATGTTCCTCTTTACGTTACAAAAAGATGGATGAGGGGGCTTGATTAACTTGTCTTCTCAGAATTCACTCCACTCTTATTTTTTTCTTTCTCTCTGCTTGCACTGTGTTGTCCTTAAGTCTCTTCCCACTTGCAGTAATGAAAACGAGGCATCACATCATTGATTAACGAGGTAAGAAAACATAAACTAATGGCCAAGAAAAACAAATCTTTGCAGTAAACATTAATATTCTTTCAATCACTTCGCCTTTCAGTTTTTTTTTTTTAGTTTCATTTAAATAATATCAACTCTTCATGGTGGAAAAGAATAAAGACAGGAAAAAAGAAAGGAAAAGACACATGCTATTGGGAAATTGGAAAGGAGCAATAAGAAAGTGTATATTTGATGATGTATAAGTATTGGCTGCCACAAAAATACGACTCGGACGGTGAAAAGAGAAGTGTATATTGATGACTAAAATGGAAGGATGGACGGATATTTCTTGTCCCGGAGACGAGGAGACGAGGAGATAAACGACGAAGAGGACGAAGACTATGAGAACGAAGAGCAGGAATACGAAGCGGAGGACGAAGAGTAAGACGATGAAGAAGGAGGATAAGGAAAACCAGAACGAAGATAAAGAGTAAGACGAGGAGGGATAGTGAAAAAAATAGAGGAGGAGGAGAAGGAGTAAGAGTAAAGAGGAGGACGAAAGCAAAGAAATTATGATGATGACGAGTAAGACGACATGAAGTGGGAAAAATAAAGGAAAAAGAGAAAGAAGGATAAGAAGGAGGAAGAAGAAAAGAATGAGAAGGAGCTCGAGAAAAGAGGGACAGGAGTAGAGAAGGACTGGGACTATAACACGAAGGACAAGGAAGGAAAGAATAAAAAAACAGAAAAAAAGAAGGAAAGAAAAAAGAGAATAAGGACGAGAAAGGAAAGAATAAGAAGCAGAAATGAGAAAAAAGGAAAAAGGATAATAACGGGGACGAGAAAGAAAAGAATAAGAACCAGAAAAAGAAGAAAAAAGGAAGAATGCCGATGAGAAAGGAAGGAAAGAATAAGAAGCAGAAAAAAACGAAAAAAAAACAAAGAGAATGACGACGGGAAAGGAAAGAATCAAAAGCAGAAACGAAGGCAAGAAAGAAAAAAAGAATAATGACAAAGAAAAAAAGAAAACACGCACGCAGAAACACAGCCAAAAAAGAAGATGCTTCACCTCACCTCTCTGACACCTAAACCTAACCTAACCTAACCATGCATCACCCGCTTCACCCGTCTCTCTGACACCTCAAGGCCGCCCGTGAGTTACCTTTTGTCCTCACCTCACCTGGGCGTCGCGTCAGGTGCCACTCATAAGATAAATCCTAACTTTCTCACCTGCCTCGCTTTCTGCATACCGCTGAGAGAGAGAGAGAGAGAGAGAGAGAGAGAGAGAGAGAGAGAGAGAGAGAGAGAGCAGAGTCTTCACCTCACTCCAAAGGGCAAAAAAAGTGTCAAATGTCAACAGTATTATGGAAATTCGAGAAATCAGCTCCCTTTCTCACATTCGAAGCTTCCAAGATCTGCCACACGTAATTCAGTAGCGAAAAGACTTAGCGGTGAGGAGCAGAAGTGGGGGAAGGCTGGTGGGTGGAGCTTCTTAGTGAGGGAAACAGAATTCTTTTGTAGTGATGGTTTGATGATGATGATGATGATGAGAAGGAGGAGAAGGAGGAGGAAGATAAGAGTAAAAAGAAAAAGGATAGATAGATGAAAACAAAAGAAGAGAAAAAAATAAAAGGGAAAGAAGAAAAGTAAAAAGAAAAAGTTGAGGTAGAAGACGAAGAAAACAAGAAGATAAGTAATGAGAATAATAATAATAATAATAATTGTAGCTGTAGCAACAGCAGTAGTAGCAACAGTAGTAGCACCAGTAATGATACAAATACTACGACTAATAACAACAACAACAACAACAAAAAATATTGCTACTTTACATTCATTTTTCAGCCCTATAAGTCTTAGAGGCAAGCTTCCTCTCCTTCCAAAAAAGAAAAAAAAACAGGGACACAGTATTACTTTGAGGGAGACGAGGGAAGGAGAATGGGAGTAATATATATACCTGATGTAAACGTATTTCTGTGAAGGTAAATGACATCCAGGAAGTCTGAGAAAAAGTATATATTGATGATTTAAATGGAGAACGTGGGGAATGATTTTTTCTTGACCAGGATAATAGCCAATAGGAAAAGGAGCAGGAGGAGGAGGAGGAGGAGGAGGAGGAGGAGGAGATTGATATTAAAAGAGGAGAGCTGACAAGGACTGGAAGACGAATTGAAATGAGAGAATCTGCTTCCTTCCGTCCCTCCTTCCCTCCTTCCCTCCCTCCATCTCTACCCACTTTCCTCCTTATAGACGTGACCAGCGACGGACGGTAATCAAAACATGAGAAAAAAAAAGTGATTGACAAGACCGATATGGCAGATTGAAACGGCGCCATTCATCTCCTCTCTCTTCTTTCTACTCTTTCCTTCTTTCTCCCTCTTTTTCTCTTCCTCCTCATCTTTCTCCTAATCTTCTTGTCCTCTTGTACTTTCTTCTCTTCATTACTCTTGGGTTATCTTTTCTCTTCTCGTTTCTTTGCATCACCTATTCTTCTTCTTCTTCTCCTCTTCCTCCTCCTCCTCCTCCTCTTCTTTCTCCTTCTCCCTCAGGAACACTAAGGTTGAAGAGACTTTAATATTCTTCAGCTTTTCTTATTTTCCTCAAGTTTCCCCAAGAGGAGGGAAAAGGCAATATTTGAGGGAAAGAAAAATAAACTAAATTTCTCTGATGACTCGCTGGAACTATTAATTTTCTTCATCTCTTCTTTTTCTTTTCTTTTTTTTCACGAAGATTTTTTTGGCGGCTCAGATTATTGTTTCCCGAGTTTGATTTTGGATTGTATAAGATAAATGGAGTAAAAAAGATGACTACTGGATCACTCTGCTAAATAAATTACCCTTTTTTTCTATTTTCAAGCGTCTTTTCAGTATAAAATTGGGTTTCTGAATGATCTAAGCGATCATTTCAGTTGTCTTCTGTAGTTAAGCCTTATCTTCGTTCTGAGTCTTAATGATTTCGATCTCTTAACAAGGTTATCTCGGCTGCCTGTGATTAATAATTGTGAGAGAAAGAAAGAGTGGGAGTAGAGGATTAAGAAAGAAAAAAGAAAGCAAGGGAGGAAGAAAGCGAATACAGTATGAACCTCGGAGATGGATTAGCTTCTTTGAGTGTGTGTGTGTGTGTGTGTGTGTGTGTGTGTGTGTGTGTGTGTGTGTGTGTGTGTGTGTGTGTGTGTGTGTAGTTTAACCCTTTTTGTTTGATAAAAGTCATACATAAAAGACTGAAAACTCACTTCGTCGTTAACTCAGTCATAAAGTAACATATAAATTAATTACAAATAAAGAAAAATAAATAGTTTGGCTCCAATTTAATCTTTGCAAGTTATATTTTTTTATCTATCTCTCTTTTTTTTCGATAACAGCAATAGAGAATAATGAAAGACCGTTATCTTAGCATACTTTTCATTTTAATCTTTCTTTTTTACGACTCTACAATTCTGACAGCCATTATTGTTGTTTTGTTGTTTACTGTGATTTCTCTATCGCATGGGAAAAGGATTATGGGCATGAAATTTTAATTTTTTTCCCCCTGTTACTCGTATTCTTCTTTTCCTTTGTATTCCTTTTACTAGTTAGTATTTTCTCTTTTCTCTTTCTTTTCTTCAACCGTTTATGAGTTTCAAGTTTGATATATTAGTGAAGAAGATTAAGGAGTATAAGAGATAATAAATAGAAGATTGTAAGAATATGGAAAAGAACAAGAAACAGAAAGTAGACTAAAAGAATATGAAAAAAAGAATAATTGATGGAAAAAAATGTAACAATGTACGGGAGAGAGAGAGAGAGAGAGAGAGAGAGAGAGAGAGAGAGAGAGAGAGAGAGAGAGAGAGAGAGAGAGATGGATTTCATGTCCTGCCTTTGGGTGACGTTAGAAGTCCATGTTGGTGGTGATGGAAGGGCAGTGGTAGTGATAGTGGCGGTGGTGGTGGTGGTGGTGGTGGTGGTGGTGAGTGAAATATATTACAGTGATGACGACAGGAAGGATGTGGCAGGTTGTGATGGTGGTGGTGGTGATAAAAATGGTGATGATGGTATTGGTAGTGGTAACAAAAACACTGAGGGTCGTGTTGGTAATGGTGGTAGTGGTGGTGATGGTCAGTGTTGGTTATAAAGGTAGTAATGGTAGTGATGAAGACAGTAATGGTAGTGAGGTAATGGTAATGATGATAGTAAAGCAGTGATGGTGTTGAAGCTTGACTAATGATGACTGGTGGTGACTGGTACAAGAGCATGATGGTGTTGACAGTGAGAAAGTGGCACTATACTTTGTTCATCCACGTCAGAACTGAATAAATTAAACCTAACCTAACCTAACCTAACCTAACCAAGAGAGTCTGTTTGCTTGTCATAATCGTGTTCCCTGGTGTTGTTCATTTCAATATCAAACTCTGAAATACATTAATGGATTAGCTTTGCATAATCAATAACAATAGCCCAAAATAATGTAGAAATTGTGTACAAATGCATATGTGAATACACTCATAAAGTGAATAATGTATGGACGGGGTTACACTAATTGATCTACTTATTTATTGAAACGCTTGTTTTTTGAAAGGTATGCAGGTATTGGTGAAATAATATGATGAAGCATAAATGTGAATGAAGAACTGAGAAATAAGAAAATAGAAGGAATTAAAAGGTTTTTTAATGACTGGTTGGCATGGAGCTAGTGGTGGTAGTGGTGATGATGGTGGTGGTGGTAGTAGTAGTAGTAGTAGTAGTAGTAGTAGTAGTAGTAGTAGTAGTAGTAATAGTAGATGTAGTAGTAGTAGTAGTAAGTGGTGATCGTGTTGGTAGTGATGGTACTAGTAGAAGAAGGCGACGAAGGAAAATAGGAGTAGTAGTAGTAGTAGTAGTAGTAGTAGTTGTTGTTGTTGTTGTTGTTGTTGTAGTAATAGTTGTTGTTGTCGTCCTCATAATGAGAAACAAGTACAAACAATCCTTTTTTATAGAATGGAAAGTAAACAGGTAGGCTGACGATTAAATAAAAAAAAACTGAAGAGATGAATAATTTATAAATAAGGAAGAGAATGAAAGGGAAGGGAGGGGAGATGAGAGAACTAATAAAGGCAAGAGTAAGGGGAGGAAAGCAGATGGAAAGATAATAACGGAGTGAGAGAGAGAGAGAGAGAGAGAGAGAGAGAGAGAGAGAGAGAGAGAGAGAGAGAGAGAGAGAGAGAAGGGGATAGATTAGATAAATAAAGAAACTATTTGATGTAGAGTTAAATGTAGATAGATAAATAGATAGATTGATACATTGATGAAGAGATGAATAGCAGATGAAACTTAACGATGAATAAATGAGAGACTAAAATTTATAAAGCGTCTAAACTTTGTTCGAATAACACAGGAGTGAATAGCAAAGGTCAGAAGTGGTGCAGGCGTCTCTCTCTCTCTCTCTCTCTCTCTCTCTCTCTCTCTCTCTCTCTCTCTCTCTCTCTCTCTCTCTCTCTCTCTCTCTCTCTCTCTCTCTCTCTCTCTCTTCTGATGCTCCTTCCAAAAATATTCTTCTCACCTCTTCACCTTCCTCCTCCTCCTCCTCCTCCTCCTCCTCCTCCTCCTCCTCCTTACTTCGTTCCCACAATCCCACCTCATTTCTTTCATATGCTTTTTCCCACTTTCCTTTTCCTCCTCCTCCTCCTCCTCCTCCTCCTCCTCCTCATATCCTTCTCCTTTGCTCTACTTTCCTTCCATCTCTCTTGGGTTTTCGCTTTTCCTTTTCTTTTTCTTTTTTTGTCGTCCTCCTCCTCCTCCTCCTCCTCCTCCTCCTCCTCCTCCTCCTCCTCATCATCATCATCATCATCATCATCATCATCATCATATTTTTTTTATTTTCTCAGTCGTCGTTCTCTTCTTCCTCTTTCTCCTCCTCCTCCTCCTCCTCTTCCTTCTCCTCCTTCTCCTCTTCTTCTTTCTCTTCATCTTCCTCTTCATCTTCTCTCTCTTCCTTATCCTATTCCCTCAACATCAATACACATAAATATAAATAGGGATACATTTTTTTTTCTTGTTAAACGGAGACGTAGACGTGACGAGAGAAGTAGAAGAAAAAGAAAGAAAAAGGTGAAAGAGGAAGAATTAAGAAGAGAAAGAAGAGGAGATGAATTAGGGAATGGTACATTATATATATATATATATATTTTTTTTTTTTTTTGTTCTTTTCTTCCCATCTCCTCATCCTCCTCCTCCTCCTCCTCCTCCTCCTCCTCCTCCTCCTTCTTCCGGTACCAAACACAAATTCTCACTCCTGCCGAAGTAGCGGAGTTTCTGTTTTCACTCCAAACACTCGAGATAATTTCAGCGAAGAGGGAAAGAGGAGGAAGACGAATAAAGATAACAAAAAAAGAAAGACGCAAAGTTAGAGAACACGCTTAAAGATAACACACACATTCTCTCTCTCTCTCTCTCTCTCTCTCTCTCTCTCTCTCTCTCTCTCTCTCTCTCTCTCTCTCTCTCTCTCACACACACACACACACACACACACACACACACACACATACAAAGATGAATTATATTATATTTATACCCGGAATGAAGAGATACGTTTGTCCCAAAAAGGTATTTATGAATGGAGATTAAAAATGAATAAAGTTGAGACTGACACATTGGAAAAGGTTATTTTTATTACTGTTATTTATATATTTATCTATAGAGGTAAATGTGCAATAAATACTACGCAGACACACACTGGTACAGTTAATTTATCAGTTTATTTAATTTAATTTCATATCCGAAGGGCGACAGCGTGTATGAAAAAAGATTAATTTTATCAACCCCGAATCAACGTTTTCTTTTGTCTTTCCTGTTTTTCTCTTTCCCTATTTTTTCATCGCCCAGCGTTACACGGCCCACCTCTGCAAATTTTATTCATGGCTTGACGCGGAACTGAAGCTCATTCATATATACAACGAGGGAAGGAAAATTTATATATCTAGTGAGATTATTTAAACGGTTTATGTGGTAATACGTAAATCAGCTGCAGGAACTGTTTAGCATTAGGTGGATTGAAATCAAGCTGAACTGGCCCTTATTTACACGTCTTGATTCATTCACTCATTTACTTGTTTCTATATAAGTGTGAATATTTTGTTTAAACTCGTTTGTAGACAGGAATGAAATGACACGCGAGGGAATAGGGAGGACAGTGCTATTGTTAATATGAAGAGTAATGTGTATGTAGCCCCTCTCTCTCTCTCTCTCTCTCTCTCTCTCTCTCTCTCTCTCTCTCTCTCTCTCTCTCTCTCTCTCTCTCTCTCTCTCTCTCTCTCTCTCTCTCTCTCTCTCTCTCTCTCAACATATTACCAGTCATTTGTTATGTATCCTTTGTCTCTTTCCTACAACCGTCCTTCCTTCCTTCCTTCCTTCCTTCCTTCCTTCCTTCCTTCCTTCCCTCCCTTCCCTTCCTCCAGTTGGTCCCTCCTATCTCGTTCCTCTCACTTCCTGCATGGCCTACACTCATCTTGCTTCCTTCCTCACTTCCTTC
>NC_087174.1:2817500-2872500 GCF_035594125.1 Scylla paramamosain
TGGGTGAGTGGATGGCGGGGTCCATGGATGGATGGGTAGTAGTAGTAGTAGTAGTAGTAGTAGTAGTTATATTTTACTTAATAGTAATAGTAGTGGCAAAGCAATCATATTATCACTCGAAATAGTAATAGTAGCGCCAGTAGTTTCAGAAGAAGCAGTAACACTTGCAGCAACGTTAGCAGTAGTGGTGAAGAGGGTGACGGCGGAGGCGGAGGCAGAGGCAACAGTCTATGTATTATTCGAGCCAGTAGTTCAAACAAGAAGGCTGACTGACGGAGAATACGCCTGTCTCGCTGCTGCTTTTCGTGGATTGGGGTTATGGTAGAAAATATCAAAGAAAACGGTTATGTTAGAAGCTGAAGAAAAGTAGTTATCTTAGTTGTGGTAGTAGTAGTAGTAGTAGTAGTAGTAATTACAACAGTATCTCTACCATCATTTCTACTACTACTCTTACTTCTACCACTATATGAAAAATGATAACTAAATCTCTCTCTCTCTCTCTCTCTCTCTCTCTCTCTCTCTCTCTCTCTCTCTCTCTCTCTCTCTCTCTCTCTCTCTCTCTCTCTCTCTCTCTCTGGCATGCCGTCATGTTAGGTAGATGTTTTTATTTACGTAACAGGAAGGTGAAGATAGTGGTGGTGTTGGTAGTGGTGGTGGCAACTGTGCTGGTGGTGGTGTTGGCGGTGGTAACAGTGGTGCTGTATTATGTAGGAGGCGGGGAAGGTCAGACTGTGGGGAGGGGAATGCAAGAGGTCATTTGATGAGAAGGGTGTGGCTAGATTGTGTGTGGAAGGGTGGTGGTGGTGGTGGTTGCTTGAATTATATTGCCAAGAAGAGTGGTCATATTTTGTTAGTGGTATATAGTGAGTGTGTGTGTGTGTGTGTGTGTGTAAAAGGTAGGCTGGCTGCGCAGGTGGCTGGAAAAAATTTAATTAAACCTACCTATATATATTTTTTGTTTTTGGAAATTGGATGGCGTGACTTACTTTTATGAACACGTATACACATACACACATACATTCTACTATCAATATCATCTTCACCACCACCACCTCCACTACCACCACTACCACCATCACCACCACCACCACCTCGACAAAGGGAAGAGTCCACTGCTGCCATCATCACCATTACTCACTACTGTCATCACCACCCATCTCCCTCCATCAGCCCTGCACCACCCATCACCACTCATGACCCTCTCATCACCCACCATTCCACCACCATCACCACCATCACCACACTTAATGGTACACTAACAGTACTAGTAGAATAGTCTTTATAAGCATCCTTCATCTCGTGTGTGTTTACTTACATTGGGTTTAATAGCAGTAGTAGTAATAGTAGTAGTAATAGTAGCAGTAATAGTATTTTCGTTATTTTGATGGCCAGTAGCAGTATTAGTAAAAGAAGCATTTCATTATCGTAGTAGTATTAGTAGTAGTAGTAGTAATAGTAGTAGTAGTAGTAGTAGTAGTAGTAGTAGTAGTTGTTGTTGTAGTAGTAGTAAAGATGGAGAAATTACATATAGGAGATGCAATACACTTTTAAAAATATTAACCTAACTAAACTTTTTAGGATTATGACAACAAAGTAACGAAGCAATCTGAAAATCTCTCTCTCTCTCTCTCTCTCTCTCTCTCTCTCTCTCTCTCTCTCTCTCTCTCTCTCTCTCTCTCTCTCTCTCTCTCCCTGTCTCTCTCTCTCTCACCCGATTACCTCCCAACTCATTATAATAAGCTTACTATTGAAATAAAAACGCGGTACTTAAACGCCCGCATAGTTAACAGTGCTTGTACGTAATTGGTAATGACTGAGCCCTGTTGTACGGCTCCTGTATAGCTGCGATTGAAAGTATTGTAAAATGCACTTCTATTTATTGTAAAGCTTATAACAATGGCAGTAACCGTGGCTCGTGTGCGTAATTATCATGAGTGTGTGTGTGTGTGTGTGTGTGTGTGTGTGTGTGTGTGTGTGTGTGTGCGTGTTCGTGCGTCACTCTGGGCATTAGTACAAAAGAGTTGAGTTCAAGAAGAAAAAAAAGAAATTCAATAAAAAAAATCGAGAAAAGATCATTGTAAGAAAAGAGAAAGAAATGTTTTGTTTAATTTATTTTCAGTTGTGCTTTGATTTTCTCTCTTTTTTTAATAAATGTGTGAATGACATATTAAATAACAGATGTAGAAGGAGAGAGACAGAGAAAAAGAGAGAGAGAGAGAGAGAGAGAGAGAGAGAGAGAGAGAGAGAGAGAGAGAGAGAGAGAGAGAGAGAGAGAGAGAGAGAGAGAGAGAGAGAGAAAGCAATTCGGGGAGTGTTTCTGCCTAACATTACTTACATGACGGGTGGAAAGTGTCATAATAAACATTTTTCTACTTTTTTTTTACTTTAATGCATTGCGGTCTCTCTCTCTCTCTCTCTCTCTCTCTCTCTCTCTCTCTCTCTCTCTCTCTCTCTCTCTCTCTCTCTCTCTCTCTCTCTGTTCGTGAGCAAGAGGAGAGAGAAAGAGAGAAAAGTAACCTCTTAAAACTTTCTCACCTCTAAATATTTTCTCACACGAAATAATTGAATAATGGTGGAATCTAATGAAGAATTGCTGGCCATTAAAATCTTCTTCTGTTGCAACATTGTGGGCAAAACGTAATTACTTTTTTTATTGATAGGTGTGGTTTTCATTTCCTTTGTCTGATTGGATTAAATCTCTCTCTCTCTCTCTCTCTCTCTCTCTCTCTCTCTCTCTCTCTCTCTCTCTCTCTCTCTCTCTCTCTCTCTCTCTCTCTGGTTCCAAGTAATAGTATGTAATCCACGTAACTCTTCCTCCTCCTCCTCCTCCTCCTCCTCCTCCTCCTCCTCCTCCTCCTCCTCCTCCTCCTCCTCTACCTCGCTTTCATCTCCCTCCCTCTTCCTTCCTTCCTTCCTTCTTTTTTCTCTCTCACATTCTTTTATCTTCCTCTCCTCACGTTCTGTCCTTTCTTCTGGTTTTCCTCTCTCTCTCTCTCTCTCTCTCTCTCTCTCTCTCTCTCTCTCTCTCTCTCTCTCTCTCTCTCTCTCTCTCTCTCTCTCTCTCTCTCTCTCTCTCTCTCTCTCTCTCTCTATCAACCCGTTTTTATTCTTCCACGATTTTCTGTTTTCCCTCTCTTCCTTTACTTCCTCGTGTTTCGCTATGTCTCCTTCTTTCTTTTCTTCTCCCTGTCTCCCTTGCTCTCCCTATTCCTTTCTCTCTCTGATTCTCTTCGTTTCTTTCTTCTTTTATTTATGTCTCCTTCTCTTTTCTTCGCCTCTTCCCTTATCCCCTTGTTTCTATTCCCTTTATCCTCTTCTTCCCCTCTTCTGCGTCTCTATTCTTTCCAATATTTAAATATCCTTTCTTCTCTCGTTTCCGTTTTCTTGCTATTCTCATTTTCTTTCCCTCATTTTCTTTCAGGTGTCTCTTTATTCGTCTACTTTTTTTTTCCTCATAATTGTACATTTCTCCCTTTCTTTTTCCCTATTTTCTCTCTTCCCACCAACTTCCTTTCCCCTCACCACTCTCCCCTCCTCCCCCTTCTTCCCGTACCCCCCTTTCCCCCTTCTTGGAATCAATTTAATGTAGCTACAACTTAGTGACACAGTGACGCCTCTTTCCTCTCCCTTCTCCTCCCTTCCCGTCTCCCCTCTCTCCCTTCTGCCTCTCTCCTCCCCAGCCACTCAACTCACGCCTACTTACCTCCCCTCGTTCCCCTCAGATAATTACCTCCACTGTCTACACAAGAAGCCGACAAGACCATGTTAAGAGGGGAGGAGGAGGAGGAGGAGGAGGAGGAGTGGGGGAGAAGATTAAAAGGGGCGGAAGTAGAAGAGGGAAGGAAGTTTTTGAGAGGTCCTTTTTCTCTCCTTATCTGGATTGTGGTGTGATTGTTGTTGTTGTTGTTGTTGCTATTGTTGTTGTTGATGTTGTTTTATCGTTATCATCCTTCTTGTAATACATTTTTACTTCATTTGTCAACATACCTCCCTTTTTTTCCATCATCATCATCTTATTGTCCCCATAACCCATATTACCTGCCCCATCACTGCCCCACTATCTCCATCACAATCCCATTACGTAAGTCACTGTCCTAATTCACTGCTGCCCCATCACGATCAGAGAGTTTCCATTACTGGTTCCATACTCCCATCACTTTCCCATCGCTGACCATTATTTGCCATCAGTCCCATCACTGCCCAGTTCTCGCACTATTCATCACTGCCGCATCATTTCCATTACATCGCTATCATTGTCCCATCACCGTCCATTACCAATCCGTCACTTCCACCAATGCCCCGTCACTGCTCAATCCTCTGTACCATCATTCCCATCACTGTCCCATCCTTGCCCATCACCATCCTATTATTTCATTACTGCCCATCATTCTTATCTTTACCCATCACTTTCCCATCATTACCCCATCACTGTGCCATCATTCCCATTACGTCCCGTCAATGACTTGTTGCATCTCTCGTTAAAAACTTGGAGAAATCTCGTTAAAAAGTTTGTAAGAGTGGTCCATCTCCCTCTCTCTCCAGGTAATAGTTTCTCTCTCTCTCTCTCTCTCTCTCTCTCTCTCTCTCTCTCTCTCTCTCTCTCTCTCTCTCTCTCTCTCTCTCTCTGGGGAAGTAAGTTAGGTGGAAATACGTCTGTCTGTCAGTCTTTATTTCTTTAATTTCGTTTGTTTATTACTTGATTTGTAAGTTTGTTTGTTTTTTGTTTTTTTCTGGGTGCTTTGTCTTCTTGTTGTTTGTTGTCGTTTTCGTTGTTGTTGTTGTTGTTGTTGTTGTTGTTGTTGTTGAACTCTGTAACAAGTCAAGAGATCAGCTTTTTTTTAATTTTTTCTTTTTTTTTTTTTGTTTTTTCTTTGACCTTTTCATCTTTTGTCCTTTTCATCTTTTGTCCTTTCTTATTTCCATGTTTTTTTTTCCTATTATGTTCTGTTTGTGTTGTATTTTTCGTCTCTATTTTTTTTTTGTTACTTTTGTGTATTTGTGTTGATTATTCGTCCTCCTTCTCCTCCTCCTCCTCCTCCTCCCCCTCCAGTGTAATCCCTGTTAATCTGTTTTTCCCCACCCACCTTCCCCTTCATTTGTTTCCCCCATCCCCTAATCTTTATCGAAATCTTAAAACACGGTCTCTGTACCATAATATTTTCCTGTCCCCTTTTTTTCCCCCTTCTCTGATTGCCTATTCATTTTATTTTCCCACTTTCATTCAATTTTCCTTTGCGTTTTCCTTCGTTTTCCTTCTCCCCTGTTTCATCCTCTTCTTCCTCTCTTGGTGCATATTTTTACATCATTTTCTCATTATCCTATTTACTTCCTTCGCTTCCCCTCTCTTCTTAATTTCCTTCCCCCTTGTCTGATCTATCCTCAGAGTATCGTTTCTCTCTCTCTCTCTCTCTCTCTCTCTCTCTCTCTCTCTCTCTCTCTCTCTCTCTCTCTCTCTCTCTCTCTCTCTCTCTCTCTCTCTCTCTCTCTCTCTTTTCCATGTCTTGTGTTTGTTTTTCTTTCCATTTGTTTAGTTTTTAGTTATTTCTTCATTTCTGCTCGTTTTTTTCTTTTTCTTTCGTCTTTCCTTCCTTCTATTTATCTTTTTTTCGTTTTTCTTTCTCATTCTTTTCTTTTTCTTTCCATCCTGTCAATCATTTTCTCACTTAATCTTACCAAATGATTCTCTCTCTCTCTCTCTCTCTCTCTCTCTCTCTCTCTCTCTCTCTCTCTCTCTCTCTCTCTCTCTCTCTCTCTCTCTCTCTTGCTAATGGAGTGTGATGCATCTCTCTCACAGTATGCCTCTTTCTCATCCCTCATCTCTTTTCTCTCTCTCTCTCTCTCTCTCTCTCTCTCTCTCTCTCTCTCTCTCTCTCTCTCTCTCTCTCTCTCTCTCTCTCTCTCTCTCTCTCTCTCTCTCTCTCTCTCTCTCTCTCTCTCTCTCTCTCTCTCTCTCTCTCTCTCCCATTAATGTGATGTCCAAGCAACTTTATTTTTGGAAAAGGATATTGGGAAAAAGATGAGTATGTTAGTGTGTTTGTGATTGATGAGTGCTATTACTGTTGTTGTTGGTGATGGTGGTAATGTTGTTCTTGTTGTTGTTGTTGTTGTTGTTGTTGCTGTTGTTGTTGTTGTTGTTGTGTATCTACTATAATAATGATAACAATAGTAATAATGATAATAATAATAATAATAATAATAATAATAATAATAATAATAATAATAGTAATAATAATAATAACAATGGTGATAAATAAAATAATGAATGTTTAAATCCTTACTTTTCCGTTCACTGGCAGAATTTGCAGGTAACAAGACAAAGTACCTGGCAACAATTACCTTCCCTACATTATAATTTACCGACACAGCTGCATTACCTTAACTCACCTACACACTATTCAATTTGCAGATGCACTCCTTACCTGAAAAAAAAAAGTATATATTAAAAGATGAATGGGAAAGGTGTATAGGATAACACATACATTCAGAAACTTGATTGCTTTTTTTTAATCTCGTCCTTTAATTGTGTTTTTTTTAGGAGTGGGAAAAATGACTAAGATTCTTTGTGTGTGTATTTTGTATTTCTTTTAACCTTGAGGCAGACTCTTGACCAGGTAGACGAAAATCTTATCAGCTGTAATAACTGGAAGGAAAACTGAACAGGTGAAAGAAAAATAATTATAACGAGGTAAAAAAAAAAGTCAATAAAAAAATTAAAATCTAAAAACTTCATAGCTAAAAAAAATGAAAAACAATAGGAAAAAATAGCTGGCAAATAAGGAAAATAGGTGAAAAAATAATGATCTCAGTGGATTAATGATTCTTTCGGTCACTAGTTGCCGTATTGCAGGATCAGCCTCTCATCTTGACGCACCATCAGCTTACGTAGACAAAACGCAGAACAGAAGAAAATATAACAAACTTAAGTACACGTCACGTTTTGCCGCTGCTGATGAGATTACTGTGGCTAAAAGAGAGAGAGAGAGAGAGAGAGAGAGAGAGAGAGAGAGAGAGAGAGAGATGGGAAGGGAGGGGAAATGAGGTAAATAAGATAGTGACGCAAACCACCACATGATACATTAAAAGCTCATAAATACTCTCTCTCTTTCTCTCTCTCTCTCTCTCTCTCTCTCTCTCTCTCTCTCTCTCTCTCTCTCTCTCTCTCTCTCTCTCTCTCTCTCTCTCTCTCTCTCTCTCTCTCGTGGCGTGGATCTGGTTCCTTCCCTCCGGCCTTACCTGATGCAGTGGAGGAAATGCGTCTCCCTCCTCCTCCTCCTCCTCCTCCTCTTTTTTATTTTCCTCTAACCCCTTAAGGTATTTCTTTCCGACCTGTTTTTCCTGTACGGCTTATGCTAGAGGGAGTAGGGGGTGGGGGAGAGAGCCTTCTGCTTTTCTGTCCTTTTCTTCTACTATCTCCTTAACAGTCTTAGGTCAGGTCATCTCGTGAGGACCGGAAACTCTGTTGTGGTCTGTTTTTCTTTGTAACTCTATGTACTTCTTACTCTTCCTCCTCCTCTTACTCCTCTTCTTCTTACTTCTCTTCCTCTTCCTCCTCTTACTCCTCCTCCTCCTCCTCCTCCTCCTCCTCCTCCTCCTCCTCCTCCTCCTTTTTGTCTTTGGTAATGCAGCATCATATGATTTCCTTTTGTTTTCTTTCTCTTTAGTCAGGGATTAGATTTGTCCATATGTTTATATTATGAATTTCTATATTAACATTATTATTATTTTTATCATTATTATTATTTTTTTGTTGCTGTTTTTGTTATCATTTTTTTATTTGGTATTTTTTTTATTTTCTTGCCATTACGTTACGAGTATTTGCTCATTATAGGATATGATAGCAGCACCAGCATCATTATATTAGTTTTTTGATAGAGTAGTGTTGGTAGTTGTAGTAGTAGTAGTAGTAGGAGGAGGAGAAAGAAGAGGGAGAGGAGGACTACTACTACTACTACTACTATTACTACTACTACCATCACCACCACCACCAGTACTACTCTAGGAGGAAGCCTCGACCGAACACTCGAGCGTGGTGGTTTATGTGACTTGAATCGAGTCGTGAGGAAACTGGACACTTCTCAGGGAGTCACCGAGTGTCCGAAGAACACCCACATGTTTGCTGTCAAGTCTCCCTCACGGTGACTGCATCGCGGTGCTCCTGCGGGCGGCCTGAGTCCCTGCAAAGGCGTCACTCTAAAAATCTGCCAGCACCACCACACGCAGGGTCCGACCATCTAAGCCTCCGGAAATTAGAAGGGGGCGCCCATCTGAGCCCTGAAAATTAGAAGACTTTGCAACAGAATTGCCTACCGGCGCTGTACTCCATGAGCTTGAAAAATGTAGCAGTAGTAGTGCTGAGAGAGGGAAGGAACTATGATAAATGGAAGAGTTAAGAGTCGGGAGAAAGAAAGGGAGGATTAGAGGAAAAGAAAAAGGGGAAAGGAGAATGAAGCCCTGTTATAAGACTTTGTATATGAAGCTTTATTTTTGTGAGTACTCTTAGGAAAACGTGAATGAGGAATATGGAAGCCACGTAATTTGCGTCTTTTGTAGTGAAGGAGAAGGATGGAAGAAGTGCACTAGTGGAGTATAAAGAGAACGAAAAATAGAATAAATAAGTGAATAAAATTTTTAATATGTATGAAAAGAGCTTAAAGAGGTTTTGTCAAATATTACAGCATTCTCTCTCTCTCTCTCTCTCTCTCTCTCTCTCTCTCTCTCTCTCTCTCTCTCTCTCTCTCTCTCTCTCTCTCTCTCTCTCTCTCTCTCTCTCTCATAACTGAAAAACAAAAGCGCGAAAGGTCACACAATGCGTTATAGTCGCATGAGAGAGAGAGAGAGAGAGAGAGAGAGAGAGAGAGAGAGAGAGAGAGAGAGAGAGAGAGAGAGAGAGAGAGAGAGAGAGAGGAGAATTCCTTGTAAAATTAATGTCTTTTTAAATGTTTTCAAGTGTAAAAGAAAATTGTTATTCCACACTACACCTCACCAGCTCCCTGCCCACACACACACACACACACACACACACACACACACACACACACACACACACACACACACACACACACACACACACACACACACACACACACACACACACACACACACACACACACACATTTATAAATTAATTTGGATGATTAATAGGCGAACCTTATTGTGTAGACGTGAGAGAGAGAGAGAGAGAGAGAGAGAGAGAGAGAGAGAGAGAGAGAGAGAGAGAGAGAGAGAGAGAGAGAGAGAGAGAGAGAGTATGCTTAGATGAAACAAAAGTAAGTTTATATCTGCGCTGTATTTCCCTGTGGTGTTGTGTCCCTTCCTAAGTGTAAGAGGAGGAGGAGGAGGGGGAGGAAGAAGAGGAGGAGGAGGAGGAAGTGAATGAAAAATAAGCAGTAGGAAGAAAAGAAGAGAAAAATAGATGAAGGTGGACGAGGAAGGGGAGGAGATGGAGGAGGAAGAAAAGGAGGGAAAGGAGGAAGAAGAAAAAGAGGAGGAGGAGATGGAGGTGAATAAAAAATAAACAGTAGGAGGAAAAAGAAGAGAAAAATAGATGAAGGTGGACGAGGAGGGGGAACAAGAAGAGGAGGCGGAGGTGGAGGAGGAGGAGGAAAAAGAAGAGGAGATGAAGGTGAACGAAAAATAAGGGATGAAAGGAATAAGAGAAGAAGGGATAAAGGTGGACGAAGAAGGAAAGGAAAAGGAAGAGGAGGAGAGGGAGTTGGAGGTGGAAAGAAGGACAGAGGAAGAAGAGGAGAAAGAGAAAGAATGATAGAAAAATGTAATAATAGGAGAAATACCTAATTATCATTCTCTCTCTCTCTCTCTCTCTCTCTCTCTCTCTCTCTCTCTCTCTCTCTCTCTCTCTCTCTCTCTCTCTCTCTCTCTCTCTTACATCATCTTTTACTCATCCTCCTCCTCTCTTCCTTCCATTCACATAATTTATCCTTCTTTTCTTTCTTTTTCTATTTCATTCCATTCTTCCTCCCTTTCTCCACTCTCTCCTCTCCCTATGCTGTAAGTGATGATCTTCTCTCCTCCTCTCTCCCTTTTCCTCTCTCCCTCTTCCCCCTCTAACTCTCCTCCCCTTTCTCGCTTCCCCATTTCTTCACCACCCGGGGCAAAAAAGCGTTGAAGTCTCGTGTCGCGGTCCGGAACAGGTTTCGAACACGTGAAGAGGGTTTTGTATGTGACTTGCAAGCTGAGAGAGAGAGAGAGAGAGAGAGAGAGAGAGAGAGAGATGAGACAGCGAGATTTAACTTTTCTTTTCCTTTTACCGGCGAACGAAAGAAGGGAGAGGAGGAGGAGGAGAAGGAGGAGGAGGAGGAGGAGGAGGAGGAGGAGGAGGAGGAGGAGGAGGAAAAGGAGAAAGAGAATGTAAGGCGAAGAAAGACAGAGAGAAGAGAAAAAATAAGTGGAAGAGAGAGAGAGAGAGAGAGAGAGAGAGAGAGAGAGAGAGAGAGAGAGAGAGAGAGAGAGAGAGAGAGAGAGAGAATATGACGAAAATAGTTGTCATAAAGGAATAAAAGAATAAAGAAAAAACGAGTCTCAAAGTGAAGAATAGAAAATTGTATATAGAGGAAAGGGGAAAAAGGAAATGGTTGATAAAGTTGACGGAAAAGAAATAAAAAATAAGATGGAAAAGGAAGAGAAGCATTTATAAAGATGAAGGGAAAGGAAATTAAAGGAAAAATAACTGTAGATAAATACGAAAGTTGAAATATTAAGGAGGACAAGAATGAAAAAAAAAATATAGAAAAAAGGATTGTTTGGCATAGCGTAAAATTTCTCATCCCTTTTTTTTTATTTATGTTTCCTTATATGAAAACTTATTATTCATACGTTAAGTTAGGTTAGGTTAAGTTAAGTTGATTAAGTTAAGTTAGGTTAGGTTACTTTAGGTTAGGTTAGGTTAGGTTAGGTTAAGTTATGTTAAATTAGATTAAGTTAGGTTAGGTTAGGTTAGGTTAGGTTAAGTTAGGTTAGGTTAGGTTGAGTTAGGTTAGGTTAGGTTTTCCATTTATTAGAGATTAAATTAAAAATACCTCGCTATCCTTATACACGTGAAAAGCCAGTTCTTATTTGTGTCATTTTCCAGCACAAAATTTACTACTTTCTTGTCCTCGTTTGTGCCTTTTTTCCTTTCTTTTTTTCCGTGTAATTTTGTGATTTTGTCATCATATCATTGTCATCATGCGCAGGAAAATGTTTGGAAATTTTCATAATGACGAGATTGGCCTGGATCACTGTGGCTTTTTGGGTCTCTCTCTCTCTCTCTCTCTCTCTCTCTCTCTCTCTCTCTCTCTCTCTCTCTCTCTCTCTCTCTCTCTCTCTCTCTCTCTCTCTCTCTCTCTCTCTCTCTTGTACAAAATTTCTTTATTATTCTATTTTATTCTTTCGTTCTTTAACATTTCTTTTATTTCTTCAGTTTTTTTATCTCAATTTGCTTTTATATATTTTTTTATTACAACTTTTGCCTTTGTTGTCATTTGTTCTTTATCTCTTTTCTTTTTTCTTCTCGTTCATTTTCATCACCATTATTTTATTTTTCCTCCTCCTCCTCCTCTTCCTCCTCCTCCTTCTTTCTTTCCTTCTTTCTTTCCTTCTTTCATTTCCCTCCATGAGTCTTTCCTCTCATTTCTCTTCCATTTAATTTCTCTCTCCTCTCCACACCTCCCATCTATCTCACTCCTCTCTCTCTCTCTCTCTCTCTCTCTCTCTCTCTCTCTCTCTCTCTCTCTCTCTCTCTCTCTCTCTCTCTCTCTCTCTCTGTTCCTTTTCGTTCATTTTACTTCCCAAGAGAGAGTTTCATAATTCTGCCATTTTATCCTTAGTCCTCTTTTTCGATTTCCTGTCTTTTCCAATTTCAGGTTTTCACTCCTTTACACCTCCTCCTCCTCTTCTTCCCTCTCCTCCTCCTCCTCCTCCTTTTCCTCTTTCTTCTCCATTATCCTTCCATTTCATTTCTGTTACATTTCAGTGTCCGTAATCTTCACCTAAGCCCTCCTCCTCCTCCTCCTCCTCCTCCTCCTCCTCCTCCTCCTCCTCCTCCTCCTCCTTTGGCGCACCTTAAGACTTCCTTTCCATTTCCTTCCTTCTTCCTCCTCCATATCCTCCTTTTCCTAACTCCCCCATACTCCTCTCCCTCTCCCTCTCTCCTTCCCTCTCCCTCTCACTTTATCACACTCTATGGGTTACGCTAGTAAAGGAAAATCATAATTAAGAAATGAGAGTGTAAAGGCGAGAATGAAAATTGATATTTGCTACGTAACTATGAGAGAGAGAGAGAGAGAGAGAGAGAGAGAGAGAGAGAGAGAGAGAGAGAGAGAGAGAGAGAGAGAGAGAGAGAGGGGAGTAAAGTAACAAGAAACAAGAAAGAAAATGTAAGAGGAGATAGAGAGAAGAAAAAAAAAAGACGTGAGGATTTGAAGAAATGAAGAGAAGTGAAAAAGAGAAGGATTGAGTGTCGTGGGGGGAAAAAAATAGGAAAAAAATAATGTAGCTTTCCATTTTTCCCCTCGAATGAACAAAGGGAAAGTGGAGGGACTAAAAGGGTAGCAGGAACGGAAGAGGACGGGAAAGAAGGCGGAAAGAGGGACAATGAAGAGTGGAAACGGTACTGCGTGTTAGGTAGAGGGGGAAAACAGTGAGAACAAGGTGAGGAACTTGGACAGATGAGGGGAAGTGAGGGGAAATAGTCGACAGGAGATGTATAATGAAAAATGAAGGGAGGGAAACAGTGAAAAATATTTTTGAGGGAAAACAGGAAACACAAAATGAGAAAATAGTGAGAAGTGAAGGGTAGGTGAAGGATGAATAAAGGAAAAAAGAGGAGGAAACAGGAAAGAATGGGTAGCACAAGATGAGGGAATAGGAAGAGGTGAGGGGAAGTGAGGGGAAGTAAGGGGAACAGTTGACGGGAGATGGGTGAGGGAAGGGGTTTGGGTGACAACAGACAGGCCACGAATAGGGGAAGTGTGACAGTGAATGGGGAAGGTGAGGGGAAAAATGAGGGGAGGGACGTGACAGGAGACAGACCACACAGAGGGGAAAACTTGACAATGGCACGATCTTTTTTTCCCCTGTTTTCCTTCCTCTTATTTTTTTTTTTTTTTTTTGACATTTTAATTGCTTTTTAAATACCCTCAACTGTTCCTTTTTTATCATTTACCCACACAAATTTTACGACCAATGAATAAATGAATGAAAAAATAGAAAAAAATTAGAATACATAATGAATAACACCATTGAAAACCCCATAAATTACTCATTTTTATTATTCACTTAAATGCTAAGAACACTGAATGAATGAATGAATGAATGAATGAATGGACGAAAGAAAAAAGTGAAAAAAACATTATGAATAACCTTTCCGTCGTGTAGTGATGATGGATGGCGATAAATTACAGACAGAAAAGAAAGATGAAGGCTGGGAGGGGGAAGTTAAAGACGGGAAAAATGAGGCGTCCAGGAGGGAAGGGGAGATAGGCTGGCAGGGAGAGACTGAGGAAGAGGGGAAAGGGGAGATAAGAGGGGAGGGACATATTAAAATTATGGCTAGAGAGAGAGAGAGAGAGAGTGGGGCGGGAAGGGGGTGAGGGGGGAAAAAGGAAAGAGAAAAACGAAGCAAGAGAGGATGGGGAAAGAGGAAGAGAGAGGGGAAGATGAAGAGGCGAGAGGGAATGAACACGAAGAGGATGAAGTGAGAAAAGAAGAGGGGAGAAAGAGAGGAAGGTGAAGTATGAACAAGAGGAGTCTGGAAAGAGGGGAAAAGGGAGAAAGACTGTAGGGGAAACCGTGAACAGAGAGAGAGAGAGAGAGAGAGAGAGAGAGAGAGCTATGATCCCGGACTGAACAAGGGAATCTGGACTGAGGGGAGAGGGGAGAAGAGGGGATATCTGAAGGATGGGGTGAGGGGACACCAATATTTTTTCTGTAAGGGTTAACCTCTTGTCACGCCCTTGATGGATGAGGGGAGGCGCGGAAGGCGTTGAGGCACTGCAGTCATTCCCCATTGTGAAGGGGAGAGGGAGCAGTGACAGGGAGGGAAACGGTAGTGAGGGTAAGAGGGAGAGCTTTCTCTTGGCCTGGGGGTTGGAAAGGGGGATGTAAGGAAGAGGGGAGGTATGGAAAAATTTTAAAAGGGAAGTAGGTGTTTTTGAATGGAGAAAAGAGGGGATGAGTAGTGAAGGGAAAGGGGATATGTTAGTGTAGAGGGGAATGGTAGAAAAGGAAGAAGAGAGGAGCAAAGTAGGGAAGGGGAAGAGGTAAAATATGGGAACGTTTTGAAAGTGATTGATGGAAGAGTAGTGAGAGGAAAGGGGATGTTAGGAAGAGGGGGAGGGAGGGGAGCAGTAGGGGAAGGGAGAGAGAGGACACATGAAAAAGTTTTGAAAATGACTGATAGGTTTTTTTGAATGGGGAGAAGAAGGGCAAGGATGATGAGAGGAATGGAGGTAGGGGAGTGCTGGTGATGGGAAGGAGGGAAAGTAAGAAAATTTGAGGGGAAGGAAGGAATGGACCAAAGGAGGAAGAGAAGGAAAAGGGAATAAGAGGTAAGTTGGAAAAAGGAAGAAAGTGGAAAGGGGAAAGAAGTTGGAGGAGGGAAATTTATTTTGAAGGAAAGTAAAATTAAAGATAAATAATACTCCATCTTTAATACGACAAAAAAAAGAAAAAAAGACAAAATATATTCACCATTAAACGTAAAGGTGAAAAAGAAAAGAGGAGAAAAAAGAAAACAAACAAAAAAATGGAAAAGAGAGAGACAGAAGAGATAATGACTAAAAACAAGGAAATGGAAAAAGGGGGAATAGAAAATAGAAAAGAGGGGAAACACAGTGATGGAAAGAGGGGGAAGGGATGGGAGGGGTGAGGGAAGGGAGGGAGGGAGGGAGTGGGAAGAGGAACGAGAGAGGGAGAGGGAGTAAACATGAGGGAATAGATAACACTAGATCTATTGCCAGTCAGGGAGAGAGAGAGAGAGAGAGAGAGAGAGAGAGAGAGAGAGAGAGAGAGAGAGAGAGAATTAATTTGGCATGTGATAGAGTATAGCTCACACATGAAGTAATAAAGGATGTGACATAATTGTTCATATTTGTAACATAAACACTGGGATGCATTCAATACAAAATTATACACAGACAGACAGACAGACAGACAGATAGATAGATACTGATAAATAAATACGCTAAAATGGACTTAATATAACGGTAAAAGCAAAATAGATATGATAGATAAAGCACACTGGTATTATATATATTGGCTGATAGATAAATAGATTGATACATTGATAGATAAAACAAATGATGTATACCCAGATGACTGTAATAAATAAAGAAGCGAATAAATAGATGAATAAAGGCACCATAAATCTATAGCTATTTTTTGTTAAACTTTGATTTATACACAGGTGCTTACAATATATAGATAAATAAATGAATGGATAAAGAGAGCAAATAAATCAGTAATTTTTATAGAAGTGCATGTTTTTTTAATTTTTTTTTTTTTTGTCTTTCAGGAAAATCACTTTAATCGCTTCTCCGCTCTGTATAACAAAGATAAAGTGCTCTCTCTCTCTCTCTCTCTCTCTCTCTCTCTCTCTCTCTCTCTCTCTCTCTCTCTCTCTCTCTCTCTCTCTCTCTCTCTCTCTCTCTCTCTCTCTTTCTCTCTCTCTAAATCTTCATAGATCCTGGTAATTTCTTCCCTTGTATTCTGGTATTCTCAAGTTATCTGATCAGTAATTTATATATTCAAGTGTAAAAGAAAAAATGATATATACTCAGTCTTAAAATTTAACACTTCTTCAAATTAGACTCAAAAAAAGAATTACCGCTTTCACACGGTAATTAATTTTCGCTCGTCCCTGGAGAGAAAAAAAAGTACGTGAAAATTATAACACACGATTATGGAGGTGGGAAATAAATATATATTCCCAACTCATTATTAAACACTGTTCTTCATTATTAAGTACCGTGTGTGTGTGTGTGTGTGTGTGTGAGGGAGAGAATAATGCCTGTGTTTAAGTACCTGTCTTTGTATTATATCACCTGTATCACTTAATAACCCCACACAGTTGTCTTGTAATAAAAATGTAATGGCCTT
This sequence comes from Scylla paramamosain, assembly GCF_035594125.1. NCBI lineage: Eukaryota > Metazoa > Arthropoda > Malacostraca > Decapoda > Portunidae > Scylla > Scylla paramamosain. The sequence continues at coordinate 2,833,596 of NC_087174.1, forward strand.
TTCTGTGCGTGTATTTTAGTTAATAACATACTCGGAGCTTTTATTCTTTTTTTTGTCATAACCAGTTGGAATTTTTTTTTTTATGTAGAATGTATAATAGTAAGTGAGGATGCGTAGTTCATTACTGTTAACGTTATTTGTATTGTTGTAAGTTGTTTTAGTATTTGTGTTTCTCTTACGTCTTGTCAAATAATAATAGTAATATGTAGGTACGTGTGTTTTTTTTTTATTCTTTTTTTTTATTCTTTTGTCATTTCCTTCCTCGTTTTAATTAATCTACTTTTCTTTGTTGTCATCCTCATTATTAGCATTACTATTGCCATTACGTCTTAGACATCGCAAGTTTCGTATAATAAATTACTAATGAAGCCACATTTGATTACTTGCCTTTCTCATTTATTTTTTTTAGTCCTCTCTCTCTTTCTAGTTATTTTTCATTACTAACATTATCATTATTATTACTATCTATGTAATTCCTCTAAGCTCATGAATAAAACTACATATGTTTACTTTACATTTCCCTCCTCCTCCTCCTCCTCCTCCCCCTCCCCTGTCTCTACTTTTATTACTTTTTTCCTTGTCATTTTTTCAGCGCCACCGTGTCTTGGCCAGGTTATTAAAAGGGCCCAAGGGACACGTAAATTTTGCTGTTCCTGGTGACGAATTGTAAGGCTAACAAGGAGGAGGAGGAGGAGGAGGAGGAGGAGGAGGAGGAGGAGGAGGAGGAAGAAGGGGAAGAGCGAGGAAGTTGAAAGTCAAAGAAGCAAGAAGAAATGATGATGATGAAGGAAGGGGAATGAGGAAAAGAATTCAAAGCTAAATGGAGGAAGAGGAGATGGTGAAGAAGAAGGAAAGGGGAGATAGAGAAAATGAGAGTGAATGATGAAGTGATGATGGTTAATTAAAGAAAGGAAGAATAACATGAGAAAAATATGACGGAATGGGAGAAAAGGATAATGATAATGAAATAGGAAGAAGACGCCAAGTTAGGAAGAGAACTGGAGGATAAGAAAAGAAGAAAAAAAGAAAGAAGAAACATGAAATAAGATTATAACAGTGAAAGGAAAGAGAACAAGGGGATAAGTGAAGAGAAGAGAGAGTAGATGAGAGCAATATTTAATAAGTAACCGTTAAAGAGTAGGGAAAATGAGAGGGAAGGTTACAGTGGGTATGGGGGAATAGGGAAGGAAGAAAAATTAGTACTGTTAAAAAATGAAGGGAAGGGGAGAGAGAGGGAGTGGGCGTGGAGGTGATTGGAACAGATGACGGAGCTTTATGCAATGAAAAATGGATGACAAAGACTAATACACACACTAGAGGAGGTGAATGATGAAGAAGTGTGCGTCAGTGTATGAATAAAGACTTACTAGGGGGAGAGAGAGAGAGGGAGAGGGGGAGAGAGGGAGAGGGAAGAGAGAGGGAGAGGGAGGGCAATATATCATGAATATGTATTAACAACTTTGCCTTCACCATGAAAATTTGTTTGTCTTCTTCCTCCTCCTCCTCCTCCTTCTCTCCTTTCTCATCTCCTTCGTCTTCTTCCCCCTCCTCCTCCTCCTCCTCCTCCTCCTCCTCCTCCTCCTTTTTTTCACATTTTTCCTAGTACACCAGTTGCTCTGCCCCCGTTTAGGTATGTCCTCTCATTCTCTCTCTCTCTCTCTCTCTCTCTCTCTCTCTCTCTCTCTCTCTCTCTCTCTCTCTCTCTCTCTCTCTCTCTCTCTCTCTCTCTCTCTCTCTCTCTCTCTCTCTCTCTCTCTCTCTCTCTCTCTCTCTCTCTCTCTCACCCACATGCCTTGTTCCTCTTAATCTGACCAGTCTTTCCCCTCTCCCTCCCTCCCTCCCACCGTCCCTCCTTCCCTCCCTCCCTCCCTCCTTCCACATTTATTTCCTTCACACCCTACCTTCACTTGACAATGTAATCCCTCCCTATACCTTATCTTGTCCTCAGAATCCCTCTCCCCTCCCTATTCTCCCTCACTTCCCTCCCTTCCCTCTCCCTTAAGCCTCTCCCTTAACTCTGGTCGCTTCTTCAACGCCCCTTTAGTCTCCTCTCCCCTTCCCTCGCCTTCCCCTCTTTCTTCCTCCCCTCTCCCTCTCTCGCTTCCTGTGTCTTTAATGCCTCTTTCAATCTTTTCTATCTTTCTTTTGCTTTCTCTTCTTGTTCTTGTTCTTGTTCTCTCTCTCTCTCTCTCTCTCTCTCTCTCTCTCTCTCTCTCTCTCTCTCTCTCTCTCTCTCTCTCTCTCTCTCTCTCTCTCTCTCTCTCTCGTTCCTCATCTTTTTCTTCTCTTCCTGCCTTGTATACTTCGTTTTTCCTTCCTCCTCTTCTTCCTCCTTCTCCTCCTCCTCCTCCTCTTCCTCCTCCTCCTCCTCCTCCTCCTCCTCCTCCTCCTCCTCCTCCTCCTCTTCTCGTGGCCGGTCGATCAAAACAATCAAGGAGGCAAGATATAGTGTGTGATTGTTTTCAAGCTGTGGTTGTTTAACTCTCTCTCTCTCTCTCTCTCTCTCTCTCTCTCTCTCTCTCTCTCTCTCTCTCTCTCTCTCTCTCTCTCTCTCTCTCTCTCTCTCTCTCTCTCTCTCTCTCTCTCTCTCTCTCTCTCTCTCTCTCATCATAAACACACACACACAGTTTTTTATCACTAATATCACCACCACCATCACCACCACTACCACTACTACTACTACTACTACTACTACTACTTACTACTACTACTACTACTGCTACAAATAAACAGAAAGAGGCAGAAATCATTGAAGCATACAGATAGACACACATACAGGTGACACACAAGCACACATGCACAGGAAAGACACGTGCAAAAATTGAAGGCAAGATTGGAATGGAAAAGAAAAGAATAAATGAAGAAAGTGGGATTTAAATCTCATGAAAACACACTGAGAAACAGACAGGCAAGGGAAAAATAAGCAATAAAAATGCAAAGAGGGTAATAAAGGAGGAGATAAAATAGACTAACAGACAGACAGACAGACTGACAGACGGACAGACAGACAGACAGACTCTTTATGACGAAGAAAGGAAAATGCAATTACATGAACAATGATGTGGAAAAATATAGAGAAAAATAATATAGGGAAAAAATAATAATGTGATAATAAGAATATGTATTAAAATCCTAAAAATATAGATAAAAAAGAAAATATTGTGGATGGCGGAATAAATGGAAGGAAGGAAGCAAGGAAGGAAGGAAGGAAGTGAAAAAGGGAGGGAAAGGAGAAAGAAAAGAGAGAAAAACGGAGAAGGAAGTCGTATCAGAAATAAATTGGGTTTATGGAGAGAGAGAGAGAGAGAGAGAGAGAGAGAGAGAGAGAGAGAGAGAGAGAGAGAGAGAGAGAGAGAGAGAGAGAGAGAGAGAACAGTATCTTGGAATGTTTTTTTACGAATAATTAAATATCTTACAAGTTTGAGCGGAAGCAGAAGAGGAAGAAAGGAAGTAGAAGAGGAAGGAAGAGAGGAAATGAGAGAGGAAGAGGAAGAATTTGAGGAACAATACCAAAGAAGAAGTGAAAGGAAACGAACACTGAAAATAAAGAAACAAAGGAAAGGAAAATAAAAGAGACTGAAAGTAAAAATTGAAGGAAAAGAAAAAAGTAAGAAGAGAGAAAGAAAAATAAATTGAAGAAGGAAAACTGTAAATCATCCCCACATTTTCTCTCTCTCCTTTCCTCCTTTCCTCCTCTTTTCCTTCCTTTTACAGCAACGGAAGGGAAACTGGAAGAATATCAGAGAGGAAAAATTTCATCTCTTCCTCTTTCTCTCTCCGGTGGCATGTAATAAGAAAGAAACGAAGGAAAAAAAAGAAAGGAAGAGAAAATAAGAAAGAATAATAATGCTTCTTCTTGTGACGTTTGGGAGTAAGAGGAAAGATGAAGAGGATGAAAGACGATAAGGAAGAGGAGGATTAAAGAAGATTTATTCCCCATTATATCGAAGAGGAAGAGGATGAGAAGTAAAGAAGAAAATAAGAATAAGAGGAGGAGCAATAACAACAGTAATAACAGCAGAGGGACAAGAGGTGCATTAGAAGGAGCAGGAAGAGGAGTAGGAGGTAAAAAGAAGAAGAAGAAGTATTAAGAGGAAGAGGGATTACGTTTATGGTATAAAGAAAAAAAGAAAAATAAAAAGAATCGTCATCAACATAATAATAATAATAATAATAATAATAATAATAATAAAAATAATAATAATAATAATAATAATAATAATAATAATAATAATAATAATGGTAATAGTAACAGTAGATCACATTGACAAACTTTCACTTCCTGTTATTAGTAGACTGTATCAACTTCCAGAGAGAGAGAGAGAGAGAGAGAGAGAGAGAGAGAGAGAGAGAGAGAGAGAGAGAGAGAGAGAGAGAGAGAGAGAGAGAGAGAGAGAGAGAGAGAGAGAGAGAGAGAGAGAGAGAGATTCAAGGTTTGATATCAAGAGAATTTCAGTCATGTAAACTTGTACAGTTGCATTCTCTCTCTCTCTCTCTCTCTCTCTCTCTCTCTCTCTCTCTCTCTCTCTCTCTCTCTCTCTCTCTCTCTCTCTCTCTCTCTCTCTCTCTCTCTCTCTCTCGACCCCCATTGACATGCTGTGTGTGCTTTCCCTTGTCGCTAACAGGAGCACACACACACACACACACACACACACACACACACACACACAGAGAGAGAGAGAGAGAGAGAGAGAGAGAGAGAGAGAGAGAGAGAGAGAGAGAGAGAGAGAGAGAGAGAGAGAGAGAGACACGAGGCCAAACACGCACGTGCCGTTCATTGTAGCAGGTACACACACCATCTGTCGTACGTATTCCCCTTCGTTTTTGACACACACACACACACACACACACACACACACACACACACACACACACACACACACACACACACACACACACACACACACACACACACACACACACACGTACGTATTGACATCAAACAAAGACCGATTGAGTTAGGATACTTAATGAATTAACGAGAGAGAGAGAGAGAGAGAGAGAGAGAGAGAGAGAGAGAGAGAGAGAGAGAGAGAGAGAGAGAGAGAGAGAGAGAGACCTATCCTCCCTCCCTTCCCTCTCTTCCCTCTCCTCTTTGGCAATGAATATAACCTTGCGTGCGTGTCCGCCAGCGCGTCATGACCTAGGCCGCGTAACTCTGCCTCCCTGCCGAACCTGCCGGAAGTAATGGCTTCAACCCGATCTCCAGGTATCGTCAGGCATCATAATTTACACCTGGCGAGAGGCGAGGCACGTGAGGGGGGAGGGACGGAGGAAGAGAGAGAGGGAGCGGGGTAAGAAGGGTGGGAGGGAATGGAGGAAGAACAGGAAGAGAAAGAAAGAGATAAGTGAGGGAGGGAATGGAAGAAGAACAGGAAGAGAGAGAGAAAGGAGTGAGTGAAGGAAGGAGATGGGAGGTAAGGAAGAGAAAAGAACAGGTAAGATGGTGATTAATTTCTCTCTCTCTCTCTCTCTCTCTCTCTCTCTCTCTCTCTCTCTCTCTCTCTCTCTCTCTCTCTCTCTCTCTCTCTCTCTCTCTCTCCCTTTTTCCTCATTTATCAAAGCTTCCTTTTTACTCCCCTTTCCTCCCCGAAGACAAACAAGTGAGAGAACGCTTCCCCTCTCCTCCCTCCCCCTCTCCCCTCAGTCGCTCCTCCTTTCCCTCCCTAATTTCCCCTCCCACACCTCAAAGTACCTGACTGAGGGGGGAAAAAGAGGGGAGACGTGTAATTTCTTTCCTTTTATTTACTTTTCCCCTCCCATATTTCCTCCCTTCTTCAAGCGACACCGTAAAGAAGAGGAAAGAGGAAAGATATGCTGTTTCCCCTCCCTTCTCTTTCCCCTCTTTTCCCTCCCTCCTTGCCAATAACATCCTTAAGGTAATTTTCTTTCCCCCACCCATTCCCCTTCTGCATTTCCTTGCCCTTAATTGTGCTAAGATAACATTCCTACTCTTCCTTGCTTTTCCTTACCTTCTCTTCCTTTTCTCTTTCTTTTTCCTTGGATTTTCTTATTTTATTTTATTTTTTCAGTCTTTCCCCTCTTCTTCCCCTCACCCCAAGTCTTCAAGGATCTATTTCCACCCCAGAAAAATGCGGGAGGGGAGATAAAGACGAGGGAAGGAGGTGGAGCAGGAGTAAAGGGTGAGGGGAGACGGGTTTCTCCTCCCACTAACTTCCCACTCACTCCACTCCGATCACAAGGAAGAAGGCACTTAGGTCCTCCTCCTCCTCCTCCTCCTCCTCCTCCTCCTCCTCCTACTACTACTACTACTACTACTACTACTGTTTCTGTGTTCTTTCTTCTCCTTTACCTCGTCCTTCTCTCTCACTTACCTTGTCTCCTCCTCCTCCTCCTCCTCCTCCTCCTCCTCCTCCTCCTCCTCCTCCTCCTCCTCCTTATCAGAGAACGACGACGTTGCCAAAGCCACGTTGATCTCAGTGTTACAAGCGAGGAGGAGGAGGAGGAGGAGGAGGAGGAGGAGAACATAGGGAGACATGGAGGGACGTGGAAATGTGAGGGAAAGGAGGGAGGGAAAGAAAAATAGATGGAAGATACATGAACGAATAGGAAAAATGGAAAACAAGGCAGAAGAAAGAAGGGACGGAGGAAAGGTGAAAGAGAGGAATGGAGGAAAAAAAGGAAGGGAGGAGGGAAGGAAAGGATTGTGATGGTGGTGATAATGTTATGGTTTCCTGACAACCGCCATTTTTTTCTTTAGTTTCCTTGATTTTTTCCTGTATTTTTTTTATTTTATTCACTTTTTTATGTTTTTCCTGTTTGTGATTCCTGTTTATTTGTTTACTGAAGGCGTTTTGCTTTGTTTGTTTGTTTATTTGTTTGCTTCCTTGCTTTGTTTTCGATTTTTCTTTGTTGTTTTGCTTGTTATATTCTCTGTGTCTTGTTTCCTCCTCTCCTCCCGCTCATCCTCCTTCTCCTCCTCCTCTTCTTCTTCTTCTCCACTTTCCTTCCTTCTGTTTTTATTTTACTTCCTTTTCAGTCAATCTGTCTTTTCTTTTGTTTCCAAGTATTTTTTTTCCTTCCCTCCCTTTCTCCCTGCCTTCCCTCTCTCTCTCTCTCTCTCTCTCTCTCTCTCTCTCTCTCTCTCTCTCTCTCTCTCTCTCTCTCTCTCTCTCTCTCTCTCTCTCTCTCTCTCTCTCTCTCTCTCTCTCTCTCTCTCTCTCTCTCTCTCCTTGCCTTGTACGCCTCCAGGTTTTTGTCACATTACCTTGATTACAGAGAGAGAGAGAGAGAGAGAGAGAGAGAGAGAGAGAGAGAGAGAGAGAGAGAGAGAGAGAGAGAGAGAGAGAGAGAGAGAGATGATGATGACAAACCAGGATTAACTGAATAGAGAGGTTATTTGAAGGATGAGAGAAGGAAAAGAAGGAAGGAACTTGAAGGGAAAAGGAAAAGAAAGAAAAGGGAGAGTGGGAGGGAGGTTTTATCATGCAATCTTCCTCTCCCTCTATTCAGCATTTTCTCTTTCCCTCTCTCTCTCCCATCTACCTCTCTGCTCCACTCTACCTCCTCTCTTCCCCTCCCTCTCTTAAAGTTTTTCCTATTCCTTTTTCTTCTTCTCCTTTATTCACTTGTTCCTGTTCTCTCTTTTCCATTCCTGTTATTTTTATTTTATTATTTTCTTTGCGTTTTCCTCTTATTAAAATCGCAGAGAGATGAGAGAATTATCTTTTGTATTCGCAGACAGACAGAAAGACAGACAGACTGATAGATATACAGACAGACAGACAGATAGACAGACAGACAGACAGACAGACATAAGTAAGTGAAACGTGGGGAGTAGTAACCGAAGACTTTCTTCCCATTATCTTCGATTTCTTCCTCCTCTTCCTACTCTTCCTCCTCCTCTTCCTTCTCCTTCTCCTCCTCCTCCTCCCCCTCCTCCTCCTCTTCTTCTTCATCTTCCTCCTTCTCCTCCTCCTACTCCTCCTCCTCCTCCTCCTCCTCCTCCTCCTCCTCCTCCTCCTCCTCCTCCTCCTCCTCCTCCTCCTCCTCCTCCGCCTCCTTCTCCTCCAGTAGCTGACCTTGAGACAAAATTAACCCCCGGAGCAGCACTGGAGATGGAGGAGATGAAGGAGGAGATTGAGGAGGAGAAGGAGGTGGAGGAGGAAGAGGAGCAGGCGGTGGAGAGAGAAGAGGAAGGAGTTTAGCCCTGGCTGTGAGGTTAGAGAGAGAGAGAGAGAGAGAGAGAGAGAGAGAGAGAGAGAGAGAGAGAGAGAGAGAGAGAGAGAGAGAGAGAGATAGCAACGTGCCTCATATCCACTGCTCTCCTCCTCCTCCTCCTCCTCCTCCTCCTCCTCCTCCTCCTCCTCCTCCTCCTCCTCCTCCTTCTCCTCCTCCTCCTCCTCCTCTTCCTCTATCTTGTCCCGTGAGAGACTACAGGATCCTCGGACCGGAAAGGACAAGCTACGAGAGAGAGAGAGAGAGAGAGAGAGAGAGAGAGAGAGAGAGAGAGAGAGAGAGAGAGAGAGAGAGAGAGAGAGAGATTCCCTTAAGGCCGACGAGTCTCCCAGAGTGACGGAGGAGGGGGGGTAAGGCGCCGTGGGAGATCGGATCCGTAACAATACAAAATCCTTCTCCTCCTCTTCCTTCTCCTCCTCCTCCTCCTCCTCCTCCTCCTCCTTCTCCTCCTCCTCCTCCTCCTCCTCCTCCTCCTCCTCCTCCTCCTCCTCCTCCTCCTCTTCTTCCTCCTCCTCCTTACATCTTATCTTTATCTCAGTCGTGTCTTTTCCATGTAAGCGATCCAGCCTCCTCCTCCTCCTCCTCCTCCTCCTCCTCCTCCTCCTCCTCTTCCTCTTCCTCCTCCTCCTACTCCTTTGAAGCGAGGTAATGGTGACTTTCTGTAATAATGTGTGTGGTTGAGAATCTATTACGAGGTTGAGAAGGAGGAGGAGGAGGAGGAGGATGAGGAGGAGGAGGAGGAGGAGGAAGATAAAGAAGAAAAAGAAGGAGAAGAAAAAATAGAAGTGAAGACCAAAAAGAAGAGGAGATTTCCATGAGGAGAGAGAGAGAGAGAGAGAGAGAGAGAGAGAGAGAGAGAGAGAGAGAGAGAGAGAGAGAGAGAGAGAGAGAGAGAGAGACTAAAACAATAACTTATGGGAAAGACGTTTTACTCTCTCTCTCTCTCTCTCTCTCTCTCTCTCTCTCTCTCTCTCTCTCTCTCTCTCTCTCTCTCTCTCTCTCTCTCTCTCTCTCTTTCAATGGCTGTTTCTACTTCCGGTTACTTTCAAAGATGTTTGTTAAGGCACTGAAAGAGAAGGAAGGAAGAGAGAGGAGAGATAACAAAGAAAATGAAGAAAGAGAGAAGAGAGACCATAAAAAAGGAAGAGGCAGAAAAGATAAAGAGGTAGAATACAAGGAGACAGGAACAATGAACTGGAATAAAGGGCAAGATAGAGAGAGGAAAGGAGAGTGTAGAAGGGAAGGGAAAATAAAGGAAAATAGATAGAAAAAGAGAAAGGAAGAAAAAACGATGAACAGGAAGGGAGCAAAAGGTGAAGAGAAAATAGAGATAAAACACAGAAATGGAGTTATGTGGAATAAGAAACAAGGAATAAATAAAAGGAAGGATGGAGGAGGATGAGAGAGAAAGGGAATGAAGGAGTGTATAAAAAAGGAGAGAGAGAGAGAGAGAGAGAGAGAGAGAGAGAGAGAGAGAGAGAGAGAGAGAGAGAGAGAGAGAGAGAGAGAGCAGTGGAGTTGTGAAAATAAGAAAGAGAGGATGAATAAGAAATCTGAGGAAAGAGAGTGGATGGAATGTAGCAGATGAGAGAAGTGGATGAGAATAAGTAAAAGGAGAGAGAGAGAGAGAGAGAGAGAGAGAGAGAGTGTGTGTGTGTGTGTGTGTGTGTGTGTGTGTGTGTGTGTGTTTGGAGAATATGAGAAAATAGTGGATGAAATTTACTAGTTTAAGTGGTGGAAGATGATAGAGTGAGAGGGAGGGAGTGAATGAGAGCGAGGCTATGAGGGAGGGTGAAGGTAAGAAGCTGGAGGTGTTTGTGGGGAATAAACACAGTCATTGTGAGGAAGTCCTGGTGACAAGTGCATAAAGAAAGCACTTAACTTGATCCATTTGGCGTTTGTGTGTGCTAAGTGTGATTCTGCCATCGTCTCTGCCGCATTCGATCTCGTCTTTTCCTTCACCTTCATCTCCTTTCCTTTTTCTCTTCACGTTTATTCCCTTCTTTTCCTTCTCCTCCATCTTCTTTCCTTTTTTTCTCCTTGCTTATTCTCTCGTTCTCTTTCTCCTTCACTTCACCTTCTTTCCTTTTTTTTCATGCTCCTTCACCTACTTTTCTTTTTCTCCTACATCTAAACCTCCTTTCCTTCTTTATCAACACTTGCTCTTTCTCTTTTTCCTTCTCGTCTTTTTCCTTTCCTTCTTTTTCCACACTTACTACCTCCTCTTCCGTTTCCTCCATCTCCTTTCCTTCTATCTCCATATTTATTCTCTCCTTTTCCTTCTCCTCCACCTTCTTTCCCCTACTCCTCTCTCTTCGTTCTCTCATTCCCTCCACCCTCTCTTTCACTTTTTCCATGTTTCCCTCCTCTCCTTCCCTCCATTCCTTGTCTTCTCTCCTTCCTTTCGTTATTTCTTTGCTCATCTTCATTTTGTCCCTTCCTCTTCCCTCTTCGCCTCTATCTCTTTGTCTTCCTCACACTTATCTTCTGTTCCTCTTCCTTCCATCTCTCTCTCTCTCTCTCTCTCTCTCTCTCTCTCTCTCTCTCTCTCTCTCTCTCTCTCTCTCTCTCTCTCTCTCTCTCTCTCTCTCTCTCTCTCTCTCTCTCTCTCTCTCTCTCTCTCTCTCTCTCTCTCTCTCTCTCTCCTTCTCCCTCCTCCTAACATGTCTCTCCTTCGTGTGTTATTTCTTTCTTTCTTTTCTTTTCTCCTCTCACTTCTTCCATTTTTCTTCCTCTTGTCATTTGCTCCATTTCTCTGTTGTTTTCTTATTCTTTTGTTTTCTGTTTTTATTCTTCTTTTTCCTCCTATTCTCCTTTCCCTTTATTTTTCTTTTCTTTGCAACTTCCAGTCATTCATCAATCTTTGTATCATTCTTTATTGTTCTTTATTTTTATTTTTCACTTATTAATTTCTCCTTCTTTTCATTTTAATTTATTCATTCATCTTTTTTTCCACCATTCATTCATTTAATTTAGTTTCCTCTATCCTTTCATTTATCTGTCTTTACATAATTCTCTCTCTCTCTCTCTCTCTCTCTCTCTCTCTCTCTCTCTCTCTCTCTCTCTCTCTCTCTCTCTCTCTCTCTCTCTCTCTCTCTCTCTCTCTCTCTCTCTCTCTCTCTCTCTCTCTCTCTCTCTCTCTCTCTCTCTCTCTCTCTCTCTCTCTCTCTCTCTCTCTCTCTCTCATCAGTATTCTCTCCACCAGAACACACAGCAAGCGTTTATTAAGTAATCATACCTCCTCACTGTCATTTTTGTCCTCCTCCTCCTCCTCCTCCTCCTCCTCCTCCTCCTCCTCCTCCTCCTCCTCCTCTGTTTCTAATTCTGACACGTACTTCATGCAATCTTCCATCATCATCTCTCTCTCTCTCTCTCTCTCTCTCTCTCTCTCTCTCTCTCTCTCTCTCTCTCTCTCTCTCTCTCTCTCTCTCTCTCTCTCTCTCTCTCTCTCTCTCTCTCTCTCTCTCTCTCTCTCTCTCTCTCTCTCTACTCATATATATATTTTTACTCGTACTTTTAATTGTCTCACTCTCTCCCTCCCTGTCCTTCTGTTTCCCCAAATTTTCCTCTTTTTTTCTCCTCTTTCCTTCCCCCTTAGTCTCTCTTTCGTCCAATCTTCTCCTGCCCCTCATCTTCCTATAACTTCCTTTACTTCATCCCCTCCCCTCCCTTCCCTTCTCTTCCCCTCTCTTTTTTTCCCTGCCTCTTTCCCTTCTTTCCCCTTTCCTTATCTCTCTTCCCTCCCAAATCCAGGCATATCCCGGCGTCTTCCAGAATATTTTCCCCTCCTCCTCCTCTTCCTCATTTTCCTCCTCCTCCTTCTCTTCCTCTTCCTCCCATTCTCTCAATATTCATCTTCCTCTCCACGCTTTGGTTTTTCCTCTTTCCTTCTCTCCTTTTCTCCTTTCCAGCCTCTTCTTCCTTTCCTTCACCTTTTGCCCTCTTCATCCATATACTCTTCCTTCCTTTCCATCTCCCCTTATTCCTCCTTCTCCATTCATCCATCTTTCATATTCTTTTCTATCTCACTTCTCTCATTTTCTACCTCTTCTATTTATCACCTTCCTCCTCCTTTCATCATATTTGTCACCCCTCCTCCCTCTGTTCCCCTCCCCTCCCCGCCTCCTGTTTCCTTTCCCCTCCTCCTTGTTTCCCCTCCCCTGCCACGGATCTTGAGACCAATTTCAGACAACTTCGCTAAGGAAAGCAGTAGGAGGAGGAGGAGGAGGAGGAGGAGGAGGAGGAGGGAATAGCTGTACCTAAAGAAGAGAGGAGATATTGTGAACCCGTTGAGAGAGAGAGAGAGAGAGAGAGAGAGAGAGAGAGAGAGAGAGAGAGAGAGAGAGAGAGAGAGAGAGAGAGAGAGAGAGAGAGAGAGAGAGAGAGAGAGAGAGATTCCTCTTTATACAACTAACGTACTACGGATTTACCTCTTCCTCTTTCTCCTCCTCCTCCTCCTCCTCCTCCTCCTCCTCCTCCTCCTCCTCTTCAATTGTAGAGATAATTAGCTTACATTTTCCCTCCAATTACCTGTATTTTTCTCTTCCTTCTGATAGGAAATGGAGAGTAAAAGGAGGAAGAGGAGTAGGAGGAAGAGGAGGAAGAAGAGAAGGAAGATGATTGAATTGTCAGGTTGAACGAGAATGCAAAAGATGAGACTAGGAGAGAGAGAGAGAGAGAGAGAGAGAGAGAGAGAGAGAGAGAGAGAGAGAGAGAGAGAGAGAGAGAGAGAGAGAGTTTGTGTGTGTGTGTGTGTGTGTGTGTGTCCATTGGTCAAACGGATAACATAAAGCCTGTCGGGTCATAACAAGGCTATCAGATATGGTAAGTAATAGCCGTAAGGACTCGAGAGAGAGAGAGAGAGAGAGAGAGAGAGAGAGAGAGAGAGAGAGAGAGAGAGAGAGAGAGAGAGAGAGAGAGAGAGACAGATTGCCAAACGTACCGGATTGAATGAAGACAGAGAAAGCGAGAGAGAGAGAGAGAAAAAAAAAAAAGAAAGAAAATAAAGAAACGAGGCATGTGAAAAATTAGGGCAAAGAAAGATATGAAGAGAGAAAGATTGCGAAACGTGTTAGATTGATTGAATGGAGAACGGCCCTGAGAGAGAGAGAGAGAGAGAGAGAGAGAGAGAGAGAGAGAGAGAGAGAGAGAGAGAGAGAGAGAGAGAGAGAGAGAGAGAGAGAGAGAGAGAGAGAGAGAGAGAGAGAGAGAGAGAGAGAGAGAGGGAGACGGTAGGTAAAGAAAGAAAAGTTAACGATAAATTTTCTCAGATTGCTTTTCTTGCAGTCTTTTCTTTACTTTATGGTTCCCTCCAGCAATTCGTACCGGGTGACGGCTGTTTGTGTTTAATGGTGACCTGTGTTCTCTTAAATACTGATCCTATTTGAGGTAGTGTTGGTTGTGGTGGTGGTGCTGGTGGTGGTGGTGGTGGTGGTGGTGGTGATGAGAGAGTATGAAGGATGAACTTGTCTATCTCTTTCTGTTGTCATATCTTTGTCTCAGTTTTTACTCCTGTCGTGCTTCTTTCTTTTTTTATCTATACATTTATTAATTTATATATTTATTTGTTTTTAGTTTAAGTATTTTAATTTGGACTATTACTCGTATATGATTCTTTGGTCAATCTCTCTCTCTCTCTCTCTCTCTCTCTCTCTCTCTCTCTCTCTCTCTCTCTCTCTCTCTCTCTCTCTCTCTCTCTCTCTCTCTCTCTCTCTCTCTCTCTCTCTCTCTTTTTTATCATCCTATTTTGGTCACCTGTATCCTTGCTTTCCCCTTACTCAGCCCACACCTGCCGTCCTCCCCTAACCTCCCTCACCTTAGCGCTGTTTCTGCACCTGCCATTGCGTCACCTCACCTGTCCTCACCTGTGCATCCTTCAGGTGACGTGAGGGTCTCTGTTCCATCCATAAGTTGTATCATTAGGCTCTGGAGATATCGGTTTGTGAAATATAATCTATTTTCTTAAAGCTGCTCTCTCTCTCTCTCTCTCTCTCTCTCTCTCTCTCTCTCTCTCTCTCTCTCTCTCTCTCTCTCTCTCTCTCTCTCTCTCTCTCTCTCTCTCTCTCTCTCTCTCTCTCTCTCTCTCGTATTTTGTATAATTTTCTATTTTTTACTTGTCTTTTAATTGAAGTTCTTTTTTTTTAAGATGGCAGCGTCTCGTTTATCTTATTTGTATTTCTTGGTTTAAAGCTGCTTCTCTCTCTCTCTCTCTCTCTCTCTCTCTCTCTCTCTCTCTCTCTCTCTCTCTCTCTCTCTCTCTCTCTCTCTCTCTCTCTCTCTGGTCCAATTCCCAAGTCGATTTGTAAGCTTCGGACTAAATCGGTCTCTGGCTTCGTTTGCGATCACCCGAGGCGTCATTGGCTGCCCCACAGTACGCGCCATGCCTGCCGCCGCGGTGTGCCTCCCCCTAAGCGATGGCCGGGCATTACTATGAGTTACGGTAAGCTCACCCATTACTCTGTTCATACGGCTGAGAGGGGGAAGGTCTGTTTATACTTTTAGTTTGGTGATGTAACTAGAGGGTTGGTGTTTTAAGGCGATGACAATAACTACTGTCCTTTTTTTTTTTTTTTTTAATTAATGCATAGATAGAATTAAAGGTACTTAACTATACTTGATGACTTGTTTTGTCGTCAGTGGCGTCTATCGAAACTGTACATGAAACTTACATCAGACCAGCCGTAGCAGTCAAAGGATTAATTTTGTTGGGATCGTGCTGAATGAGGCTTTTTTTGTTTTCTTATTTACTGAGATACTTATTGAGATAAAAGCCAGTTCAGTTACCTCGTAAATTTAAAGCTCTCTGAAAGGTCGCTCGGTGAACACTCTTGCCAGGTGGAATTTCCATAACCTTTGCTCTTAACAGTAATTAAAGGTGTTGGGAGGCAGCAGGTGCTGAAACAAACCTAATCTTTATTAAACGTGGCTTGAAAACTTCGTAATACATTTAACGTAAAGGCTGTACAGTATTCGGCTTGGGGTGGAGGTAGATGTTGCAAACGTGGCGTGAACCATTGTGCTGTATGACAAAGACTTCCCCAACCTTATCCACGGCTCTGTCGGGTGCCTGTCTATTGCAGTCTATATCAAAAACAATTCTTACTCACCTCTCCGTCCTGTAGCCCTCTGTCTCCCCCGCCATCTTTTACCATCCGTAAACTCAATAGAAGGAAGGAAGTAATTCATAAAATCATTCCTGCGACATATTTCCAGTACTTTTCTTTTATCATGCCATTACGCCACAGAAAACAAAAATTGCTCAGTAAGTTGTAGCGTCAAATACTCATTTCAGGAATACATAACAAGGAGCAGCTGTTCGTCACGCCAGGAACTTCCGAACGTTTCCTTACGAACGTCCCAATATATTGGTTCACGCCTAAACCAATAGCGCCACGAAAAGCGACTGGAGAACCGGCGTGTGCGAGGAGGAGGAAGAGGAGGAAGAGGAGGTGCATTGATTTGTGTGTAAACAAATAGGAGGAACTGTTGGATCGACGGTGTGTCTTGTCTGTCTGTCTTGCTTACCTTGTTTTGTTTCGTCTCAGTCTGTGTTGCTCACCTCGCGTTATGTTTCGTTTAGCCTGTCTGTCTTGCTTACGCTGTGATCTGCATCGTTTTTGGGCAGCGAAAAGAAAAGAGAAAACAGAGAGAGAGACAGAGAGAGAGACAGAGAGAGAGAGAGAGAAAGGGGGAGGAAGCGACGGTGGAGTAGAGGGAGAAAGAAAATTATTGAAAGTTAACCTGAGCGAACTGACGAACTAGACGGACAGTGAATAGAGATGAAGAGAGGAAACTGAGGGTCGAAGTTTTGTGGGGTCTGTAATAGCCGTCACTAACACACATAATATATTTAACCTAACCTCATCTGACCGGGCCGCTCCTGTGCACACGAATGCCTTCATCTGCTCGTCCTGCCTAGTCAAAAAGGCTGAAAAAGGAGTATAACCGATATCCCATTCCATTATTCGTGGCCATCGGTACAGTGCAGGCAGTCAGTACAGCTTACCCTGAGCCCTGTAATATTTTCAAAGTAAACTGGACTGGTGCGAGGAAGCGGGCTGGAAGCGGGATGGGAGCGGGCTGGGAGCGGGATGGGAGCGAGCTGCTGCTGTGGGTGTTCGGAGCGTGACAGTGTGTGTGCGCGGCGCTGAACCGGCAGTAGAGAATTGAAATCCTGCTTAATATACGCGATTGGATGTGGAATAACCGCGGCTCACGGCTCTGCTCGCCTCGCCCTTCTGAAGACCTCGCTGGAAGGTTTCAAAGTGGATCCTGTGCACGCCTCCTCCCTTTATGTTGTACCCTTTTGGAAGACCCCCTTAGAAGTTATCCTTGAAGTCACCGTTTGGAGGAAAATTGGCACCACTTATGCTTCCTCCCTTTGTGTTTCGCCCCTCTGGAAGACGTCCTTAAAATTCACCCTTGAAATCGCTGCTAAAAGCGTTACATTGCATCCCATTGCATTATTCACCCTTACGTTCTCAACACACTTTCACACTTTGCATTTCATCCTTTTTGATCTCGTGGAAAGCGCCCTTGAGAATCATCGTTGAAAATCATTCTTTTATTCACCCTAAGAGGCGACTTAACTATACATTTCACCCTTAAACATTGCTCACACGTCACAAATCTCAAAATATCTGCAAATTTACACGTTACTCGCACGCTACTCACACTCATATATATCTAAGTCTCTAAAAAATATCACCCGAAGTCAGGTCACGCGGGTCGCCCAGAGATAACTTAGGTGTCAGCGTTTTCCTTCAGGTGAGTGTCTTGACCCCTGTCCCTGGCGATCCGTGGCCTTTAATGGAATAATGAGCCCAATCGTCCCTGAAGAGCAACACACGGTGAGGGAGACACTGGCTGACAGGCAAAGAGACAGAGAGACAGGCAGGGACGCGGCGGCTCAGACACACACCTTCAGAACTAAATTGGCCAGCCTCAATGCAACCTTTTATTCCATCGTCTTTTTCAGGAACAGCAATATAGTAGATTTTTATGTAGATTTTTTTTTTTTTCTTGGGGTATATTTTGACAGTGAAAGAAAGACAAACTTGAAAGGCATATTAGGTAAAACTCTGTTGGCATATACGAAAAAAAAAAAAAAGAGAAAGAGGTGAATCAGACCAACAGACAGACACAACAGCTGCAGACAGGCGAAGAGACAGACAGAAACAGACGACGCAGAGAGACAAATAT
This sequence comes from Scylla paramamosain, assembly GCF_035594125.1. Lineage (NCBI taxonomy): Eukaryota > Metazoa > Arthropoda > Malacostraca > Decapoda > Portunidae > Scylla > Scylla paramamosain. The sequence goes on from NC_087174.1 coordinate 2,850,996, forward strand.
ACGAGGGAAGCTTAATAAAGTTAGACAAACAAACAAGGAGCGCGAAACTTGATACACAAAGACAGACAGACAGAGAGAGAGAGAGAGAGAAAGAGAGAGGCAAAGACAAATAACTCCTTTCTTTGTCACCCTTTGTTGATGTACCTGTAGAACCTAATGTTGCCCTTTGAACCACTTGCACCCTTTGTCCCTTTGCCTTTGCCTTCTGTGCCTCTAATGACATTGTGTGTGTGTGTCTGTGTGTGTTTGTGTGTGTGTGTGTGTGTGTGTGTGTGTGTGTGTGTGTGTGTGTGTGTGTGTGTGTGTGTGTGTGTGTGTGTGCGTGTGTAGGCGACAAGGACTAGTTAGAGGGGTTCAGTGGTAGTAGAGTTGGTCGTGGTGGTGGTGGTGGTGGTGGTGGTGATTGCGGTGTCGTCTCCAATACTGGGCGGAAGAGAAAGAGAAAGGGAAGTGCAGCAAATGGGTTGGAGGGAAGGAGGGAAAGAGAAAGGAAAGGAGAAAGGGAAGAAGGCAGATGAAGCGGAAAGAGAAGTTCTTAGGTGATGGCATAATGTTTATGGAGAGAGAGAGAGAGAGAGAGAGAGAGAGAGAGAGAGAGAGAGAGAGAGAGAGAGAGAGAGAGAGAGAGAGAGGAAATAAAAAAAATGTATAGAAACAAGGAAAGTAAAAGCAAAAGGAAATCTCTAAAAAAAATATGTTCACGACGAGAATGAAGACACGACAATAAAGGAGAGTAAGTAAAAACAAAGAATAGTGAAAAAGCACCATTGCAGAGAGAAGCAAACATAAAACTGGTAATAAAAAAGAAAAATATTATTGAAAATGGAGAGAGAGAGAGAGAGAGAGAGAGAGAGAGAGAGAGAGAGAGAGAGAGAGAGAGAGAGAGAGAGAGAGAGAGAGAGAGAGAGAGAGAGAGAGAGAGAGAGACTTTTACTCTGGACCAGGGGAAAACAGTAATATATATATACCCTGAAGGGGACAGACCGAAATCAAGTCTAAAATTAAACTGTGACGTTATGTATGTGAATTGTTCAAATCTTTCAAAGTAAACCATTTTTTTTTTTTCATTGTCTTCAGTGAATGAATCTTTTACTCACTTTATTTTTTTTAATAAGATTTCTGGACTACAACTGTAAAAGTATGAATTATTTTTGTATTTACCGCAGTTTGTTGGAGAACATTTTTTAACATTGCATCTTTATCTTCTGGATGTGTGCATTTTACATCGGTGGTCTTGATAATATTAGTAATGCAATATTCTCACGTAATTATTCTCAGGAAGTCTACATCATTCTCGAACTGTGTGCACCTTTAATGTCGAGTCCTTACTATGCACATAATACAAATTTGTTAAAATGTCCTTGAAATTAATGTTATGAAGATAAAATTTTGCTTGTGTTTTAGTTTCGCCTGTGTGTGTGTGTGTGTGTGTGTGTGTGTGTGTGTGTGTGTGTGTGTGTGTGTGTGTCGTAGAATTCTTTGTTTTAGGCACTTTGTTTCTCCTCAGTGTTTGGGATTCTTGACTGGAGGAAAATGTTTGTAAGAAAAGTTTCCAAGGCTGTGTTTGTTTTAAGAGGTCTTGATATTCTCTGTTATTTAAGCTTATTGTTTTAGGAGTTTTAATTCACGTTCTTTGTTTTTTGTATCCTTAATTTTTTTCCTAGTCACTTTATTTCACCTTAATGTCCTTAATGGCCTTGGTTTTTCTTTTCTTGGTTTTGTTCATCTTGCGTCCGTGAGTTTTCCTGGTTTTTTCCTTGACTGTTTAACGGCCATATTTGATTTTTCACCATATTTTCCTAAAGACTTCATTTACGTTCCTGATTTGCATGTGGCTGATTTTTTCTATATTTTCTGATTTCGTTGATTTTCTTAATTTTGGCTTGACTTTCACAATTTTCCATGATTCTATTAAATTCCATTACCTTATCCTTCGTTTTCACTATTTTTCTCAGTTTTCATAATTTTCCGTGTTGTCATGTCCTTTATTTTCACACAATTCTTCATTTCTTTTTTTTTTTTTCATGCCCTTGATTTCCAGTTCTTAATTTTCACGTTCCAGATTTCAAGCTCCTTCATTTTCACCTCCCAGATTTCTGTGTCCTTGATTTTCACGTGGCAGATTTCCGCGTCCTTGGTTCCCCGGCACATCCCAGCCTGCTCATTCCGCGTCCTCCATGGCGGGGAATGTTATAAATATAAGGAAGCGCTGCCTTTCTTTCACGGGTCCTTTGCTTTACGTAAAGTTTAGATTTTCTTCCTTTCTTTCCTTCTTACTCTCCAGACGTGCAATTTCACACCCTTGAGTGCAGGAAATGTAACAGAAGGAAGCATTGTATTTTTTTTTTTTTCATCTTTTTATCCTTTTCTTCTTCTTCCTCCTCCTCTTCCCCTTCCTATTGTTGTTATTATCGTTGTTTGTGTGTCCTGCTTGTTGTGTTTTTTCTTGTTGTTGTGTCTTCTTTTTCTTCTTCTTGTTTAGTAGTAGTAGTAGTAGTAGTAGTAGTAGTAATAGTAGTAATAGTAGTAGTAGTAGTAGTAGTAGCGCAATAGTGATGCTGTTGTAGTTTTTGTTGCTTTTCTTTTTCTTTTTCCTCCTCCTCCTCCTCCTCCTCCTCCTCCTCCTCCTCCTCCTCCTCCTCCCACGTCTAAAAGCTTAACACTCCTATCGCGTCTCGGGCTGTCCAGTGTTAGGTGGACGGTTCGCGTGTCGGGTCAGGCGAGGCGGAGAGAGACACGCGGATGGGCTGAAATGAAGAGGGAGAGAGAGAGAGAGAGAGAGAGAGAGAGAGAGAGAGAGAGAGAGAGAGAGAGAGAGAGAGAGAGAGAGAGAGAGAGTACTGCCCAGTCACCCATGTGTAGTGAGATAGCTGTGTAATCGTGCAGCTAACGTACACCATTACATTAACACACCACCGCTTCTGTCCTGCCTTTATGCGCCACTGGGCCTCTCTGGCGGCCTTCAGGTGCTCAAATTACCTCTCGTCTGCCGCCCTCGCCCCTAGGCTGTACACACCGCGGGGGCATCGTTACTCGGGAAGCTGCCTGTAGGGAGTGTGCTGACGGTGTTTGTTTGTGGTGGTGGTGGTGATGGTGGTGGTGGTAACTGTGGTGGTTGTGGTGGTAGTGTTTTTTGTTTTTGGTGGTGGTAGTGGTTGTGTTGTGCTTCTTTTGTTTCTTCCTCTACTTTGTCGTCGTCTTGTTCTTTGTCTTCGTCTTCATCATCATCATCATCTTCCTCCTCTTCCCCACCGTTATCATCATCTTTCTCTTCTGGTACCGGCTCACTCCCTCACTCCTTTTCTCTAACTTCCACCGCAACCTTCGTCTCAGTGCCCACCTTCACGCAGGACAGAGTGCAGACCAATCACTTTTATACTTCAGAACTGGAGGAGGCGGGGAAGAGGACTGGGAGAGGAGGAAAGCAATCTCTACTGTAACTTTCAGCCACTTATTTTGCACTTTTCCTCTTCCACGTCGCTCCAGATTCCACGCTCAGAACATTTTTATGCTCAGGAGGTGGACGAAAACAGTCTCCCAATTAGCGCCTTTAGAATGTAAGGATTTTTTTTTTTTTTTTTTTCTGTGCGTGTCCTCTCCCCAAAGTCTCCTTCCCAATTTCCCACCTCACTTCCCACAGTCATTCCTTCGGTGTGTTATGATTCTGTTAACTCTTTTTCTCCCTACCGTCTGTTTTGTTATCCTATAAATTATGCCTAATATCTTTTTTGTCGTTTTTTATCTACTATTTTCTCACTTTTATTTATTACATTCCACCATTCCTGTTATTTTAATCCACAAACTTACACGTAATATCTACTGCCTGTTACTTACTGCCTTGTACTCATTAATACCTTCTACCCACTATCATGTTATTACTGCAACCATGTATTCATTACCTTAAACTCTTCTACTTACCACAACTTACGAGTATGTATTTACTACCTAATGACGACCACCATTTTACCACTATCAGTACCTCCATACCTCACAAGCACCATCTTTGTTGCATCACTATTCACTCTCCTTTCCTCTCCCTTTTTTTTTTCTCCTTTTTCTCTCCTGAGCTTTCCCGACACGACACTTTGCATCCTCAGGCGGGCAGCTGTTCCCTCAGGGGCGCCTCTCTTGACAAGCAGCTCGTGTCGTGGCCAACTCACTCCCGCAGCAGCCTGAGAGCGCCCCTGGAGTGCTCAAAAATAAACCTGCCATGAAGTCTCCATTGCTTTTCTCTAAGTAATCTCCGGAGAACGTGTGGAAGAGGTACTTGTCGCTCACAGGAAGAGGTGAGTGCTCCTGAGTCTGTCCGTGTCTGTCCTGGGTCTGTTCGTATTCGTTAGTGTCCTTTGTCACGCCCCCCTGAGTCTCGTCCGTCATTGAGCTTGAGGCAAGGGTTTCTGAGTGCTTTCTTGTCCGTCCGTGTTCGTCCGTGCTCGCCGGTGTCCGTTGTCACGTTCCATATTGAGTTCCGTCCGTCATTAAGCACGGCGTCGCGTCCTCCAACACCTGTCCCTCTCCGCGGCACTCCCAGCGGCGGCACGAGCTGTTTTATATGTTTTTTTATCGCATCCTTACTGCCACCAGAAGTTACCGGCGACAGGTTACGGCCGCGTTGAGAGTCTGAGAGAGGCGGAGAGAGAGGAGGTGCCACGCGTCGCTAGTCCCGTGCTTGGAGGAAACGTGTATCTATTGCGCAATGCTACTTGACTGTGAACTTTGACCTTGACCTTTCCTCTACCGTCATGTCACGCCTCAGGATCACGTAAGCGAAGCGGAGCAGAGGAAAAAGAGCGCGCCGTCATTTCCTCGCTTCTATTTGAGTTCCCCCATAAAACAAGAACTTTTCCACCCCGTTTTCTGTTCGCTATAGTCCTCTTAAAACCATTTCCTTAATTTCCTTTAATCAGTTTGCTGTAATGTAGGACGGTTCTCCCTGGTTTTATTGTTTTTTCCCATGAACGTGATGCTGTATAATATCATTTTTTCCTTTCATTTCCCATCTCCCTTTTTTTTCCGTCTTTTAATTAGCAGGTAAATTTTCCCTTTAACTTTCTCGATCGGGAAAGCTATCCTGACTCTGATGACCACTTTCCGCTGTGTGTTTTCCCTACTTTGCCTTACCCTTGTCTTCCCTTTCCTTCTCTTCCCTTGTCTTCCCTTCTCTTCTCTTTTTCTTGTCTGCTCTTAACTTTTGTTCTTGTCTTCTCTTGTCTCGCTTACTTCGTTTTGTCCTGCCCCATTTCCCTTAAATTATCTTCCCTTCCTTTCCCTTCCCTTTCCCTAATGTTTCCCCTGTTCCTTTCCTTCAGTTCCTTTCTCCTTCCTTTCATTGCCTTTCCTCATTCCCCGCCCTTCTTTGTCTAGTTTTCTGTATCATTTCTCCCGTTCTTAGCTTTCCTTTCCTCCCCTTACGTTCCTTCAGCTTCCCTCCCTCCCTGTTTCCTCCCTTTAGTTGCCCTTATTTATGTTTTCTTTCCTTCCCTTTCTCCCCTCTTTCTTTCTTTCAATCTTTTTTTGCTTTTTATATTATGTATTTTTTATTCAAATTATCCTTCCTTGTCCTTCACTTACTACTCCTTTTCCTTTTGTTTTCCAGTATTTTTCCTCCACTCTTTTTAAAGTTTGTATGCCCCTATTCTCTAGTTTCCCTTGCATTCTATCTATCTTCCATTCTTTCCTTCTTCCCATTCCACCCATTCATCTCTTTCCCTTCCATCTCCTACTTTCACCTCTTTCCTTCTTCGTATTCCATCCCATCCCATTTTTTTCCCTCGTTTCCTGTACTTTTACCTTTCCCTCTCAGTACCTTCACTTCACTCGCCCTCTCTCGTTCCCCCTTCTGCTCCCGGGTTAGGTGTGCGTTGAGAGAGAGAGAGAGAGAGAGAGAGAGAGAGAGAGAGAGAGAGAGAGAGAGAGAGAGAGAGAGAGAGAGAGAGAGACAGAGAGAGAGAGAGAAGAATATTATAGTCACCGATCAATAATTTAGTCTATACCAGAGAGCAATCGGAAATTTTGTACTGCTTGAGTCCTCCTCTTCCTCCTCCTCTTCCTCCTCCTCTTCCTCCTCCTCCTCTTCCTCCTCCACCACAATTACCTCCTTCCTTTGCCTTCCTCTCGTCCCCTAGCATAAAGAGAGAGAGAGAGAGAGAGAGAGAGAGAGAGAGAGAGAGAGAGAGAGAGAGAGAGAGAGAGAGAGAGAGAGAGAGAGAGTGGGGGACTAATCTACAAGTTTTATGGAGGGTAAGTAGTCTTCAGATTTTCATTACCTGATTGGTCGCCGCTGGACAGAAAAATCAGCTACCGAGACAGTAAACTTCCTCCTCCTCCTCCTCCTCCTCCTCCTCCTCCTCCTCCTCCTCCTCCTCATAAAGCTACTGCCTTTTTTTATACCCATTGCTGGAGGAGGAGGAGGAGGAGGAGGAGGAGTAAGATGATTAGAAGAGCGACATCTGGGAAGATGATGAAAATTATGATGGTTTGGAAAAATAAGGTTTCGTTAATGTACACCAGAGAGAGAGAGAGAGAGAGAGAGAGAGAGAGAGAGAGAGAGAGAGAGAGAGAGAGAGAGAGAGAGAGAGAATCAGTGAGTGGACTAGAGTGGAGTGTGTTTGGCGGAGACGGAATATGTGGAAGGGAGTAGAGAGGACGACTGGTTAAGGGGTGGGAGGAAGGAACGGCAGAGGGGAAGGGGAGTGAAAGGGAAAATATAGAAGGTGTAGGAGATGGTGGAGGAGAGAGGAAACAAATAAAAAACGAAGGGCGAGGGGAAGGGACGGGGGAGATAAAGAAATAGAGAAAGTGGAGAGGAGAGAGAAATAAAGGGAAGTGAAGGGGAGGGAGAGAGATAAAGGTTGATGAAGGTAAGGTACAGGGAAGGGGAAGGGGGAGGAGATGAAGAGGGGAAAGGGAGAAGTAAGAACAAGGGTGTGTGGAATCAGCAAAGAAATGGCAGATGTTAGCGGATATTTCTCTCTCTCTCTCTCTCTCTCTCTCTCTCTCTCTCTCTCTCTCTCTCTCTCTCTCTCTCTCTCTCTCTCTCTCTCTCTCTCTCTCTCTCTCTCTCGCATGTTTTTTTTTTCCTTTACTTTCTCCTAATCATCATCATCCTCTTTTCTTTACCATCATCCCTTTAATCACCTGGCTCGTCTTTCGTCCACAGTAGCAGAAGGAGGAGGAGGAGGAGGAGGAGGAAGAAGAAAGCTACTATTACAATTCCTTATTAATACAAATGCACATATTCCTTTTTTACAGCATTCCTTATCGTATCTTATAGTCACGAAATACTAAAAGAATCGGTGACAAACTAAGAAAATGTTACGGAATACAGTCGTTCAGTTACCTTGTTTTTGTTTGTGCTAGGAGGTTGAGATAGCACATGTGGTAATTTCCAAATCCGGAGATAACAACAAACATTGCCTAAAATATCCTTCAGTATAATAACAAGCTGCCAAGTACAGAGTAGACTTAAACGGCCCAGAGTCCAGCCGCTGACCGAGGGGCGCGCGTGACGCCACCTATGGAGTGATCAAAAACAAAAGGGGGACGAGAGGCGTTGTACATACAAATTAAATATATAAATGATAAATAGTACTAATAATGATAATGGCATACAGAAAATGAACTTATATACATGGACATCCTATTATATTTTTTTTCTGAACCTAAGTATTTCATGGGTAGGGGTCTCCAGCAGTGACATAACAGTAGTAGTGGCAATGATAATAAAAGGATAAGGGGAAAAAACTAACAGCAAAGGAAATGGAAGGAAAAACCGACTGTAAAACCCAGTATCCTAATATCTTGTCTTGTTTCCTCTCTATATTTTTCTTCCGTTTTCTCTTTAAATAGTGATATAACAATAATAGTAATAAAAGAATGTGGAAAAATAAGACTGATAGCAAAGAAAATTGAAGTAAAAAACACACGAGAAAGTAATCTCATTTTCTCTTTTTCCCCCCCTCTATATTTTCCTTGTCCTCCTTAACCAATGACATATCAGTAATAACAATAACAATAATAATAAAAGAATAAGGAAAAACAAGACTAATAGCTAAAAAAAAGTTAAAAAAAAAAACCCACGACAAAGTAATCTTACATTTTCTCTCTTTTTTTCCTCCTCTATACATTTCCCTGTCCTACTCAAGATCCTTCTGTCACGCGAATCACATTAAATCATTAGCTTCTTAAAAGATACGCTCTACTTTATTACAGGAAAAGCTTTTGAAACATGACCACTCTGTACCCTGCAACCCCTCCCACCACCTGCTGCCACCCCTTCACTCCCTTCCCTTCCCCTGCCCCTCCCTGACTCTCCTCTTCTCTTCCCTACCCTTCTGCTCCTCCCCTCCAACTACCTACGTATCCATATGTCCCTTCACTCTCCAACCATTCCCTCTCCAATATCTCTCCCCATCTCCCCTTCCCTCCCTCTCTCTCCCTAGCCTTTCCAGCGCCCCTCCCTCCCCTTCCTAGCATAATCTTGTTAAATATTCATCTTCCTTTCACAAAACAAACCTCTATTTCCCACGAAGTTTATATTTTTTCTATATTTTTTTGTATTCATTTTTCTTTTCTGTTTTATAATTTATATTGTCTAGATTTTTGTTTATTATATGTGCTTTTGTTTTGTGTGTGTGTGTGTGTGTGTGTGTGTGTGTGTGTGTGTGTGTGTGTGTGTGTGTGTGTGTGTGTGTGTGTGTGTGTGTGTGAGTTTTAGCTGCTTTTCAATTTTCATATCCATTAACTACAGTGTTTTTTTTTTCTTTTTCAAGGTCAGTCAAGGTTTAGATGGATTTATTCAAGCGCGCGCACACACACGCACACACACACACACACACACACACACACACACACACACACACACACACACACACACACACACACACACACACACACTCACTCACTCACTTACTCACTCACTCATGCAATCCAAAAATCTTTCTCCTCTTATTTTTCCTCCTTCCTCCTCTTGCACCTCCTCCTCCTCTTCTTCTTCTTCTACCTCTGCGTCTGCCTCCTGCACGCTTTTATGTAAACTCGCCTAAAATCCCCCTTTTTTTTTTCCTTGACTCTTTCTAATTCCAAAGTTTATCTCTGGAGGCTTTGAAACTTTTATTGGTGGCGAAGTCAGTATAGTGCGGTGGTAAGGCGTCGTGGAAGGCTTTTATGTAAATAGTAAAGTTCTCTGCAGCAGGAGGAGGAAGAGGGGGAGGAGGAGGAGGAGGAGGAGAGGAGGAGGTAAGGAAGGTAAAGATAGAGAAGAAAAAAGCAGAAGGAAGAAATTAGCATTGAGTTATGTCCTGTATTATATATTTTTTCTCTCTCTCTTCTATTTCTCTCTCTCCTGAAGGGGAAGAAAAGAAGGGGATGCCGGAGTGGTGGAGGGAAAGGGGGAAAGTAGTGGGTGTTCAGGAAAGGGAAACGTGGTGAATGTTCAGGGAAGGGAAAGGTGATGAGTGTTCAGGGGAAGGTGGTGGATGTTCAGGGGAGGTGAAGATGGTAGGTGTTCAGGAGAGAAGAAGATGGCAGGTGTTCCTTTTTGGTCCTATTCGTCGTATTCTTAACGGAGGTTACAGGCTGCTTTGTTTGTTAGGGAGAGGAGCCAAGGATAATTAAGAAAGTTGGTGAGAGAGAGAGAGAGAGAGAGAGAGAGAGAGAGAGAGAGAGAGAGAGAGAGAGAGAGAGAGAATGATTTGGGTTTTACGTGATAGTAAAATATATAGTACGTGTTTTTATCTTAGGCAGGAAGTTTATGTCCCAAGATTACACGAGAGAGAGAGAGAGAGAGAGAGAGAGAGAGAGAGAGAGAGAGAGAGAGAGAGAGAGAGAGAGAGAGAGAGAGAGAGAGAGAGAGAGAGAGAGAGAGAGAGAGAGAGAGAGAGACAGGTAACTCAATAATAGACGGTAATAAATAGACAGACAAACAAGCAGATAACAGACAGACAGACAGACAGACGGACGGACAGACAGACAGACAAGTACTCAGAAATTGACAGTAACAGACAGACAGATAGACAGACAGGTCCTCAGTAACAGACAGACAGAAACACTCAGTTACAGACAGACAGACAGGCAAACACGTACTTACTAATAGAACAGTGATAGACAGACAGACAGACAGACAGACAGACCCAAAACGTTTTGATGCGAACAACCTCTGAAAATTGGTATCAAATGATGTCTGGTCTTGGAAGCGCAATTCATTACGTTATTTATTTTTTTTATCATGTCATCAATAATTCACACTCACAAATGAACGAACGATTACCGGGAAACAGGATGAAAGGGAATTAAAACAGAGAGAGAGAAAAAAAAAACTATATGCATTCCACCACTTCTCTGAAAAACATTTTGTAACATTCATTAGTCTAATTAAACTTCGAGGTAGAAAAAAAAAAGTTGAAAATAACAATCATAAAAGAATAGATAGCAGAACAAAGTGTGTATATATATATAAGAGAAGGGAGATAAAAGGAAATAAAGGAGATTTATGAGGAAGGAGGAAGAATATCGAGGTAGTGGAAGATTGTGAGGGCGCAGGTACTGATTTATGAAGGGAGGCGAGGGGAGAAGGGTGAAAGGGGAACACTATGTAGATGGAGGAGAGGAAGGCAAGATGTTGTGAGGAGGGAGGCATGAGAAAGAGATGAGATGGGGAAGCAACGGAAGATAAAAGAGAGGGCGTGAGGAAAAAGGGGAGTAGGAGGAGGTGTGAAGAGAATAAATATAAGGGTGGAAGACAAGAAATGGTGAGGAAGGTACAGGAATGGAGAAAAGGAAAAGGAGGAGGAGGAGGAGGAGGAGGAGGAGGAGGAGGAGGAGGAGTGAAAAGAAGAATAGGGAGGAAGAAACTGTGAGGAAGAAGGGAAATGAAGGAATCGAGATGAGAAGAGAATGTAAAGAAGAGAAAACTGTAGAAGAAAGGAAGAGAGAGAGAGAGAGAGAGAGAGAGAGAGAGAGAGAGAGAGAGAGAGAGAGAGAGAGAGAGAGAGAGAGAGAGAGTCAATATTGCCAAGTGTGCGAAAAATTAAGTGATAGTGAAGTGATTCTCTCCTTTTTTACTGTTCTTTTTCCTCAGTGGCGTTGCCTTATTGCCTTCATTGTTGCGGGAAGGAAAAAGAAAGGCAAAAAATAAAAACAAATAACCACTAATTAAAAAAGCCATAGAATGTGGTCAGGTGTGTGAAAGCGAGCCAGAGGTGAGTTGATTGCAGGTGTGTGTCAGCTATTAATGTCAGGTGTGTCATTTATATCCAACGTGTCTTTTTATTTCAGTTGATGTGGATTGAATTCTTTTATTTACCTTCATTACCTCGATACACCTTCGCATTTATCTCACACTTGTAATTAAACACGAAAATAAAACGTATCTTTATATTAGTAGCGACCTTGTGTTTTGGTTAGTTCGCTCACCTTACGAAAGACCGATCCAGGGTTCGATTCCCATGTCAGGTAGAGATTTAATGCCCAGGTGTTCCCTCCCGCTAGCACTCACCTGGAAGAGAAATATACGGGGTTAGTTTGTGATGTGATAATGATGATAAATATTAAAGGTTGATTAGTCGAGTCGAAGCAGTAAGATTGAAAATAAACAGGATGGAGGATAAGGAAGAGATTAAGAAGTACATTGAAATAAATAAACACAAGAACAAATATGAATGCGAGCCTGAAAATGAGTGTGTTTTGTCTCTGTGTGTATGTGTGTGTGTGTGTGTGTGTGACTGATACATAAATAGTATGCCTTGTGGTGAAACACTGCAACAGTAAAACGTTTACTCATACTCAGATTACAACACGTGAATATGTTAAAAGAAAATCTTAAGTACTTTCAGACCAAGCTTCTTTACACTTGAAAGTAACCTTATGTGTGTGAATGAGAGTGAGAGTGAGAGTGAGAGGACACCTGCTACATAAAAAGGCCGTAATTAACATCACAACACAACAAAAGTGAGGAGCATGCGGACTCAAAAAAGGGCAATAGTGTCTCGTCTCGTTTCTCTTTATATTCATGAGGATCAAGTTCTTTTTTATTGCCTGGTGTGAATACATTTCCATGTTTTAAAGCAGCATTAATCTCACTTACTAACTTTTATTTCGTCCCGGTGTGAAGTGTAAGAGGATATGATAAGGGCGGCTGTGTTTTAGATGCATTAATACAGTTTGAGTTGATTTTTTTCGGTCAGTTTAACTCTTTTATTATGGCTGTGCTTTGTTAACATCCAGAGCGCTGTGAAAAGATTGCATGGGCACAAAAAATATATATAGAGAGAGAATGGAGCTTAATTTATTCTCTCCAGGTTACATAACTATTTAAAGATTAGTCAAAAATAAGTTTCCAAAATGGTGAAAGTGATAATAGGATAAATAGATTAGAAGTAAAGGAATTGAGGGTATTGAATTGTTTGTATTCTAATGTGTATATTGTATTTCATTAACTCATTCTTCTGTTCATTTATAAACACAGAAGTATGTTAGAGACTTGTGCAAAATTACTTTCTAAAATGTAAGTGATTATGGGAAAAGTTGTTTGGATGTAAAAGAATTAAGGACATCCTATTGTTTATACGTTTAAAGGTACAATATATTTCGCTATTTTTTGTTCATCTATTCACTTATCTATTCATCCTTAACTGACTCAAAAAATAAACTTTCATTCTTTTTTATTTTACTAATATCTTCATTCATTTGCCAATTTCTTCGTTATTTCTTTAGTTTTTCTTTTCCTTTTTTTTTTATCCTCTCCATTTCTCACACACACACACTTTCCTGAGCACCGCACTTGAAAACTTCCCAGCTGCGTGTTATTTCACTTCTTATCTCCCTCACACACAACTTCATTCCTCACTGAATCTTCCTCCTCCACGACCTCTTTCCTCTCCCTCTCTCTCTGCGTGTCCCCCTTCCCCTCCCCACCCATCAACGACACAGCTTCCCACCTCATTCACTTCGCCTTCCCTTCTCATCACCCCCATAATCCCTCGTCCCCTTATCTTCGGTCTCATTTCCAAAAGTTACTGTTTTCTCCCTGACTTCTCCCCTTAATATTAAGTCTGTCTCTCCCTTACCTCTCCTCGCCACGTTACTAAAGCTTATCCCATTCCCAGCCTTTTTTCCCTTAAATGCTCCTATCTTTATACCTTTGCCCTAGTTTCCTCTAGTTTCCTTCTTTCAGTGTCACTATCTTCATTAGTATTGCAGTGGTGGCCTCATTTCTCCTCCTTCTGCTCCTCCCCCTTCAGTTCTTGCTCCTCCTCCTCCTCCTCCTCCTCCTCCTCCTTCATTATAACCAGTACCAACCCCAAAAATATCCCGCGAACTCTTTAGCCATCCTTCTCATCCTCATCATCCTCGTTCTCTTCTACCCACCCTCCTTATCATCCTCCTTCAATTTTCCCCTCAGTCTCCAACTCTCATCCCGCGAGTGCTGATGGAAAAAAAAAGGGAAAGAAAAACAGCAGAGGGAAAAAAGTTAAAGCCTAAGAAAAGCAAGGCAAGGCATGTGAAAGGCGACTCGGAACAAGGGTCCAATTTACTTCCTCGTTTGACTCCGGGCCAAAAAGGGACTAAAAGTTGACAAAATCCGACCAGTCCCAACAGCTGGCAAACGGCGGTGCGTGATTGGTGCAGCCCGAGCCACAAATTCCACCAATAAGAGGACAAGGAATTTCACTCTTCCGTCCCTTATACCCCCCTTCCCTCTCCCCCTCTCTCCCTTCTCCCTATTCCCTTCTCCCTCTCCGTCCTTCTTCTTTTCTCTCTCTCTCTCTCTCTCTCTCTCTCTCTCTCTCTCTCTCTCTCTCTCTCTCTCTCTCTCTCTCTCTCTCTCTCTCTCTCTCTCTCTCTCTCTCTCTCTCTCTCTCTCTCTCTCTCTCTCTCGTTCGTGACTTCGATATAATAATAAACGTGAGAACGAAGACAGGCGTGGGATTGTACAGGTGGCGAGAGAGAGAGAGAGAGAGAGAGAGAGAGAGAGAGAGAGAGAGAGACGAACTATATGAACCGAGACAGAATGGCATATTTGACATTTTCTGATGGGATTGGTTTTATTATTATCATTATTGGTTATGGAGAGAAGATTGGCAGGATGAGGAAAGGAGGGAGGGAGGGAGAGAGGAGATTCTAATGGCTTTTAAAGATGTAGGGAGGGTGAGGAAGGGTGAGGGAGATGGAGAATATAGGAAAGGTGTAAATTTAGGCCAGCAAATTCTGGTATAGTGTGATTCTAGTTTTTGTTAATATCTTCAACCCTTTTAGCACTACAGACAGGTTGCAAGCTTCGTAAAATCGCGTTATTAGCGAAAAAAAAATCTGGATACTTTTCAATGTTTTTTTTTTCTGGCTGTCTTAAGTAACTCATCTTCAAGGGCCTTTTTTTTTTCATTTTGGCTGCCAACCGAATCCGTAAAAGAAGGTCCGCTTTAAACGTAGACCTGACGCCGGTAGTACTACATATGTACGTAGGATCCTTCATTAGAGAGATATAGGGATGAGAGAAAGTGGAAAATTTAGTGCAGCAATGTCTGGGTATGGCTGGTATTGACTTTATGTTTGTTTCAGGCGGTAGGGATGTGAACAGTTATGGTGTGACAGTAGTATTAAGGAGGGTTTGTGGCAGTGGTGTGTTGTAGGACGTGATGTAGCCAATAGTGGTGTACAGTTGGAGCTGTGAGATATCAGTGTGGTAGTGGTGTGCGGTAGGGTGGTGTGGGGCGAGGGTGCGAGGGCGTGATATAGGCAGCAGGGGAGTCTGGTAGGGTGACGAATGGCCCTCGTGTCTGCCTTCGTGACCTGGGCCTCAACAAGGATAACTCGCCACGCCGCAGCCTCGCCCCGTCCCGCCTCAGCCCCGAGGGAAGGAAAATGACCCACAAACTGCTTTTTCCCCTACGCCTCTTGGGTCTCTCACTTTTTCCCTTTTTTTTTTCCTCCCTAATTTTATACCTGGTTCTGGGCTTTTTACGTTGTTATTCCTCCCTTATCGTAAATTAGCCTTACATGCATCCATCATCAGCAGGTTTTTTTTTTATATACATATCATAATCAGTTTTTTTTTTTCCTTAATCATGTGTGTGATTCTATTTCACTGTGTCGCATTACTATCCCTAAAGAAAACGAAAAAAAAAAGAAAAAAAAAGCATAACACATTTCTTCATATGAATATATTTACATTACTTGCAAATATAACTCAAGTGATGCAGCGGCCGTAAATAACTGGCTAGCAATATCCTTTACGTTTTCTTTTTTGTCATTATTGAAACAAGAGATGAGGGATTCCACAACATTTTTGCCGGAATAGTATTCTTTGGATGCCGCACCTCATCCATGGAATGACACGAATGCCGGATGAAATGACCCGGAGCGCCAAGGGAAGGATAAATTCAGAACATGTAGCCGTGATGGTACATGTGGCGGTTAAATGATACAGAGGCAGAGAAAAAATGATCTATCTATCTATGTATTTATTAGTTTATATATTTGTTTCTTTATTTAAATTGGTTGATCTTGTGCATGTAAAGCATTACTTTCCATTTACGGTTTTTCTTGTTTTAAAAAGAAATGTTAGGTTTTTTGTTTTTTGTTTTTTAGTTATATAAAAATACCATCAATTTATATTTCCTATGAAAACACCAATAGTATTTTTTTTTCCATATTTCTAAATGCAGATGTATTCATTGGTGCATATCTCTCTCTCTCTCTCTCTCTCTCTCTCTCTCTCTCTCTCTCTCTCTCTCTCTCTCTCTCTCTCTCTCTCTCTCTCTCTCTCTCTCTCTCTCTCTCTCTCTCTCTCTCTCATTGGAATCTCAGTGTGTACTCGTATTCGTGGCTTCATTTCCGTTCACCTGTTTGGTAATTAACTGAGTGAAGGAACACCTCTCTCTCTCACCTCTCCTGTGATTACTTGGGGGAGCAAAGGTATTTATTCTCTCTCTCTCTCTCTCTCTCTCTCTCTCTCTCTCTCTCTCTCTCTCTCTCTCTCTCTCTCTCTCTCTCTCTCTCTCTCTCTCTCTCTCTCTCTCTCTCTCTCTCTCTCTCTCCCATTCAATCAATTTAGAACGTTTCAGTTTTCCTTTTTTCATACTTTTCTTGCTCGAATTCTCTCTCTCTCTCTCTCTCTCTCTCTCTCTCTCTCTCTCTCTCTCTCTCTCTCTCTCTCTCTCTCTCTCTCTCTCTCTCTCTCTCTCTCTCTCTCTCTCTCTCTCTCTCTCTCTCTCTCCACTCTCTCCATCTCTCTCAATCTTCCTGACTTTTTCGACCCCCCTTGTCTTTTACCGTCATGTCCTCCTCCTCCTTCTCCTCCCCCTCGTCCTCCTCCTCCTCCTCCTCCTCCTCCTCCTCCTCCTCCTTCTCGTCCAGTAATGAATAAAACTGTAGCCTAGGGATAAGCGGTTGTACTAATATTCATCTGCATACATGAATATATAAGTGTTTACTCCTCCCCTTCCTCCCCTACACCCCTTCCCTCTTCCCCCTCCCCTTCCCCCTTCCCCAAACTTCCAGCTTCTTCCCTTCCACCTCATTATCTCCTGTCAATCGCAATTTTCCTCTTTTTTTCTTCTTTTTCATTAATTTTCCCTTTTGTTACGTTTTTGTTGCTTGTATTTTTGTTGTTTCCTATTCCCTATTGCGTTTGTTTAATTCCTCTTTTCTTCTTTCTCTCTTTCTCTTATCTCCTCGTTTTTTTATTCTCTTTCGTTACGCTTTGTTTGTTCTTTTTCTTCTTCTATTATCTTCTCTTATTCTTCTTTTTTATCTCTCTCCTTCTTCCTCTCTTTCCCTCATTTACTTCTCATCTTCTTATTCCTCCTTTTTTTCTTCTTTTTCTTCGCTTCCATCCTTTATCTCTTCCTACTCTTTTTAATCTCTTCGTCTCTTATTTCTCCCTTTTTATCTTCTTTCTTCTTCTCTCCTCCTTTCCCTTTACTCAGTCTTACATTGCTCCTACTATCTCCCTCCTCCCCTTCTTCCCACGTGCCTCTTCTCCTCTTTCTTCATGCCCCCTTCTTCTCCTCCCTACTCCCCCTTCCCTCTTTGCAGTGGGTGAAATTACCTGTTTAGGAGAAAATCAATGAATTAATTAAACCTCTAGAGAGTTGAGAAAGTTGGGGAAGGATAGGGAGATGGGGGTTAGGGGGAAGAGAAGAGGTGTGAGAGGGGAAGGTGTCACTAGGTGCTTAAATGGGGGGGTTGTATTTTTGTGGGGACTTAATGGGGTGGCTGAGGATGTGTTGGTGGTGGTGGTGGTGGTGGGGGTGGTGGTGGGTGACTTAAATGCAAACTAGTGTAATTAACTTTAAATGGATGCAATTGACACTCTCTCTCTCTCTCTCTCTCTCTCTCTCTCTCTCTCTCTCTCTCTCTCTCTCTCTCTCTCTCTCTCTCTCTCTCTCTCTCTCTCTCTCTCTCTCTCAAGACATTTTTCTGGGCTCTTGATAACAGAAGATGCAGAAGTGAGGAAGAATGAGGTACTGGAAGAGGAGGAGGAGGAGGAGGAGGAGGAGGAGGAGGAGGAAGAGGAGGAGGAGGAGTAGGAGCTTCGTGCACTATTGTTGGAGAGAGAATGAAGGAGATACTCGTATATGAGGAGGGAGGGATGGAGGGAGGGAGAGAGGAGTGAGAATTGTGGACACGGTACTCTGTGTGTGTGTGTGTGTGTGTGTGTGTGTTTATGTATGTGTGTGCGCGCATTTCCCGTCTCCCTACAGAATTTGTACCATGTTTGTCTTGTCTTGTCTCTGTTTCTCCTTTTATCCGGCTGTGTGCGTGCATCTCCGTGTGTGTGTGTGTGTGTGTGTGTGTGTGTGTGCGTGTACGGGTGTGCGTGTGGAGACTAGACTAGACATCATCTGGGGCCCAAGACGGAGTTGTTTTCTCTTTCCTTTTTCCTTTTTTTTTTTTTTTTTCCAAAGGAGTTAGGGAGTAAATTTAATCCCCTTTAGAACCTTCCCCCCAAAAATAGTTTACCCTTTTGGTTTCATTTTTCACCACGTTACGTAAAGTTAAAGGCGAGAGGACAGGTCCTCTAACACACCTCACTTTAATTTAGAGCACGTCTCCAGGGGGACCACGCCCTTTACTTTTTTTTTTTTTTTTCACTCGTACCTTCCCCCTTTTTTTTTTTTTTTCTAATTCAGACCTGTGGCGTTAATGAAGTGAGGGAGGAGCAGGTGAACGGTGAATGAATGATACGAGGAAGTACTGATGCAAGATCTGTGTTTTTTCTTGTGTTTATTTAATTTTTTTTCAAGGATTTTGTGTTTATAGAGAATCAAAGGGAGTTTTAAGTATTTCTGTTTTGTTATATTTGTTCTGTTTTGTATATTCATTTATTTATTCTATTCTTCATATCAGCTATTTATTTCTACATCTATTTTTTTTCATTTATCTGTATCTATTTTTGTATGTATCATTCCATCTATACATGTTATTCATTTGTTTATCTGCCAATCTCTATCTATCTATCTGTTTGTATCTATTGATCTGCCTATTTATCTACTTATGTAATTTTATATGTATTTATCTATGTATCTATGTAAGTATCTAACTGTCTACCTGCCTTCTTCCCCATCAATCATATCAGTCTATCTATTTATCTACCTACCTAATTTACCTACCTGGCTAATCTCTCTGCTCATCTACACATCTGTCCGTTATCATAACTTCTACACGCGAATTCACTTTAAGCAAACACAAGAGTTGTATTAATTTCGTCTTGCGCCAGATTAGAAGTCAGATTTATAGGAACCATTAGGAGAAATTGTTTAAAAGAAAGGGGAAAAAAAGATTCAGAGAAAACTATTCTCATAAAAAGTTTTAATTTCGGATCAAAGTGTGAGATTTGTTAGTGTCTGTTTACTTAAGTTTTGTTTTATTGTGTGCTTCTTCTTCTTCTCCTCCTTCACTTGTTTAGTCTTGCTGCTTTGTGTGTTTGTATGTCTGATGCTTCTTGAGTGAGTGAGTGAGTGAGACAAGTGAGTCAGTCTTTGTTTCCTGCTAAGTTCAAATTAGTCCTCATGTTTCTTGCAGTTTGTAGTTTTTCTTGTCTTTCTTCTTTTCTTTTTTTCTCTTTTTTCTTTCGTTCAAGTTTCTGGATCACAGTCTCTTGTAATCATTCATTACTTTCACTTTCCGCTGCATAATTCAGTGAGTTTCGTTCAAGCTGATTATTCAGTTAACTTTTGCTTTAGTAACACGTTCCATTCTCTCTCTCTCTCTCTCTCTCTCTCTCTCTCTCTCTCTCTCTCTCTCTCTCTCTCTCTCTCTCTCTCTCTCTCTCTCTCTATCTATCTCTATCTATCTATCTATCTATCTATCTATCTCTATCTATCTATCTTTTCTGCAATTTAATTTAGCTTTACGTCTCTTTAATCACTTCCTTGTTTTCTTCCTTATCTCTGCTTCACGAATAATTCTCTTCAATATTTCTCTCGCTGCTTTTTATGTTCATTGTATTGGAAAATCGCCTTTAATTTGATTTCACTCCATCCCGCCACTTACTAGGATGTCTTTCTTGTGCGTCATTATCAGCTATTTTCTTTGTCATCCCTCCCTTCTTACCTTTTCCTTTCTTTCGTTTTATCTGCGTTTTTCTTCTTTCTTTCTTCCTTTTCTTCTTCTTCTTCTTCTTCATCAGTAGTTTTGTTGCAGTTTTCTCTTCCTTTGTCACTTCGCTTCTTACGAATAAAGACTTTTAGTGACAGGATTCTCTCTCTCTCTCTCTCTCTCTCTCTCTCTCTCTCTCTCTCTCTCTCTCTCTCTCTCTCTCTCTCTCTCTCTCTCTCTGATTTCCATATCCTTTTATTTTCTTGTTTACTCACTGCCATCAAATTTACTTTCTGTTGTCTGGTTATTTACTTTTCTTTCTTTTTTTTAATCACTCTCCCTCCTCTGGTTAAATATTTATCGCTTGCGTATTTACTTCACTTAACGCGTCTATTTTTGTTCGCCAACACTGTACCTTTTCTTTTCAAACTTTATTTTTTTTTTGCCATTACGTGCTTGAGCTTTTAAACTAATTCTATAACGTTGTAATTGCTTTTTTGTACTTGCTCCTCCTTACTTGAATTTTCTCTATTCTGCTCTACTTTTCCTGTAACTTTTTTTTCTGCGTTTCCTTTATTTTGTTAATCTCACTTTTCCATAACATTGTCTTTCTTATTTATGTTTTTCTTCACCTCGTGTATCTTATCTTATCTTGAAAACATGTAAAACTTCCTTTCTTACTTGTGTTTACTTCATCAGTCTTTTCTTTTTTTTATATAAAGTTTCTTTTCTTATTTTTGCTATTTATATTTTATCTGTTTCGTCTTATTTCTTTCTTACTTATGTTTTCCTTACGTGGCCTTCCTTATTTTTTTCTTTTTTGTTCTTGTTGTTTATTTCTATAACTGCATCGAACAAAACTTTTTAATTCGTCTACTAAAATATGCTTGATTTCTTACTATTTATTACCGTTGTCTTACTCATCAATACCCTAATCATTTACCTTTAATATTTATACATATTTTTAATGCATATCTGCCATTTAAATTTCAACAACACTGTTCTCTTTCACTCTTACCATACAAAAACATTCCTATTCGTCTATATAAACTTGCGCAATTTCGTACCACTTATTGTCATTATAGTATTGCTTTTTCTTTACTCTCTTACCATTTACCTTCTATATTTATTTTTTTTTTTATCCGTATCTAACACTATTATTCCCTTTCACTCATATCAAATAAAACTTTCTGATTCACCTCACCTCACCTTTATCAAACCGTCATTCCTACTCCTCTCCCTTCACCTGACCGTTCCATCACTAGCACCTCTCATCTCTACGGACACTATGCAGGAGGGGAGGGACAGGCAAGGCAGGAGCATCGCCACGCCCTTTGCCAGGTTCATTATCCCGGTGCCTCGAAGTCCCGATGTCTCAAGGGCCCGAAGGCTTGTTCTCATTAAGGCTTCACACGAGACACACCAATTGAGTATAGAATTAGTGTTTCCAGGAAGGACAGGTTGAGGGAAGATGGGTAACAGGAGAGGGGAGGAGAGGAAGAGCAGTAGTAACATAGGTGAAAGGAAGAAGGGAAAGGGAAGAGAAGGACAGAAGAACAGGCAGAGATGAGAAACGAAGGAAACGGAAAAGAGAGACGAAGAAAGTGAGGACGTTGGTCAGTAATAAGGAGAAAGGAACGGAAGAGGAAGGAAACAGAGTGGGAGGAAAGCTTTTGGAAAAACGGATACCTATGAGAGAAGAGGCCACGGAGAGGGAAAAGTGAGAGAGGGAGAGTAACCTAGCAATTAAGGAAAGGGAAAAGGAACCTAGGAGTTAAAGGGGAGAGTAAGGGGGAGAGGGAGAGGTGAACTAGGGAGAGTATTGGAGAGAGGAGAGAGTAACTTTTGAGGGAGAGAGGATGGATGGAATAACTGTACTGAGAGAGAGAGAGAGAGAGAGAGAGAGAGAGAGAGAGAGAGAGAGAGAGAGAGAGAGAGAGAGAGAGAATGTACAGTAAGGAGAAAT
>NC_087174.1:2877500-2882500 GCF_035594125.1 Scylla paramamosain
GAGCAAATTCTCTTCCATTTCTTCCTTCCTTCCTTCCTCCATTTTCTTTTTTCCTGTCATCCTTCACATCTTTTCTCTTCTATTTCCTTTTTTTTTGCATTTTCTAATCTTTGCTTTTTCTTTCTTTTTCTCTCTTTTCTTTCCTCCTCTCCTCTCTTCTTTCCCACTGTTCCTTGCCCTTCTCTAGTTATTCTTTCCTCCCTTTCTATTTTCTTTCTTTTCTTTCTTTCTCTTCTTATCCTTCCCTTTCCTTTATTTAGTCTTCCTTTCTTCCTTCCCCTTTCTCTTTCCTTCTCTCCTTATTCTTATTCTTATTCTTCCCTTTCCTTCTTGAAATCTCCTTTCCCCTTTCTCTTTCCTTCTCTGGTCTTTCTTATTCTTCCTTTTCCTTTTAACTCTCCCCATTCCCTCTTCCCATTTTCTTTCTTCCTCTTCTTATCTTATGTCTTCTTCTTCTCTTTAACTCTCCCTTCTTCATTTCCTTCCTTTCCCTTTCTTACTTCTTTGCTTCCTCTCTCTTACCTTCCTCACCCTCTCCCACTCTTTTCCTCCCCAGCAGTGCATAATAGTACCCTGATTTTTGTTAAAGTGTGAGCAGAATATATGTTGTGCGATCCATAAGGCTATGTGACGCTTTTTTATTTATTTATTTATTTTTTTTAGGGTGATGTGTTGGGGAAAAATATGAAAGTGTGTCATATTTCTTTGATTATTTTTCGATATTCTATTTTTCCCACACCTTGATGTTATTTTGGTCACGTTTCTGTCTGTGAGTACGTGTGTGTGTGTGTGTGTGTGTGTGTGTGTGTGTGTGTGTGTGTGTTCGCTGTCATTCTGTCCGTCTCTTTCAGTTTTGTACTTTTTTTTATTTCACTTTTTTTTTAATCATGAGCTTTGTACTCTCTCTCTCTCTCTCTCTCTCTCTCTCTCTCTCTCTCTCTCTCTCTCTCTCTCTCTCTCTCTCTCTCTCTCTCTCTCTCTCTCTCTCTCTCTCTCTCTCTCTCTCTCTCTCTCTCTCTCCATATCATAAGCTCATTCCACATTCCATTTTTTTCTCTTGATCTGTTCCATTCCCGTCCCTCACTCCCGCCAGTTGTAATATTCCCATTCCTCACGCGTCAAGAGATTCCCACATTCCGAAATACCGAGGGAGACGAAAAAAAATCTCAGGTGAATATTATCATTTTACGTTTCTGGATTAGTTTCTCTGCTTGTTACTTTTTTTTTCTTATTTACTGAGTGGATGCGACGTGGATTTTGTTTTAAAGATTTTTGAGTTGAGGAGACAGTGTGTGTGTGTGTGTGTGTGTGTGTGTGTGTGTGTGTGTGTGTGTGTGTGTGTGTGTGTGTGTGTGTGTGTGTGTGTGTGTGTGTGTGTGTGTAAGATTAGAGTCTGTGTGGGTGTAGGTGATTATGATTTATGTGAAGGAGTAACAAGGAAAAATAGGAGGAGGAGGAGGAGGAGGAGGAGAGAAGTAAAGAGGAGGCGTAGGAGGAGGAGAAGGCGGATGCTGGTCGTGGTGGAAGAGGAGGAAGATAAGAATGAATGAATGGAGGAGGGATGATAGAAGGTAGTTGAAGAGATGAAGAGTAGCGAGGATATCAGGAAGAAATACAGAAGGAACAAGAGGAACATAAAGGAAAATCAAACAGCAGCAGACCTCTTGCCCATGACGAAGCTGTCTGTGAGAAGTTAAACTATGTATGTATTCAAACGTCAGAGAAATAGAGCTAGAAAAAGATGGAAGAGAAACAATGTGAATATAGAAAGAGGAGAAAGATTAAAAAAAGGAGTGTAGAAGGAAGAGAAAGAACAGAAATTTGACGAAAGGAGGAGTAGAAAAAACAAAAAAGAAAAAGGAAAACAAAAACAAATGAAGAAAAGGGATAACAGTAAAAAAAAGATTAATAATTAAGCATGAGAAGAGAGAAGCTTGAAGAAGAAGAAGGAGAAGGAGAAGAAGGATGTAAACAAAAAGAGAAGAAAGATCAAAGAATAATACAAAAAAAAATAAATAACAATACACTAAAATACAATAGACTAAAATATTGAAGATGAATATAATAGTGAACATAATACTGAGACCACACCAAACTAGTACCAGCAGAGACTGTAAAGCGAATCGACAACCCCATTCTCTCTCTCTCTCTCTCTCTCTCTCTCTCTCTCTCTCTCTCTCTCTCTCTCTCTCTCTCTCTCTCTCTCTTGCTCTCGGCCCAGGACTTAAGAAGCTTTGGCGCGCTATCGGAAACTTCGAGGAGCTGTCACAGAGTCTGGAGATGACGCGGTGTTGCAAAGGCGGCGCGCTGATTCGTGGTGGCTTGTGCTGTTGTGTTTCGTGTGTTGGGTGTGGCAGGCGCGGCAAGACTGTCAGAAGGTTGGTGCTCCTCGTCTCTCTCTATCACTCTCCTGTCTTCCCCCCTTCGTCTTCTTCTTCTTAGTCTTTTGTTGTTGTTGTTGTTGTTGTTGTTGTTGTTGTTGTTGTTGTTTTAGATTTTCGTTTTTTCCTCTTGGGTTTTCGTTTTATTTTCTTATTTTTTTACTTGTGAGTTTCTTCTTTTCATTTGGTTTCTCATTGTCTTCTTTTCTTTTTTTCCTTCCTTGCTCTGCTTTGTCTTGTTTTTTTTCCGCTTCTTGTCTGTGTTCTTTTTGTTATTTTTTATTCATTTTGTTACCTTCCTCGTCCTCTTCCTCGTTCTGTTCCTGTTCCTGTTCCTCTTCCTCATCCCCCCTCCCCCATTTTCTAATTCATGTCAAAATTATTTCTTTACAGCTGATTTCTCTCTGTCTTTATGTCTGTCTATCTGTCTGTCTGTCTGTTTCTGACTACTTAACTCCGTCTGTCTATCTGTCTGTAGCTTTCAGGGAAGGACAAGTATAAAAGTCAACAGCAATGAAGTCGGGCATTAATTAACTAGTCACCTATCAATACCTTGCTGGTTCACCTGCCAGAAACAGTCCCCCTCTTTTCACCTTCCTTCATTTGCTCTAATCTCTTCCTCTCCTCTTTTCCTCTTCTCCCCTTCCTCCTCTCCTCTAACTCCTCCCTTCTCTCTTCATCTTCTCCTCCCTATCTTCCTCTTGTTTTCTTTCTTCTTCACTCTCTTCTAAACCTTTCCTCTTCTCCTTCTTTTCCTTTCCCTTCCAGCTCTCTTTTAACACCTCTCTCTCTCTTCTCTTTCTCCTCTTCTCTCTCTTCCAACTCTCTTCTAACGCCTCCCTCCTCTCTTCCTCTCTTCCCCTTCTCCTTTTCTTCCTCCTCTAACGCCTCTCTCCCCTCCTCTTTCTCTCTCTTCCTTTTCTCCTCTAACCCTTCCCTCCTCTCTTCCTTTTCTCCTCCCTCCCTTTCTCGTTTTCTTCTCTACCTTCTCCCCTTTTTCCTTCCTCTCTCGTTGTTTTCCTCTCCATACCTTCCTTTTTCCTCCCTCTCTTTCCTCCTTACCTGCCTTCCTCCTCTGTTCTTTCCCTACCTCCTGTCCTCCTTCCTTGCTTTCCTCCACTCTTTCTACTTTTCTTCTTTTTTTCTTTTTTTCTTCCCATCTCTCTACATTTCCTCTTTTTCTCCATCCTCCTCTCTTCCCCTGCATTTTTCCGCTCATCCTCTTTTCTTTCCTTATTCTTCTTCCGCCTTTCTAATCATTTTTTTTCCAGCTTTTCTCTCTCTTTCCTGGCTCATGATTCTTTTTTTCTTTTCCTTTTTCCTTACTTCCTGTTTCGATTTTATCTTCCTCTTCATCCTTTCTTCTCTTTGTTAATAGTTATTTCTTACTGTTTCCTTTATCTTTTCATTCTCTTCTTTTTCCATCCCCAGTCATTTATCAACACTGTGCTCTTTGTTTTCCTTCTTCTCTGTTTTCCTGTTCTTTTTCCATCAACGCCCATTCTTCTATCTCCTTCATTTATCCTTTCACTTCCTTCATTACTCTGCGTCGTACTTCCTTCCCTCGTATATTCATGCAGTCATTCCTGCCTGCCTGCTTGACTTATTCTCTTCCTTTCTTCCTTCTTTCCTTCCTTCTTTCCTTATCTAATTTCCACCTTTCTCTCTCTCATCCCCTCAACTCAATTCTCCCCTCAAACCTTCACGATAGTCTCTCCTTCCTTCCTTTCCTCCATCCCTCCATCTATCCATCCATCCCTTTGTCTCTCCCTCCCTCCCTCCCTCCCTCCCTCCCTCCACGCACCCCGTCCATCAACACCCAAACACACAATGCCAGAATAATGCTACATAATAATGGCACCACCACGCACTCGATTCCCGCCCCTTCGCCACCCCGCCAGATGGTCGCTTGTTCACCTCACCTGCTTCACCTGGGCCAGTCAGAGCAGCTTCCTGAACAAATATATGTAATCACAGCCTGACTCGCCACATCAGCGTGCATTTGTGATTAATTAGTCACTGTTTTTTTATTCTGTATACATGAATGATTGGGATGGTGGTTAGAGAGAGAGAGAGAGAGAGAGAGAGAGAGAGAGAGAGAGAGCGAGAGAGAGAGAGAGAAGTATTCGTGTGTGGAAGGAGTTTAAGTAAACAATGACTTAATTGGCTAATAGGAATAAATGTGTGTGTGTGTGTGTGTGTGTGTGTGTGTGTGTGTGTGTTTCCAGTAAAAATGTGTTTATTTCATATTTTTTTCTTTTTTATTGCTGTTTTTTCTTCTTTCACTTCATTATTTCGTTTTTTTTTTTCATATTTCCTAATTACAGTTTCATTTTTGCTCCGTATATGATATTCCGTCTTAAGTTTCTGTTATCTCCTCTTCTCATTTTCCTTAATTCCACGTTTATCATGTCCCCCTTTTTTGTCATCTTCCTTAGTGCATATATATATTACATTTTTTTTTTGTAATTTTCTTTCATTCCTCCCTTCCAAGACGATTTTTTTTCTATTCCTTCTTTAAAATCTTCTCTCTCTCTCTTATCTCCGTCTTTCCGTTTCGTCTTCCCTTTCCTCTTCCCTTCTTTTACTCCTTGTCGGTAATTCCTTCCTTTCATCTTA
>NC_087174.1:2885000-2890000 GCF_035594125.1 Scylla paramamosain
TGTGTCCCTAACTTTGCCAAAAAAAAAAAAAAGAATGAGAGAGAAAAAAACAGACTTCCAACTTGTAATTAAAAAGTGTTAAAGGGAAAAAAAGGACTTGTGGCGCCCAATTAGAAATGAGTTCCCCGTTTTCTTTAGTATTGTGTAAATTTAAACCGTAACACATTCGATGGGAGACTGATGTAATTACGTACGCTTTCTTTTTTTTTTGTTTTTGTTTCATTTTTCCCTTTGTGTTTATTCTCTTATTATTATTTATTTATATATTCTTGTTTATTTACTTATTTATTTTATTTTATTTATTTTTACTTTTACTTATTTTTTTTTTTTTTTTGTGTGTGTGTGTGTGTGGGTGTGTATCAGAGCAATGTATTTTGTATTTCCTGTCACTCGATGCAGAATGAGAAAGGGAAAAAAACTGCATAATATTATCATTTGTACCTTACTTTTCTACATTTTTTCCCTCCTATAGTGATGCAAAGTTAAATTCACGCAAACATATTAAACTTATCTACTCATTTCTCTCTCTGGTATTCGCTCACAAGCTGTCATGCAAATTTTCAAATCTTCAATATCTTTTACCTCCGTCTCTTTCTCTCCCTCCTTATTGTCTCAAGCTCCTTTCATACGTCCTTGGAATTCGCTAAAGGCTCGTATATATTAGTCACCATGAGATGAGAGCAATTTTTTTTCTCTCGCCAATAATTGCAAGTTAGATATCAGGTAGGCACGAGAGGATTAATGGCAGGCTGAATGACGCTCCCCAGATTCCGATACCTCGCTGCTCATTGTATTAAAGGGTGAAGCGAATAGACTCTCATCACAAATCTTGCTTCTTATTTTACTTATTTCTTTGAGTGTTGAAGTCTTAGTAAATTCTTATGTTTTTTGTGATCTTTCTCTCTCTCCTTTCTCTCTCTCTCTCTCTCTCTCTCTCTCTCTTGTTCTACCGGTGATTCGTGAAACTTGATCAGTTATTTAATGGCGTATTGGCTCATCAGTGTTCAAAGGAGACAAAGAGTCGTGATGATGATTTATGCGTTTCATAATTAACCTAGATACCTGTTCATAATTACTCGTGTATTTATAGGTAAAAGTTCTTGTCTTAACCCTCATGTGCATTAAGGATCTTTATGTTTCCGACAATCTGGGGAATTATTTTATACAAGTTAAAGTTCGGAATTTTTTTTTTTTTTATTTATTTAATGGTCTAAAGAAAAGTGACATAGGTAAATTTACATGCACTCATACTGTATCTTCCTCCACTCCTTCCACACACACACACACACACACACACACGTTTCCTTCTCCCGGTAAGTTTTGGCAGAGTCCTTCGTTTCGAGGCTGTTTGGTCCGAAATCCGAGCAGGTAATGATGGAATAAATTAGTTCTCTAACTTTTACGAACAAGTCCTACAGTCAATTACCCACAAGTCCAGGGCAGGCCAGGTGTGCAAAAAACAGAAAAATAAATTCTTGTTCAGCGCCATTCCTATTTAGGCTTAAGCCACAAGCATACATACAAACGAACAAACAAACAAACAAACAAACATACATACATACATACATACATACATACATACATACATACATACATACATACATCCACACACGCATGGAGTCATTACATAAATTTTGTATTGGAGGTTTCCCTTTGCTGCACACACACACACACACACACACACACACACACACACACACACACACACACACACACACACACACACACACACACACACACACACACAGTGGCGAACAAAGGCTTCTTTAACAAGCCAGAATTGCATACCAGAAATTACAAGGCAGAGTAAGATAAGATGAAGATGAAATAAGAGATGAAGAGCAGTGAAGAAAACTGGAGGAATGGAGAGAGAGAGAGAGAGAGAGAGAGAGAGAGAGAGAGAGAGAGAGAGAGAGAGAGAGAGAGAGAGAGAGAGAGAGAGAGAGAGAGAGAGAGAGATATTAAAAAAAACATACCCATTCATACACAAACAGACATAACCAGACAGAAACACAAGAGCTAAACAAACTCCGAAGTAAACCGGAAGGAAGGAAGGAAGGAAGGAAGGGAAGAGGGAAGGAAGGAAGGAAGGAAGGAAGGAGGGCAGACAGAGAGAAGGGAAAGCAGAATACGTGGAAATTCGAATACGTAGGAAGGAGAATACACGATACAAGCGTAAATAAGTAAAAAGGACACAACAAGCATAGCGGAACTCGGAAAGACCAGCAAACACACTCGAAGAAGTAAGAGAACACAATAGAAGCGTACAGGTGAGACAAGGAAGAGTAGAAGGCAAGACAGGTGCGCCTCTGGACAGGTGAGGTGACGGAACAGCGACACCGGGACATTTTAATTAACGGAAGTACCTAACGGACAGGTAGGCCGATGGACAGGTGAGAAGATTACATGCGGACAGACTGACAGGTGGGTAGGTCCTTCAGAAAAGTCCTTCAAGAAACGACTGTGCATAAGAATAAAGCCTCGTTGAGCATTACTGAATACGAGAGAGAGAGAGAGAGAGAGAGAGAGAGAGAGAGAGAGAGAGAGAGAGAGAGAGAGAGAGAGAGAGAGAGAGTATTATTTAAGATTACACTACCATGACGACTAATGTAACTCGAGTCCTTGCAGCGAAAAAACAAATAGAACAAATTCATTTCCATCAGCAAAAGGCGCATTGAGCTGAGGAGTTTGTACGTTTGAGTAGCCAAGTTGAAGCTCTCTGCAAATCTGTATTCGGAATGACTCATACGCACGTGATGGCTGGTCAGGGATGTGGCAGGCAGTCCGTCCTTCCATTTTTCCTCCTTAAAGTTTCGATCACGTGGCTCAGTTTTCTGCACTTGGGGAATGAAAGATTTTGGGTTTAATTAGGAAGGTTTTGAGCAGCGGTAAGAGGAGACGCAAAAGGATGAGAGGAGGCTGGGGGGCTCAAAAAAGTATACATAAAAAGAATGCTAATTAAAAAATTTTATGAAAAAAGAACTTCCCTAACTTATAAAGACTCGGGAAACATAAAACGAGCTTATCAGCGTGAAAATTTTCTTCATAAAACGCTTCAAAAGATTAAATTGCCGAGTGTTTAAAAATACTGCAAAGAGATTAAGAGGTGGACAATAGTAATCAAGGAAATAGGAATACCTTACATTGGAGAGAGAGAGAGAGAGAGAGAGAGAGAGAGAGAGAGAAAGAGAGAGAAAGAGAGAGAGAGAGAGAGAGAAAGTAGTTAGACCATAGACAAAATTACTTGCACCCCTTTCCCTTAACACCCTTGTATTCCTCCTCCTCCTCCTTCTCCTCATGTAGTGATATTTCAGCACCTACATACAGCCAGCTTTCTATCCCTCTTGATCCCTCTTAATATATCAGGAGAAGGTCTTGTCCTCTTGTCCCCTTCACCTGTCCTCCTCTGTTCATTCCAATAATCAGCACACCTGTACATCTGTCCCTCTCAATAATGATTACCACACCTCATCTGCCCAAGCCTCTCACCTGGCCCCATCCCATCTGGCGATTCCAATAAGCATCACACGTATACACATGTTCCTCCCAGTAATGATTACCGCACCTCTCCTGTCCAACCCTTCACCTAGGTACTTTAGTGAAAAATATTACGTGGTATAAGAAATGCATGAAGGAAAAAAGAGTGACAGAAAACTGGTGAAGTATTTTGACAGCAGAGAAAAGTTATAATCTTCGGGTGAATTAAAAGAAACACACTTAGTTTTTCGTTTTCATCGCTCAGGCTTATAGCTTATACCAGGTTTGTGTTTTGTCAGTAGTATCTCTGAGGGTCGTGTATGTGTGTGTGTGTGTGAGTGTGTACATCGCTCCTGCCATGGTGACAAGTGCAGTGTCATCCAGTATTTAGGCTCCACATGAGTTGCTCTTACTGGGAAGGTCATCTCAGACAAAAATAGAGTAATCAATGAAGTCTTTTTTTTTGGTGACAGTCTGAACGTACTTGCTAATGTGGGATGCCTCTTATGACCTTGTTTTTTTAATGTCATTATGTCAGTCAGTCAATCAATCAATCAATCAACTAATTAACCGTTCATCCATTTCCACTATTAACCAGCAAACGGTCTAAATACGAACCCCACCCCATGTGACTGTTGTTGTTGCGATGCCATTAAACCAATCAATCAGTCATTCATTCACCTAATTCCGCCAATATAATGATTCCGCCTCCTTGGTCTGATGAAGAGAAGATTACGAACTTATTAAAAAACCTGGAAAACATGCGCTGAGAGAATAGGGTCGGGGAGAGAGAGAGAGAGAGAGAGAGAGAGAGAGAGAGAGAGAGGGGGGGGGGGGAACACCTAAAATCCTGGACAGGAATAACAGAAGATTCGTAAAAAGAAGAAGACGGAAAACAAGAAGAAAAAAATTACAACAAAACCACCAACAACAACAACAACACAAACAACAACAAACATAATAAGAAAAGAAGGAAAACAAGGAGGAGGAGAAAAAGAAAAAGCAGAACAAGAAGAAAATAAAGACGAAAAAGAAAAAAAGAACAGACGAAATATTTAAAGAATTATGCTCAGTTTCTACGTCCTCTTCGTGGCCGGACAAACCGCCAAAAGTGTGTGTGATGTTTCCCTACATTGCTGCGTCCATACAACGGTTCGGGAGTCGACTATACTGTTCCATTAGCAATAGTGATAGTAATAACAATAATAATAAATGCTTTGAAAGAATGTGGTACAGTATTGGAATGTGTGTGTGCATGTGTGGGTGTATATGTGTGTATGTATGTATGTGTGTATGTGTCTGTGCGTGGGTGGGTGGGTGGGGTGGGTATGTCATCACAAATTTCGTATTTTTACGTTCAAATTTTCTTGCTTTTTTTTATTTTATTACATTTATTTTAGTTCATCGTAAAATGTGAATTATTTACATTTATGACTCGCCTTACTTTAACATGCTTGTCCACACTCTCTCTCTCTCTCTCTCTCTCTCTCTCTCTCTCTCTCTCTCTCTCTCTCTCTCTCTCT
>NC_087174.1:2895000-2935000 GCF_035594125.1 Scylla paramamosain
TCTCTCCTCATTCCGCCATTAAGGTCCAGGACGAGGAGGAGGAGGAGGAGGAGACGACGACGAAAGAAAAGGAGAAGAGAAGGGGGAAACATGATGAGGAGAAGAAAAGGAGCAAGAGAAATAGATAATGGAAAGTAGGAAAAGGAGAAAAGAAAGGATGTAAACTTGAAATTTTGTTTAATGTTGCAAAGTGAGATTCAGTTTCATATTTTTCGAGTTTTTTTCTTTCTTTTTCTTTTCTTTTTTTTTTTTTTTGCAATTAGACCATTAACACACTATTCCCTTTTCGTTTCCCGTTATTTTGTATAATTTTGATCTTATTTGTTTGTTTCGTCTGTCTCGTTCGTTTCAAGGCAGCGTGTAATTATGCTCAATCATCATTTTCTCCTCCTCTTCCTCTTCCGCTTCCTTCGTCACGGTTTTCCTCGTTTCCCCCCCCCCCACTGTAATTTATCTCATTATATTTCCATTCCATTCCATTACATATATCAGTCTCCTTCCATTTCCTCCCTTCCTCCTTCCCTCCTTCCTTCTCTCCTAACTCGTCCTCTCTTTCTTCCCTTCTGCTCCCCCTCTCCCTCCTCCTCCTCCTCCTCCTCCTCCTCCTCCTCCTTCTAACTTCTGTGTACAACCTGTTGAATATTTTGTTGTCTTTCTTCTATCGCTTGTGTTATTTTCTCTTCCTCTTGTTGTTGTTTTTGTCGTTATTATTGTTATTATTATTATTATTATTATTGTTATTATTATTATTATTATTATTATTATTATTATTATTATTATTATTATTTTTCTTGTTTTCATTCCTCCTCCTCCTCTTCCTCCTTCTTTTCCTCCTCCTCCTCCTCCTCCTCCTCCTCCTCCTCCTCCTCCTCCTCCTCCTCCTCCTCCTCCTCCACTTCCTCAACTTTATTTTCCTTTAAATTCTTGGTTTCTTTATCTCTTTAATTTTCTCTATTATTACTCTCTCTCTCTCTCTCTCTCTCTCTCTCTCTCTCTCTCTCTCTCTCTCTCTCTCTCTCTCTCTCTCTCTCTCTCAGTAATGTACATTTTAAGGAGAAAATAATAAAAAGGAAATGAGAGAAAACTTCAAAGAGCTTAAAAATGAAATATTTGCAAGAAAAGAAGGAATATTTTAATATAACTGAAAGAAGGAATAAGAAGGAGGGATATAAGAGCAGATACAAAGACAGGCAAATAAAGAATAAAGAATAAAAAAAGAAAAGAAACGTGGAACTGAAACGAAAGGCAGATAGATATGAATGCATACGAAAAAATATGAAAAATGTAAGGTTTGTACGAAACTTATGCAACTCATATGATATAAATTCGTAACTGAAAGCACAAAAGAAAAAAAAATCTATAACAGAAGAAAAAAAATAGATTGTAGAATTAGAGTCAAGGTATTGAGGAAGGATGTGAAGATGTAAAAAAAAATAATGAATTCTGTAAAAGTTGAGAGAGGAAGGCAAGAAGAAAGAGAAAGAAAGGAGGAGGAATCGAGGAGAAAGGAAGGAACAAATAAGAAGAGGAAAGAATGAAGGAAGATTATTTGAGTTTTCGAGTTTGAGATCGTGATGTAATGACTCTCTCTCTCTCTCTCTCTCTCTCTCTCTCTCTCTCTCTCTCTCTCTCTCTCTCTCTCTCTCTCTCTCTCTCTCTCTCTGTGTGTGTGTGTGTGTGTGTGTGTGTGTGTGCGCGTACGTGTGTAAATATTTTGTATTTACACACACACATCATCAGCCATCGTCATGAACATCAAAGGCAGAATCATCTCATCAGTAACATCCACCCGGCCATTACTACCTCGATAAATAGAAGCTTTGCGGTGATTGTCTAATAAATAACTACTTGTATTTCTACTGCCATTACTACTACTACTATTACTACTACTCCTACTTTTACTTGAGTTACTACTGCTACAACGACAACGTATTTTTCTCTATTACAGTCATAAATATTACTTTTATTATTAGCACTACTACTACTACTGCTACTACTACTACTAACACCAACACCAGCTCTACAAGTACTCTATCACCACCACCACCACCACCACCACCCAGTGCTAATTTGCATACAAGGACCGAAGCATTTACAGCAAAATATATAACCCTTCCCTGGGCTCTGGAGGGTCCTGTTTGTACTCCCGCCTGGCGCGTCCGATAGTAGGCGAGTCCCATTCAAGGCCCAGTATCGAGGCTTCACTGCTCTGAAAATCCCTCGTGTCCGGAGCTCCGAAACACCGCGCCCCCCTTCTCCCTCCTCCCGCCCATCCCTCTGTGCCGCTGACGTTTAGGTTATTAATTTGGTTCGGTTCGTATTGTCTTTGCGGTTTTGTGGCTTTGGTTTTGTGTATAAGTGGTGGTGGTGGTGGTGGTGGTAGTAAGAAGGAAAAGATGTGGTTTGATTTTTTATTTTTTATTGGTTTATTTATTTCATTCATTAATTTATTTCACTTGTGGAATGTCCATTATCCTGTTCAGTTATCCTATGCATCTTTTTATTATTATTATTATTATTAGTAGTAGTAGTAGTAGTAGTAGTAGTAGTAGTAGTAGTAGTATGTAGTAGTAGTAGTAGTAGCAGTAGTGGAAAAGTTGTTGTTGTTGCTGTTGCTGTTGCTATTGTTGTTGCCATTCGTGTCCTTAGCTTATCCAAACCATATCACTTACTGTTATCATTCCCTTCTCTTCATATTAATTTTCTTCATTCCCTTCCTCATTTCTAACCTCCTAAACGTCTCACTTGATATTCTATTCATCTCATATTTCAACTTCCTTTAAAAATTTGATGATTTTTTTTTCCAATGTTTTATTCTTTCATCAAGAGTTCGTGTATTTTTATGTATGTTTGTGCTTATGTAATGAAGAGAAATGTGTGTTTTTGTATATTATTTGCATATTTATGTACAGAAGTATGCCCAGAGAGAGAGAGAGAGAGAGAGAGAGAGAGAGAGAGAGAGAGATTAAAAAATGTCTTGTGCATAGGAACAGTCAGACAAGTTCTCTCTCTCTCTCTCTCTCTCTCTCTCTCTCTCTCTCTCTCTCTCTCTCTCTCTCTCTCTCTCTCTCTCTCTCTCTCACGGGAAGAACCAAAGTTAGTCTCAGGGATGGAAGAAAAATCAAATCGAAAAGAAAGAAAAGAGAAAAATTATAGAAGAGACAAAACGAGAGAGAGAGAGAGAGAGAGAGAGAGAGAGAGAGAGAGAGAGAGAGAGAGAGAGAGAGAGAGAGACTAAAAAAGAATACAGAATAACACAGGAGGGATATGCACGAAACGAACATTGAACAAGGCAAGGAAATGGATACGAAGCAAGAACATGGAAACAAACACAAAATAGATGAAGTCGGAATCATGAAACGGAATAATAGAACTTGTAAGGGAGGAGGAGGAGGAGGAGGAGGAGGAGGAGGAGGAGGGGAGCTTTAGAGGAATACATGTCACAAAACCAAAGTGGAGAAAAGGGAGAAGTGAAAAGGGTGTAGGAACCAGAACGTGGAATTAGGAGGAAGTAAGATGGAGAGAGGAAACAGGAGACAAGGGAGGGAAGCAGGAGGAGGAGGAAAGAGGAAGAGGGAAAGTCCGGGAGGATGAGTAAGATAGGGGCGCGACTCAGGGAACTCAGGAAAACATGGGAGTGAATAAAAGGGAAGAATATAGACTTAGTGGAATGGGGAGAAGATGGAAGGAAAGGAAGAAGGTGACAGTGAAAAAGTAAAGAAGGAAATGGAGAAGGAAAGAGAGATAGAGAGAGAAAGGGTGACGAAATGAAATAATTGTTTTTTGAATTGCTGTTGGCATTGTTGTTGCTGTCATAATTATAATCATCATCATCATCATTATTATCACTATTATCATTATCATTAAATCTTACAATCATTATTCAATTTGTTTCAACTTTTAAATTAAACCTTCATGACTTGCATAACTTAATCACTTCCCTTCATTCACGTCCCTCATTTCTTCTCCCCTTCCCCTCTCTCCCCTCCCCTCCCCCCACATCCCTCGCTCGCCCACCTGTTCTCTGCCTAGTACTACCTGTAATAATTAACCTTACGATCCTCCATAATTGAATTACCTGAGTAGTTCGCCCCAAGTTTTGAGGAGTGAGAGGGAGATGAGAGAAAGGGAGGGAAGGGAGAGGGAGGAAGATGAGGCCACAGATGAGAGGAACGAGAAAGGGGAAGCGGAGGAATGGTTACATATTCACATACATACATTCATACATACATACATACATGCATACATACATACATATAGACGTACATTCGTTCCATACGAACCAATGCCATACGAACCAATCTCGCTGGAATACAAATAAGTGTACAGTGTCAGTAGTGTACGTATGTATGTATGTGTGCGTGAAGGCTTGCACACACACACACACACACACACACACACACACACACACACACACACACACACACACACACACACACACACGAACATTTTACACTTTTTATTACATTTTCTCTTTTGGGAGAGAGAGAGAGAGAGAGAGAGAGAGAGAGAGAGAGAGAGCGGGGTGGGGGGAGATGTCTGTATGTATATATCTTTTCACCTCTCTCTCTCTCTCTCTCTCTCTCTCTCTCTCTCTCTCTCTCTCTCTCTCTCTCTCTCTCTGTGTTCATCATTTCTAGATTATTTTCACTTATCGTTCATCTTTTTCGCTTCCTTCTTCAATATTCATGAAGATTGCATCTCCTCCTCCTCCTCCTCCTCCTCCTCCTCCTCCTCCTCCTCCTTACAGATGAAAAGAGAGCTAAGGCTGGAAGAAGAATTGAGAGTAGAAAGGAGAAGGAAAGGAATAAAGGAGGACGAGGAGGAGAAGGAGGAAGGAACAAAATAAGTAGAGAAATTGTGAGAAAGAGAAAATCTTGTCTTTAAAGCCTCTGTGTGTGTGTGTGTGTGTGTGTGTGTGTGTGTGTGTGTGTGTGTGTGTGTGTCGTCTTCCTCATCTGACGTTTCGGGGGTAAAAAGCAAAACTAGATAATGGGAAGTCGGGAAAAGTGAGCGGAGCGAAGCGAAAGAAGAAAGAGAGAGAGAGAGAGAGAGAGAGAGAGAGAGAGAGAGAGAGAGAGAGAGAGAGAGAGAGAGAGAGAGAGAGAAGAGAAGAGAAGGATGGAGAGATTTAAAATTATTTGGTGAAAGGTTTCAGTGTGAGCGACCTAGAAAGATGAATGAATGGAGAGAAGGAAGGAGAGAGGGAGGGAGGGATGGAGGGAGAGGGAGAAGAAAAGATTGGCGGCCTCTGAGAAAAGATGATAAAGTGAAGGAAGATGAAGAAGAAGAAGAAGAAGGGAGAAAGACGAATAAGTATAAGGCCATAAATAGCGTGAACCCATTAAGAAATTTGGCAAATGGAGGAGAGAGAGAGAGAGAGAGAGAGAGAGAGAGAGAGAGAGAGAGAGAGAGAGAGAGAGAGAGAGAGAGAGAGAGTCAAAATTCTTTCACGTAATTCAGAAGAAAAAGATGAATTTTTACTCGTATCACAAAAATAATTTCAAGAAGTCAGGAAAATGTGTGTCTCTTCCCCTCATTTCCCCTTGTCTGCCTTCCCTCTGTCTTTCCCCTCACCCTGAACTTGTGTCTCTCCCCCCTCCCCTTCATCTCTTTCCTTGAATGTAAATCCCCTTGTTACCTTTCTTAAACTTCCTTGCCTTTTCTTTTCCCTTTCCATCTCCTTCCAACCTTCTTAAATTTCCTGCCTCTTCTTCTTCTTCTTCCTCTTCCATTTCTTATCTCCTTCCTACCTTTCTTAAGCTTTCTCCTTTTCCTCCCCTTCCTATTCCTTTCCTTCTTCCTTCATCTCTTTCAAACTTTGTCCCTTTCCTCTCCTCCTTCTCCTCCTCCTCCTCCTCCTCCTCCTCCTCCTCCCTTCCTTCCTCCGTTTACCTATAACATTCTCTTCACTTCCACCTCCACTACTCCCCTCTTCCCTCTCCCCTTATTTTTCCTTCTCTTTCATTTTCCCGCCACTAAAATACAGCATCTTTATCTACATTTTTCTCTCCTCTCACTTTCCCTTTACTGCAGTACTCCCCTTTTCCATATTACCGTTTTCTTCCCTTCCAGTGTCCCCTCCCATTTCTTCCCCTATTAAGAGTCGTATTTTCTCCTCCTCCCCTCCTCCTCCTTTTTCTTCTCCCTTTCCTCCTTCCCCTCCATCACACCTTACATCTCTTTCCTTTCCCATTAACCTATGAAATGTACTCTCTCTCTCTCTCTCTCTCTCTCTCTCTCTCTCTCTCTCTCTCTCTCTCTCTCTCTCTCTCTCTCTCTCTCTCTCTTAGGGGGCGTGTCCTTCGCTCTATCTCCCTCCCCAATCCTCCCTTCGTCAGGATATTGTTGCCCTTCGGGTCATCCCCATCTAGGAAATAGCCTCTCCCTCTCATTCTCTCTCTCTCCTCTCTCTCTCTCTCTCTCTCTCTCTCACCCCTCTCCTCTCCTCTCCACTCTCCCCTCTCCTGCCTCCTCTTCCCTCCCCTCTCCCACTCGACAGACATTCCACACCCCTCTCATTGTGTTGTAGTAGACAAAATTACTTCTATAGAAAATTCTCTCTCTCTCTCTCTCTCTCTCTCTCTCTCTCTCTCTCTCTCTCTCTCTCTCTCTCTCTCTCTCTCTCTCTCTCTCTCTCTCTCTCTCTCTCTCTCTCTCAGATAGAATCAAACGAGCCGTGTCCATCTTATAGGTTTATATAAACATCTATTTCCATTTTTCTCTCCTTTCCCCTTTCTCTCTCTCTCTCTCTCTCTCTCTCTCTCTCTCTCTCTCTCTCTCTCTCTCTCTCTCTCTCTCTCTCTCTCACGCTATCTTACTGTTATGCCTTCCTTTCATTTCTTCTTTCTCTTCTTCACCTCTCTTTTTCTACCTCTTTCCTTTATTTCTTAGCATCCTTCCTCCTTTGCTCCTTCCCTCATTCTCTCATTTACCGTTTTTCCTTCCTTAATACTTTTCTTCCTGCCTTTTCTCTTCACACACTAGTTTTTTCTCTTTTTTTCTGAGAATATCTTAACATCCTTCCTCTTTCTTTGCTTCTTTCCCTCATTTCTTTCCTTTATTCTTCCTTTCTTACCTAACATCCTTGCTTTCCTTCTTCCACCTTCCCTTTTTTTTCAGTTTTCCTGCAACTTAACATCTCTCCTTTATTCCTTCTCCTCATTCCCTCCATTTCTTTTCTAACATCCTCCCTTTCCTCCTTCCTTTTCCTCTTTGCACCTTCCTTTTCTTCTTCCAGCTTACCTCCATTCCGAACTTCTTTCTCTACTGTCTCTTCCTGCTCTCCTCTTTCATTGTCTACGCCTTCCGTCCGCCCTTACTGCCTCCATGAGTCATGAGGGAGATCTTAGCACTATCTTGATCCCAGAAAATGCACTTAAACCCTCCCCAATAGAACTTTTATCCAAGAACTTAGGTTTGCTTCTGTTATTACTTGTTCAGAAGAAGGAGAAGAAGGAGGAGGAAGAGGAGGAGGAGGAGGAGATATTAGACTTAGTGGTAGAGGTTGTTGTGAAGAGAATGATGAAGAAAAGGTTTTGTGATGATTGCTGCTGTTATGGTGATGGTCGTGGTGGTGGTGGTGGTGGTGGTGGGAGTGCCAAGGAGAAATAGATGAGGTGGTTGTGGTTCAGGAGGAGGAGGAGGAGGAGGAGGAGGAGGAGGGTGAGTGGTGGTGAAAGTGAAAAATGAAGAGAATCTAAAGGAAGAGGAGAAAGACGATAATAGAGATGATAGGGAAGGTGATAAATAGGAATGAAAGAAAAATAGCAGTTGCTGGTGAAGGAAGAACAACAAAAGGAGATAAAGAAAACCGAAGAGAAAAACCAAGAAAAAAAAAAGACAACTGCGGCCACAAATTACTATTCCAATACATATATCGAGAGAAAAACAGCCCCCTCTCTCTCTCTCTCTCTCTCTCTCTCTCTCTCTCTCTCTCTCTCTCTCTCTCTCTCTCTCTCTCTCTCTCTCTCTCTCTCTCTCAGTCAGTCAGTCATAAAAGAGGGTGAACTGAGAGCATCACGAACACAATGGGCATCAAGGAGCATCACAACCATCACCATCACACAGGTCGGGTTCAAGAGGGCAGCAGTGGCGTGTGTGTGTGTGTGTGTGTGTGTGTGGTGGAAGTGATAGTGTAGCCCAGCGCCGCCACACCTGGGGACGCACCCTCGCTCTAACGACATCAATGGTCAACCAATGGGAGGCGGAATCCACTCCTATCTGTCTAACGTTGCTGTTCACTGCCGTTTTCTTTCTGCGCGTGGAATTTCAGGAGAGGAGGGGAGGGATGAATTAAAATGTACTTACTGTGTGTTGTGCGTGTTTGTTTTTGAGTTGTGATGAGGTCTGTGTCTCTTCATGCTTCTTTTTTTTTTTTTTTTATTTAGGAAGCTTGTTTTGTGCTTCGATTGAGGAGGGAAGGAATGAATGAAAATGTACTTTGTGTTGTGGATATTTGTTTTCAGGTGTGACTGTGTATGATTTCTGTCTATATACACTTTTTTTTTATTATTTTTCATTGTAGGAAGCGTGATTTGTGCTTGGATTGAGGAGTGAAGGGATGAATGAAAATGTACTTAGTATGTATAGTGTGTGTGTGTGTTTGTTCCGCTATGTGTATGGTTTTATTGATGTGATTAGGTTTTTGTCTATACCAGCTTCTCCTTTCATTACCAGAGCATGTTTTGTGTCTGGAATGTAAAGGGAAATGGACTGAAATGTAAAAAGTTGTGTATCTGTATGCATAGGTTTGTTTCTATTTAATTAACTAGATTTTTCTCTTCACCTGCATTTTTTTTTTCTTTTCTTCTTAAGGCATGTTGTGTTAAAGAGATTTCAGTGCTAGGGATGAATTAAAATGGCTCTAATGTTTATGTAATCTGTCATAGGTTTGTTTTGACTTATTAGATAAAATGCCTCTCTTTACTTTTAATATAATTCTATACTTGCCGTTTTTTCCTAGTGACTAATGTTTAAGTAATCTGTCAGGTTTGTTTTTGAGTGACTACATTAGGTTTCTCTCTATACCTGTCTTTCTTCGCGTTCTTTCCTCTTAAAGGTATGTAATTTGATGGAGATTTGAGGGGTGAGGAATGAATTAAAATGTAATTAGTGAGTGTAATGTTTATATAATCTGATTTGCCACGGGTTTGTTCTGAACATACATTTCTCTCTCTATTTTTTTTTTTCTTTTTATTTACTAAAGGAAAGTTTTGTAATGGAATTTTGAGGCTAAGAGATGAATTAAATCCACATCATTTACAACATAACAACATAAGCAATAAGTTTCTGCTTCCTTCATAAACTCCACCATAGTTTTCATGTATTGGGTGGAATTCCCCTCGAAACCTACGCTCTATTTCCTGCACAGAGCGTGTCTAGTTATGGAAAATTTCTCAGGCAATACATGTAAACTAGACGGTAGAATATTCATTAAGCCTTTCCAGTTCCCTATTTCATTCCATTCCTCTCGGCAAGCATATCTACCTCTGCTCTTTATCTTTTAGCACAAAGCTGATGATGGAAAATATTGGACAACACGTGTAGCCAGTGAAATTTATAGTATTCATCAAGTCCATGTTCAGGCAGAGGAAGGGTGTAAAATTGCGTCACATGTTTTCTAACGAGGACGTGCCTGAGTGCCTGTGAAGTTTTCGTGGTATGGTATCACAGACATCGCCATTAAAGTGGTATAGAGGATATTACAGCGGTGATATAGACAGCTAGTAGGTTCTTAGGGTTGTTAAACAGGATATGACTAAAAGTATAAGAGGCTGAAGTTTGATAAATGTAAGAATAAGGATAGGAAGAAACTGATTATTAAAAAGTGAGGTAGGTTATCGTTAGCCGTTAGTGTCCCAATATGGAACTTTAAACTGCGACATGCAACACTTCACAGCACTAAAAGCAGTGTATGAAACGTTTATAAGCACCTACAAGAAAAAAAAAAAAAAGGATGAAAAGGAGTAGATTTTGCAGTTTCTAGACTATAATATTTAGAGATGGGTGCAGAACGAGAAGAAATATCTGAGTCGCTATTAATTAAAGAAAGATGTAACAAATACCAGTGAATGAGTTAAAAGAAGATAAGTTTACGGGTGAGTGTGTATAGGTAGGTATGTTTAATTTAATGCAACGACTGACACGTAAAGGACAGCTGGCTTTATGGAGCTTCCTTTATATTCTTTTAATACGATTCATCACTGGAAGAGGAAAGTGTTATTAAACCCCGCCATCCTCTTAGTGTGCATCGCCGCCTCTGCATCGTGACGGGAAGAAGCCAGAAAAGCAGCAATCTTTGTCGTGACTTTAGCGCAAGAGACTTCTGAGGCATTTCACACTTGTAATCTTCTCTGTTTTATTTTTACTTTCTTTTGCCTTTTCGCTTTTGTCTATTTCTCCGACTTCCCGCTTTCGTTATTTTTGTTTTGTTTCCTCTTTTCCCTTTGTTTGTTTCGAAGTGGGACCTTTTTTTTTTATATTCTTCATTGTGCGAGAGAGTCTGAAATAAAAGGAGTAAACAGCTGGCATTGGTCTGCGTTAACTGCATTCTGCGCTGGTCTAATCAGGTAACTTTTTTTTATATTTTTATCCCGTAAGCAATAATGAAGATTTTTATTGCGTCTCGTTCGGGCATCAGTGAATCAGTATCTCACCAGTTCTAAATTTATCGCCATATTTACCAGAGAGAGAGAGAGAGAGAGAGAGAGAGAGAGAGAGAGAGAGAGAGAGAGAAATTGCTTACTTTGCTATCGAATCCACAAACTCGTCCCGTCCCGGCCTGGCTGCGTTAGGATTCGAAGCTCCACTAAGGCGTCTTTGAAGCTTCACTTTAGGTATTTTCAACAGATGTTGGCAAGCGCTCGTGGCTTTATTTGGAATGTTTTCAGACGCTTTCGAATCTTTGAAAAAGTTATTTGCAGCAAGTTTGCATCCCCAGCATCATGTATGTATTTCAATAATCTCATGAGCTTATGTATAACTTAACTTAATAGTACTGGTAGTAGTAGTGGTGGTGGTTGTAATAGTAGTAGTAGTATAGTAGTAGGAGTAGTAGTAGTAGTAGTAGTAGTAGTAGTAGTAGTAGTAGTAGCAATAGCAACCGTGAAACTTATAATTTTCCTTGTTTCATCAGTTTTCTTCCTCTCTTTTTCCCTTCTTTGTATTTTGTCCTTGGAAACTCTTTTACACATGTGAGAGAGAGAGAGAGAGAGAGAGAGAGAGAGAGAGAGAGAGAGAGAGAGAGAGAGAGAGAGAGAGAGAGAGAGAGAGAGAGTAAGCATTACCTTCTTGTACTCTTTGTCTCTGTTCCTTAGAGGCTCAGACTTAATTAGTGTGTGTGTGTGTGTGTGTGTGTGTGTGTGTGTGTGTGTGTGTGTGTGTGTGTGTAGGTGGGTAAATACATCGACGTTTCCCTTAGCAAGACATTTCGGAAATTACTAGATAGAGACAATGAAATATTTAGACAGTTAAATATATCGACAATTGAATATACAGACATGAATATACATAGATGTGAACAAACAGGCGAGTAGAATAGCAAAGAAACAACAACAACAACAACAACAGCAACTACTACTACTACAATAACAATAATAATAATAATAATAATAATAATAATAATAATAATAATAATAATAATAATAATAATAAACATTCTTCACCTCCCGTCCTCCTCCTCCTCCTCCTCCTCCTCCTCTTCCTCCTCCTCCTCATTATTCTTTATCTCCGTGGTTGCCCAATTTTCTCTTTCTCTCCCTTTTTATGTATTTTCTTCCTTCCCTGAATCTCTTCCTTTTTCCTTTGCTTCTTTCTTGTCTCTCCTTCCCTCTTTCCCTCGTTCTTCAATGTAAGCCCAGTATTTCTCTCTCTCTCTCTCTCTCTCTCTCTCTCTCTCTCTCTCTCTCTCTCTCTCTCTCTCTCTCTCTCTCTCTCTCTCTCTCTCTCTCTTTTTTACTACTACTACTGTTGCTACCACTACTACTACTACTGCTACTACTACTACTACTACTACTACTACTACTGCTATTACTACTACCCCCACCACCACCACCACCCCCACCACCATTGTTATATTCCCCATCGATGTTCTCGTTGGTGTTGTTG
Source organism: Scylla paramamosain (assembly GCF_035594125.1). Classification (NCBI taxonomy): domain Eukaryota; kingdom Metazoa; phylum Arthropoda; class Malacostraca; order Decapoda; family Portunidae; genus Scylla; species Scylla paramamosain. Next base: position 2,907,109 of record NC_087174.1, read on the forward strand.
AGTTGTTGTTGTTATTTATATTTATTGCTCACAAATCACAGTCGTCCATTGCAGAAAATTGCTGAATATCAATCATTCTCTCCCATCTTCCCTCCCCTTTCTCTCCGTCTCTCCTCCTCCCCGCCCAGTGTTTTCCTCCTACAGTGACACCTTTTGTAGACTTACCTAACAGTGCTGAAGCCTCTTTGAAGATAAGTAACATTGTAGATAAGTAAATTATTGGCGATTATACATAAAATTAAACCTTGTGTCTCCCTAAATCACACTTCATTCTCGACACCAAGACACAAACAGAACTATTACCACACGCACATTGTTGCCAGACGTAAGAACACTCGCTTTATCTAAGACAAAAGTATAAATGACAACTTCCTGTGGATATTTTTTGCCATTAGCATATGAAAACGTGAACAGTTGACGCGATGGGGGGTTTAAACGCTAGAGGACGCTTCCCTTCCTTTCTTCTTCGACCCTTCCTTTTCCTCTCCTTCCCTCCTCTCACCCTTCTTTTTTTCTCCTTTCTTTTCTTCCTTTCCTTTACTTTCCTTCCTCCTCCTCCTCCCTTCCGTCCCTTATCCTTTCCCTTCTCCCCTCGCTTTTCCCCCCTCTTGTCCTTTACTCTTTTCCTTCCTCTCCCCTTTCTTCTCCTGCCTCTCCTCCCTCACCATTCCTTGCTTCTCTTCTCCTCCCTTTAACTGGTGTTCGTTTGAAAGCAACATTCTTCCTCTAATTCTTCAGCCTTCCCGAAATTTTAAGGGGCTTGCATGTTCCTTCCCTTCCCCTCCTCCTCCCTTTCCCCTTTTTCCCTCCTCCTCCATCTCCTCGTTTTTAGCTAATTTCTTTCTCCCATTCATCTTCCTCTAATCCATATCTCCGTACTTTTTCCTCCTTCTCTCCATCACTCGTAGACAGACTTACTTCTTCCTCTCTCTCTCTCTCTCTCTCTCTCTCTCTCTCTCTCTCTCTCTCTCTCTCTCTCTCTCTCTCTCTCTCTCTCTCTCTCCTTGCAGTGTTCTCTTCTCATTTTTCTCTTCCTGCCCATCGTATTCTTTCTTTACTCTCTTTATTCCATGTTTGTTCTTCCCTTTGGCATCATCTTTGTTTTTTTCTTTTCCTTTTATTGCCACTATTCTCATTTTTCTCTCCCATTTGTCACTGTCACCATTTATTTTGTCTTCCTTTCGTCATCATTATCATTTTCTCTTGTTATCATTGCCACCATCATAATTTCTCCCCATCACCGCCACTATCAACATTTCTTTCTGCCTTCATCGCCACTATCATCATCTCTTTCTCTCTCATTATCGTCACCATTCCCATTTCTTATCATCATCACCATTTCTTCCCATCATCGTCACCCCTATTTCCTGCCATCATTGTCACCATCGTCATTTCTTTCCATTATCGTCACCATCCCCCTTATCTTCCCATCATCAGACACCATCTCCATTTCCTCTCATCACCATCACCATGTATTCGCATCCCCACCACCACCACCACCACCACCATCACCATCTCTACCATTTCAGTAGGAGCAAATAGTCGTGGAAACTTGAAATGAATTAATTGGCGAAAGTTTTTTAATAGAAACGTGTCAACGGTGAGGAAATTTCAATACTAAATATCTGTCCTTTTTTTTCAGATACATAGCTGCATTTTCTGATACTTTTTTCCCCCCTCATGACTGTTACGTTTTTTTTTTTTCCCTCCTTATCCTTCCTTATAGCCAAAGTTTATCTATTACCCGCGCAATTAATGGCAGTTTTATTCGCTCTCTTGTTTTAATCTTCGTTCTTTATATAAATGTTTACTTTCATTGCACCTGTCCTTTTTTGAGAGGGAGAGAGAGAGAGAGAAATAAGAGAAAGAGGAGATAAAAACCAGGGAGAAAGGGATGAAGGGGAAATATATACGACAAGGTGAGAAACTGGAAAATAGAGAAAGAATCAGCGAGAGAAAGATTTAGAAGGCAGCGAGAAGGAGATTGTAAGAATATGAGTAAATGAAGAGGAAGAGAAACAGTCAAGGAAGAGCGTGATAAAAGAAGGAAAAAAAGAGACATCGGATAGTCTCTCTCTCTCTCTCTCTCTCTCTCTCTCTCTCTCTCTCTCTCTCTCTCTCTCTCTCTCTCTCTCTCTCTCTCTCTCTCTCTCTCTCTCTCTCTCTCTCTCTCTCTCTCTCTCTCTCTCTCTGTCGTAATTTACTTCAGTTTGTCATCATTCTCACGTTTATCAACTTTATTTCTCTTTGTTCCTTCGTTTCTTGCTTTGTCACTGCATTCCCTTGATTCTCTCTGTGTCTCGTTTTATTCCCTCGTGTGTGTGTGTGTGTGTGTGTGTGTGTGTGTGTGTGTAGGATTAATACCGTCTTCGTTTTTTTTATTTAATCTTTCTACCTTTTTCTTCTTATTCTTTCCTTTATCTCTTGTTTTCTGCTTCCACTTTCAGTCGATTTGTTGTTATTTTTGTCCTTTCTTGTTTTTATTTTTTTTCTGCTCATTTTTCTTTTCATCCTTCATGTCCTGATTTTTTTTTATCTGATTGTTATTTTCTTTCGCATCCTTCTTATTCTCTCTTGCTTTTAGTGTTCCTTTCCTTTCATTGTCTTCCTCATTCTTATATTTTCTAGTTTATTTATTTATTTATTTTTTTACTGTATAACTTTTCTTACTCTAAACTTGGTGATAATGTTTTTTTTTATTATTATTATTATTATTTATATTATGCTGCTTATCCTTGTTTACAACTTATATTTTTAGGTCTTCCTGTCTTATTTTTGTTCATTTTATATAATTTTCATCTCCTCCTAGACTTATTTTTTCTTTACCCCCTCCCTCTCTCTCTCTCTCTCTCTCTCTCTCTCTCTCTCTCTCTCTCTCTCTCTCTCTCTCTCTCTCTCTCTCTCTCTCTCTCTCTCTCTCTCTCTCTCCGTTGGTACGAACTAACTGGTCATGTCTGAAGCATTTTTCCTCCTCTTTTCTCCTCCCACTATGAGTTTTCCTCCTCCTCCTCCTCCTCCTCCTCCTCCTCCTCCTCCTCCTCCTCCTCCTCCTCCTCTTCCTCCTCCTCCTCCTCCTCCATTCCCTTTCTTTCCAGCACTATATCCTCTTTACTTACTATTCCCTCCTTCCCCTCCATATTTTTCTCCTCTTTTTTCAGTGTTCTCTTTATTCGCTAGTTTCTTATTCCTTTTCTCTTTTTTTCATCTCATTTCCCTCTCTTTGTTTGGTTTTTATTCTGGTCTTTGTCATTCCCTCCTCTTTTAGTTAACCCTAATTATTGCTCTTTTTGTGTTTAGAATGATCTCTCTCTCTCTCTCTCTCTCTCTCTCTCTCTCTCTCTCTCTCTCTCTCTCTCTCTCTCTCTCTCTCTCTCTCTCTCTCTCTCTCGCTCTCGCTCTATCTATCTATCTATGTAAGGTGTTGAAGTGAGGGCAGAAGTCACGCAAGTAACACACAGGAACACCTAACACTGTGTTGAGCAGTGGTGTTACTTCCAGAGAGGTGTTACAGGTGCAAACTTCAACAATATATATCTTTTCTCTCTAGGTGTTCAAAAGTTTTAGGCTCATGAATATGTAATGAGTTTTTTTTTTTTTTTTTTTTTGCATCATTGTTGTTGTCGTCGTTGTAGTTGTCTTTGTATCAGATATTTTCTTCATAATTACTACTTATTTCGTATTTATAATGGTGTAATTTTCTCCTGCTTTGCTTAAGTGATTACTTAATGCTCACCTGTCACGTCACATATTCACCTGTCAAAATTTGATCATGCTCTCTACGAGTCCCCTGTCATGTTACATATTCACCTTCTAATTTAAATCATTCTCACTACGTTACCTTTTTTTTTTTTTTGAAACGTGCATTAGGAAACACAGTATTTTTTTTTCCATTTCCCATGTTCTTCTAGTTTCCTCCTCAACACGTCTATATTTATAGAAACTTGAGCAACAAGAAATCATTCTCTGAACAGCATCATTCCTCCGGGGACGCAAAACACGGACACAAACCACGAACCCAAACAAAACTGGAGCATTTGGGTCTAATTGCGTAGAGTCAAGGTTTGTACCCCCGCCCCGCGACACACGACAGCAGGTCAGCCAGAACCCCCTGTGGCCCCCTCCCCTTGGCTCCCCAGTGACACCCCAGCACCGCGTCAACCTGCCCGCGTCCCGTCAAAGTGCACCCGTTTTATTCCCTTTGCTTCAATACCGTGGAACAATGACATCCACACTGACATCCACACTATACACAGGTCCCGATGGAGTATCAAAAAATATTTCGTTTTTTTCCGGCAGTGTCATCAAAATTCTATTTCACACACACACACACACACACACACACACACACACACACACACACACACACACACTAAAGCAGCTTATGTCTTGCTACGTACACAAAGCACTTGAAAAATTATAATAGCTGTATCATAAAACACGAAGCGATAAAGTACAGACTACAAGAGAAGCGGGTAAAAGAAGGAGAATATCTTGAAAGTTACAAAATAGAATAGTGGTTTAGTGAAATTTAGTCTGGGCCTTCATGATGACTGCACGGGAACCTCATCACAGGGGACCATGAAACCCAGAGGGAGAGGGAGGCACGGGGCAGGATGAAGCGGTATGAGGAAAGACAGAACTTAGTGATGGAGGAGAGGAGACGGCGCTGACTGACTGACAGGAGCTACACACACACACACACACACACACATACACACACACACACACACGGGGAATGGGAGGAGGGGAAGCGGACGCCGGGACCGTTGAGTCTTTCAACTTTTTTTAACTGTCACCAGAGAATTTTAAAACTTTGCACACCAGCTTCCGTCGGACAAGTGGGAATTTTTTTACAAGGAATTATTGCCCACACCTGTCAGGCAGAAATTTGCCGACGGATTAGTGATGTAACGTGTGAGAGCGACGCTACTGCAGTCCGCCGCGCTGTGCCGCACCCGTGGCCTTCACCTGTCCTGGCGGAGTGCTCAGGTATTGCCGCCCGAGGCTCATGCCCTCGTAGCACTAATGCTTCCGGGAAATGCATCAAACGGATTGGCCGTAATTAAATAGATGGCTTCGATGGAATAGGTGAGGAGCAGCGCTTGGCGAGACTTTTCCTTTTCTTGTTTGTTCAGGTTTGTTCTGCTGCCTGAGGCGCGTTTCGGGCATAGAAATACGTGGCAGTGTGTGGGGCTTCCTCACGCACCAGCAAAGCCTTAGTGTCCCTCCCTGCTCCCTTCCTCTGCTCTTGGTGGCGATACTCGCAGCCCCAAAGCTTACTAACGTCGCGGCTCCACACGCGAGAATCCACCACTCTGGCACTACAACCTGAGCTTTAAGTGGAGGCGAGCCGAGCTGAGTTGCCTCTCGCCCGCACACAGACCACACTCATTCCTCTCCCCGTAATGTACCAAGTTCATGCCACCCTCACTCATGCACCCTTCTGCTAACCCCCACAACGCATAAATCTTATTAACACATTCCCTGTTGCATTATTCCCGGCAAGTTTTATCAGGAATCTGAGCGTGTTGATGGCTGGCTGGAGTAGCCGCCCTTGTCTTGGTAAGCACTGCCCGCGCCGAGCACTGCCGCCACCTGCACTGCCTTCATGGGCCTCCAGGCAGCACTCACTGTCGCTGATCGTGATATAATCCTCGAACAGTCTGCGTTGGGCGGGGTTAATGGGTGGCCTGTAGAGTGGAGTGGATGCACAAGCTCCTTAAGGTCTTGATTTGCTTGCTAACGAAACAGTTATTAGCAACGTGGGTCTCATCTGCATAAAGATTGCTCTAGCCGCACGTACCTCTGAGGAAGCTTGGGTCACTTCGTCTGCACCTGGCATGGACCGTGGGCTTCGGGCGGGTCACCTGATAACACCACGCCAGGCCGCTCCTGCACCGTCATGGGTGTAAAGGGAGCCTGCCGCCCAGCCAAATCAGCAGCAGCTTTTCCCTAATGAGATAATATTGAACGTTAAGATGCAAAACAACCGGAGTCCTTTACCAAACGACAGCCCCATTAGACACTTGTAGTGAATTTTTTGCCATTTACTTAAACCGCATATGATAATGAATGCAATAAAGGTGAATGTTAAGATGCAAAACACTTTAACATTACCAACCAACTCTTCCCATTAGGCGCTTTCAGGATAATGTGTGCCACGCTTATTTATCCTTCTTATCAATAAGGATGTACCAGTGTTGAAGTAACAGCCACAAGTCCCCGCGTCCCTTTCATTAAGTGGACTACATAGTGTCGCGCTCCTCATCTGCCTCACCGCATCTCTCATTACCTAAATCAAGTGAATGTTGCTCCTAGCGACCCCCGGGAGACTCATCATGCGCCATCTTAATTAAAGCCGCCACGAGTGTTAACCTGAGAACGCACCTGAGACTCCTTCATATTTAACACCAAGACGCACCTGCTGCTGTTTACGAGCCGCGCACCTGACTCCCGCAGACGCTGAACATGATGATACACCTGAATATTCTCAGTATTTATCACGAACACATCTAAATTCCCTGATGACAGATTCTAGACTCCACCACTTCACTATCTCACCACCTCACCACCTCACCCCTGGGCGATGCAATGTCTGACGCAGGTAGCCAAAGTTCAAGAGATTTTCATCACATTTGCATCCAGCCCTCGCAGTCCCCCTGTCCCTGCCAACTGGTTAATTACTCAAAACAAATGTCATCGGCCAGTCCCCCGGCTTGTGCATTGTTTGAACTCGAACTGCTACTATTTTTGGCTCCCTTCATCCTTGCCTAACATTTCCTTGAGTATTGGGAAGGAAGGAACAACCTGGCAGAGTGAAAATGTCAAGCAAACATCATCTCTTTCCTCGCCGCCTGGAGGGAGTGACTGAGCCTCAGGGTGTTGTGTGAAGTCCCGCTCCACTGACAAGACCCGCCCGCTGGTGCTTCACTCGAGACAACAAGAGAAGCTGTTGTGCATGTCGAGACTACCATTACCACCACCAACAACAACAACAACAACAACAACAACAACAACAACAACAACAGCACAGTATAACAAGGCAGCCACAATGTTCCCTCACATGCACCTGTAATGAACATGTCCTTTCAGATCCAACACGTCTGGTTCTCAAGCAACTCCAGAACCTCGTAACGCGCCTCACCCGCAGCGTTATGACACCGTTAATCGCATTGCAGCCTCCTCACTCCCGCCCTGGAAAGAAAACGAAGACCACCTCCTCACGTTCCCTCCTCACGTTAAGACGCCCCGAGCAGACCACCAACCCGGCGAAGTGACCAGCGAGGCAGCAACGAGCCACTGTGAGATGTTACTCGATCATCTTTGAGTGTCCTGATGGCGAGATGCAGCCAGCGCAGTGCCTCCTTCAGATATCGCGGTCACTGTGATGTGGGTGCGCGTCAAACCGGCACAGATGAAGTGGCAGTCACTGTGGTGGTGTGCGGCAGGGAATGGAACTGGTTACGGACGCGTCTGGCAGGTAAAGGCGAGGAGGGGATGTATCAGAAATCAAAGCCCGGAACATGTAATGGAATGCCCTCTGATAGCTAACTTTGGGTTCCGAAGTTATACGCCCTCTGGCTGAAACAAATGTGTTGAAGGATATCCTGCTCCTCTAGCCACTTGCTCTTGTGCCGTGAGTATATAGGGTTTGTCTGTGTGAGTTAGTATTTATCTGCTTCCTTCTGGTATAGTGCTTCAGATTTTATTTATTTATATTTTTTTTTCTTTTCTGTTTCTTCTTGATTTCCAGTTTCAGATGACTTGAAGTTTTGAGATTATTTTAAGTTTTTCTCAATGTTTCTTTTTTATCTACTACCTTTCTACAAACTGTTCTTTATTTTTTGTTTGTTTCAGTTTCCTTCCAGACAGATTATTTCCAGTTTCAGATTACTTTCAGTTTCCAGATTATTTCCCAATTTTCCTCAGAGTCTAGACAAATTCAGCCTCGTTTTGTCGCCTCCTGACCCTCATCCACCTTCCCTCCACCTTCCCTAACCCTCCTCCAGGAACAAAATAGTCACTCATTTCACCTTCCCTCCCTCAGCCTCTCCACACATGGCCGGCCCCTCTTGGGAAATATCCTCCCTGCCTTCTCATCGCCCTCACCTGTCCTTCCCTTCCTCCTTCCCTCGCTCCCCCTGAGCTGCACTTGGTCGTATTCTTGTTCAGTTTTCATTCCGGTCGATGTTTAAGTGGGATGGACGGAGGGAATGGGAGCAAAATGTATTAAGTTTTTCATTAATTTAAGTGAACCGAGGAGGAGAAACTGAAGGCATGATTTGATATATTGACAGTAATCGGATTCACACACACACACACACACACACACACACACACACACACACACACATACACACACACGCACGCACGCACGCACGCACGCACGCCAGAGGGAAGAGCAGCGCCACCCCCATTCGTTGTCGAAGTCGTAAATATTCCCGGAAACACGTAACTCTTCCCGTTTTCTTCACTCGCCTAACTTCGAGTCTCATCACATTTCATCGCAAGATTTTTTTGTGCAAGAGTTTCGCTGCTGGGTTCCTCGACGGGGTGTGCTGTCACGTGTGTGCTCGTGTTGAATGGTCCGAGATGTTGTTTGGGGGGGAAGGTCAGCATACATTGTATCTGCTGTGCCTTTAGCTTTTATGTATTTACGAATGGTTGAATGACTAATTGGAAGAACAGTTTGATTGTTGTTTTTATTGCTGTTGTTGTTGTTGTTTTTTTACCACTACTACTACTACTACTGCTACTACTACTACTACTACTAATAATAATAATAATAGTAATAATAATGTTACTACCACACACACACACACACACACACACACACACACACACTCTTATTTAACCTTCATCATCCTCCTCACCTTCCCCTTTATCTCTCAGTTCCTATATTTTTTTGTTCATTTTACCCACCCTTGTCTCTTTCTATTTTTTCCTCCCCTTCCTCGCCCTCTTCCCTGTAGGTTTGTCAGTGATATTATTCCCCTCACTTTATTTCCCCTACCTTTATTCCCTTCAGCTTTAATTACTTGCAGGACGTAAAGTTTGTCCGGGGGCGGCAGTGGGTAATACAGGGGTTGTAAGGGTGGTGTTGAGGTGGTGGTGAGCAGTGGTGGTGGTGGTAGTGGTTGTTGTTGTTGTTGTTGTTGTGGTAGTGGTGGTGGTGGCGGTGGTAGTAATCTATAAGGGTAACTGATTACTACTAATATTTACTCAGCAACAATAACAACAACAATTACTACTACTACTACTACTACTACTACTACTACTGTTCGTTCCTTCTCTCTCCCGTTCCTTCTCTCTCCCATTCCTTCTCTCTCTATCTCTCTCTCTCTCATTCCTTCTCTCTCTCATTATCTCTCTTCCTCATTCCTTATATCTCCTATTCCTTCTGTTTCTCATTCCTTGTCCCTCCTGTTCTCCTCATTCCTTGTCTCTCATTCCTTCCCTTTCTCATTCCTTCTCTCACCCATTCCTTCCCTTTCTCATTCCTTCTCTCACCCATTCCTTCCCTTTCTCACTCGTCCTCCTTCCCATTCCTTCCCTCTCAACTCTTCGAAAACACTCATTTCCTTCCCTTCATCATTCTTTCTCCATTTAAACATTTCCATTTTCCTCCTTCATATACATATCCTCCCCTCACTTCAATCCCTCCCCTCCCTCTATCGCCTCCCCCTCTATCCCTCTCTATACCACCTCACTCTCCCACCTGCTGTCTCCCCCATCCCTCCCTCCCTCCCTCCCACTCATCCTTTCATCCTCCCTCCCTCCCTCCACCCCTTGGATAATCGGATTAAGGTCTGAACGGCCGCATCAAACAAGAGATCGGATAATCAAGGGGATGATTCGGTAATTTTATTTTTTCATTCACTTAATCGGGAGAGAAAAAAAAAATCGTATTTGTAACCTTTTTTTTTCGTGGTTGTTATTTTATGTGCCCCCTTCCTTTTTTTTTTTTTTTTTTTTTACGAGGACGATTTATTGGCAAGCGTGTCAGAGGTCCGGCGATTGGGCGAGGGAAAGAGGGGAAGTGTCCAATCAGCGTGTAGCTTTCATCTCTTGAGTTTAGAAGCCTCGCGTTGATTGGTGGATGTCAGGGAGAACCAGCCAATCGTGTCACGGCTTTCACCGATACCTTACCTGAGCAGAGAGAGAGAGAGAGAGAGAGAGAGAGAGAGAGAGAGAGAGAGAGAGAGAGATTTATTTTTCAAGGTCCTAGAAGAAATATTTTGAAGGTAAACAAAAGCACTTCGATTTTCTCTTTTTTTTCCATTTTCTCTTTTCCTTCGTTTGTTTGTCTCAATATTCTTCTTTCATTCTTTTTTTCAATATCATCATTACCATCTTCTCTTTTCTCCTCCTCCTCCTCCTCCTCCTCCTTGTCCACGGAAACATAAACCCGTAAGAGAGAGAGAGAGAGAGAGAGAGAGAGAGAGAGAGAGAGAGAGCATTGTGAAAGATAAACACATCGAGAGTAACTTGTGTCATGACTCTACCTATTGTGTTTGTGTTGCGTCTAAGGGAGAGGGGAGAGGAAAGGGAGAGGGAGAGAGAAGAGGGGAGATAAAGAGAGGAAAAAAAGGAGAAGAGAGGAAAGAACCTTGAATTGTTCCCCTATGTTATCCTCTTCATTTTTGCTCTCTCTCTCTCTCTCTCTCTCTCTCTCTCTCTCTCTCTCTCTCTCTCTCTCTCTCTCTCTCTCTCTCTCTCTCTCTCTCTCTCTACAGAAAAGCGAAGGAGGGAGAGTAGAGAAAAGGAAGGAGAACTGCGTAGTGTAAGCTTCTCCTCCTCCTCCTCCTCCTCCTCCTCCTCCTCCTCCTCCTCCTCGTTAACTCCTCCTCAATTCGTACAAAAATAAGAAATGGGAATACAGGTACACGAAAGAAAATGTCATACGAGGAGCAGGAAGAGGAGGAGGAGGAGGAGGAGGAGGAGGAAAAGGAGGAAAAGGAGGTCTTACACAAGCAACCTCTTCCCCATCGCTTCCTTTCCCTTGTTTCCTCTCCACACAAGTAACAATGCCCTTCTTCCTTCATCTTTCCTCTTGTTATCTCCCCTTTCTGTCTTATTTCCTCATGTTTTTCCCGTTTTTCTTTCCCCTTCTTTTCTCTTTCCTATTTCCCAACTCATTCTTGATGTTTCCTGTTATGTTATTCTTTTTTTTCCATTCTTTGTTATTCTTGTTATTACCACTTTTCTGTTTTTTTTCTTTTCTTTCTTTCCCTTTTTCCCTTTTTTTCTTCTTTCACCATATCATTTTTTTTCCATATTTTTTCTCCCTTTTTATTACACCTTTCTGTCCTTTTTTCACTCTCTTTCCCCCTTTTTATCCCTTCATCCTTTCTTAACCTCTCCTCTGTTATTTTCATCCCTTCCCCTTCCTCTTATGATATGTTTATCCTTACCATCTCCTCCTCATCTTTTATTTTTTTCTATCTCCTCTTCTGACCTCTTTCTCTCCTCATTATCTTCTTGTCCTTCCTAATCCCTCTTCCACCTACATAATTTTCCCCGCCTTCCCTGTCCATTCACTTATTATCTCCCGTTTTCTTCCCCCTCTTCCTCTTCCTCTCTCCGCCACTTCCTTCTCCTGCTCTTAACGTAACGACTAACAATAACCGGGAAAAAAAATGCCACCGGACAATATTTACGATTGAAAAGTTATCGGAAAAAGAGAGTTTCCCGCTTGACTAGGAACGAAACGCGTGGGTCGTGTGGGCGCGCTGTGTTTTGGGATTTATTTCCGCTTGGAGAGAGAGGGAGAGAGAGAGAGAGAGAGAGAGAGAGAGAGAGAGAGAGAGAGAGAGAGAGAGAGAGAGATTTTTGATTATGAGTATTGATAGGATTTTTTGGGGGGTGAAGGAAAAAGTGAAGAAGAAAGAGACGAAAGAAGAAGAGAAAAGAAGAAAAGAAAGATAGATTAAAATACATAGGCAAAAAAATTAACAAAATCGAAAATAATACAAAAAGGAGAGAGAGAGAGAGAGAGAGAGAGAGAGAGAGAGAGAGAGAGAGAGAGAGAGAGAGAGATAGATAATAAGCCAAGATCCAACTCATTTCCTCGCTCACTCTCTGTCTATCTCATTCCACGCTCTCCTTTTCCCCGCTATTAATTAACGCGCCATGCTTCCACTGAACCAATAAAAGAATGAAAGACATAATCCACCTCTCTTTTTCTCTCTCCCGCCTCCCGTTTTCTTTCACTGCCTCCGTTTTTATTTTTTTTTTCAGGGGATACTGAAACTGGAGTGTTTTTTTTTTTCTTTTATTTATGTGATGCGAATTTCATTATTTATTTATTTTTTTTATTTGTTTGGTAGGAATTCCGTGTCTTGTGTCGCTGTCCCACACGGCAACACTCGCTCTGTCAACCTGCTTCCTTCTGCAACACAAAGAAATGTCTTTTTTTTTCTTTTTTTTTTTTTTTTTTTACCTCTGCCTTCTTATTTTCTTTTCCTTTGTGACGGCATTTGTAGGTGGGCAACACACACACACACACACACACACACACACACACACACACACATACACGAATACACACGCACGCACGCACGCACACGCACACTCAAAACACGCTAAAAGCAACACAGTGTTTAAAGGGAAAATCTCAGCCACGCTTTCACAACACAATTAATCTAAAGCCTTGCTATCAACACCTGTCCGTCCCGTAGTGTTCCTCCATTTGCAACACTATGTAGAATTTCCTTGTTTTGGCCCCGCGCAACACAAAGGGAATAGTGAGTTTCTATTTCCTTTATCTCCTTCTTCTCCTTTCTTTTTCCCTGGCCTTCTTTTCTTCTTTTCTTGTTTCTTATCCTTCTTGCTTCCTCCTCCTGACGCCGCAACACAATGCAGGTGATGATACAACACTCCGGACTTGGTGGTGTTGCCTGGATCCTCCTCCTCCTCCTCTTCCTCCTCCTCCTCCTCCTCCTCCTCCTCCTCCTCCTCCTCCTCCTCCTCCTCCTCCTCCTCCTCTTCCTTCTCAGCACACAACACAGCATCACGCTTTGTCTGTTTGTTGTTTTCTTTTCTTTCCCTTGTCTTGTCCTCGCCTCATCTTCCTCTTCCCCGTGTATCTCTCTCTCTCTCTCTCTCTCTCTCTCTCTCTCTCTCTCTCTCTCTCTCTCTCTCTCTCTCTCTCTCTCTCTCTCTCTCTCTCTCTCTCTCTCTCTCTCTCTCTCTCTCGCTCAGTCTCTCTCTGTTACATAGATATATACATGATGTGACATAGGAGTGTGTGTGTGTGTGTGTGTGTGTGTGTGTGTGTATTTGGTGTGACTGATTGTCTGTCTCCTTCTATCACGCTTCTTCTTTCTTCTCTTTGTCTTCTTTCAGAGAGAGAGAGAGAGAGAGAGAGAGAGAGAGAGAGAGAGAGAGAGAGAGAGAGAGAGAGAGAGAGAGAGAGATTATGTACGTCATCATGGAATCCTACACTCCGCAGTTAAGGTTATTGCTTCCTAATCAGCTGTCACGAGGTGGAGGAGGAGGACAAGGACGAAGATGAGAAGGAGAAGGAGGAAGAGGAGGAGGAGGAATAGGCCATGTCAGTAAGGAACTATACTCTTCTATATTTCATCCTTGGTAATGAAGATTGATTATAGAAACTGGAAGAACGTTTAGCTGAGTCTCATCCTGGAGTTATATTAGGTCAGTGGCTTACTTAGTGTCCAAAGATGAAGAATCCGACTTTAACTAAAAAAAATAATAATAATAATGATAATAATGATAATGAAAAGTGAAACTAGGATCTATTTGAACTGGAAATAGAAGGAAGGATGAACGTAAGTGTCATAAGATTTGAAATATTCTACTAAATATGTTCTGGATACTGCACAATGAAGGAGATAAACTGGGGTAAGAGTTAGTAAAGGACATATTCGAAATGGGAATGGAAGGAAGCAAAGAAAGAAGGAAAGAAGGAAGGAAGGAAGTTAATGTCATAAGATTACGAACATCCTGCGATTCCTACATTCTTAGCAAGGATGGCAACATACTTGACAGTTTCCTGAGAATTGAGGAAATCTGAGAAAAATTATAACTTACTTCAACTGGGAATGGACTGAGAGAAGGGAGAAACCAGCTGGCATCCTCTTGTGAAAGTGGAAAAACATTTAATAATTCCTACATTCCTAGAAACCAGATAAGGGGAAGAAAGCAACTGAGGGATTTACTGCAAGCTGGGAATGGACAGAAGGAAGGAAGTAACTGGAACTGTATTAAGAGTATAAGCATCCCATCATTCCTACAATACTATAACAGCAGCTACACATCCTTTAAAACTTAATCTAAATGAATAAAAAAAAAAAAAAACCCTGAACTGATAAAAGGGAGATGATATTGTTGTCAGACTGAAAATACCGCGTGATATGAGATGTCTTAGCAACCACACGAGGGGGAAGCATCCTTTGGAATTTACTAGGTACGTGTAATGAAGTAACGCAAGGACGTGTGATGTAGAGAAAAGTGTAAAAGGATCGCTGGGATTACACCACTGCTAAGGGAGAGAGGAAGGGGAAGTAGATTACATAATGAATGAGTGAGGGTGAAACTGTGGAGGCATTTGAGAACTACTGAGATGAGATGAGAGAGGGAGAGGGAGATGGGAGGAGGATAAATTGTAATCTGAATATATTGACAAGTTAGAAAGGCAAGAAAGAGTGGGAGGAGAAGGAGTGAGAGGAGGAGGCGGAGGAGAAGGAGAAGGGGGAGGTCAATGAGAAAGAAGAGGAGGAGGAGGACCAAGGGAAGAACAATGAAGGGATTAAACTGTCCCTATTCAACGAGAAAATCCCCCAGGCTCATTTTCCCTTACTTAGCCCACAAAATCGCCCAAGTTAACGTGAATAAATGAAAATGCGAATAATGAAAGAAGCTTAAAAGAAAGAAAAAAAAAGAGGAACCGCATATAAAAATGGGTTTAAGAATAAGAAAATTAATAATAAACGTGTAAAAAAGATGTTTCAGAATTGTGCTTAAAACAAAGAGGGCAACGTTGGTATACCTCACGTTTTCTTTTCTTGATTTTTTTTTTTTTTTCCCGTCTGGCAGTTTTCCTTCTTGGTCACGAGAAGGTGTATCCTCAAAGCTGCGCCTAACAAGAGGGCGGTATGGGGGGGGGGAGTAGTGGGAGATGGGGAAGGGAAAGGGAAGGGGAAAGAAAGGGAATGAGATTGCTTTTCTTCTCTCTCTCTCTCTTTATTTCCCCCTTCCCCTCTTTTTTTTTTCCTTCTTTCCCTTTATTATTTTTGCAATTTCCAGAGTGAAGCTTCAAATGTTCTCGTTTCGAAGCTTTCAGTTCAAGTGCATTAGCTTCACTTTTTTATGCATATTTTTTTCTTTATAGCTTTTTGAGATAACCACAATTTAATTTTTTTTTTCTATTATATACATTCTTTTTCTCATCTGGATAGTAGAAATGCATGAAGTTGAATTTTTAGCGCATGTTCATTCATTAATCTTTTTATTTATTCATTAATTCCAGTATCAGTTTGCTCGTCTATTTTATTCATGCTAATTACAGTAATATTTTTTTTTCTATTCATCTCCACTGACGCTGATGGAAACATTATTATTTATTCATTCATTTCTCCTGTTGCATCATCATTTGCTTAAAACGTTCAGGGGCGTTCCATTTACTTGATTCTCCATTAATTAAATTGGTCAAGACTTTTTCACCTGTCCACTCTGAATCCCGTGCCTCGCGTCAGCCCAGCTGAGATAATACGTGAGTCTGGCGTGTGTTGCCTCTGTGTTCCCTGTCAGCAGTAGCAGTGGTGGTGGCAGTAGTGGTAGTAGTGGTAGTAGTAATAGTAATAGTAGCAGTAATAGTTGTGGAGATAGTAATATTAGTGTAGTAGTAGTTATTGTTGTTGTTGTATTAGTTGTTGTAGAAAAAGTAGTAGTATTATTATTAGTAGTAGTAGTAGTCGTAGTTATAGTTGTTGTTGTTCTTGTAGTAGCAGTAGTAGTAGCAGCGGCAGCAACACCGCCACTACCACCACCACCATCACTATTCGTAGAGGTAGAAGTAATAGCACCAGTAATAGTTGTAGAGGTAGTAGTAGTAGTAGCAGCAGCAGCAGTAGGAGCAGCAGCAGCAGAATGACGTGTTTATCACCTAAAGTTAACATTTTCTTCTGTCAGCGAGGAACAAAGTCACTGACGGAATAATAAACTAAATCTGATAATCTGAAATTCCAGAGGCGTTTAAATCACAAATACGTTAACCGGAAGTAAAACAGTTCCTCCGCGCACGCGTTCTTGTTAAATAAAGATCAGAAAAATCGTGAATAATGAAAGCGAACACGAAGCAGCGCCAAAGTTCTGGTCACTGGAATTTCGTATGATAAACAGACTACACTTCCCGTCTCAGTACCCTTCCTTAAATAAGAGGTCGTTTATAATGTATAGTAGAGTAGTAGTAGTAGTAGTAGTAGTAGTAGTAATATGTACTAGCAATACCAATAGCAGTAGAACCATCATCATCACTACTACCACCACCAATTTCCACATCCACTCCACACATCACCACAAGAATCTGCAGTCAGACCTCGCTATTACCCAACCAAGGAAGCGAGGAACAAAACAAAACAAAAAAAACTGGGGGCAGGGGCGCATCACACACTAAAGCACCGGTACACCAAACAAAGGAACACTGGGAGGATCGATGGCTAGAGGCTGAGCTGGCTGAGGTGACGGCTAAGTGATCACCACCCCCACGTTCGAACCCCTCCGGAGCGTGACCATAAGCTCTTACGCGGCAGAACGGCCCAACAACACCTAAAAAAGAGGAACATATTCACCGGAACTTTATAAAAATGGCCCATTGAGAAGTGAACGTGACTTTACAAACCGTACCCGAATTAACACCTAGATTGTTATTAGTACCTGTGTAAATTTCACTGCAGACGAGCCTTGACGTATAAATGTATAAAACAGTGATGAACAGGAGAGAAAGAGAGAGAGAGAGAGGGAGAAGGAGGGAGGAGGAGAGAGAGCCGCACCATTAAGGCCGAGGCTGGTGAGTAACATGAGGCTGGAGGTCACGGTAAGGCGCAGTGGGAGGTGAGAAGGCGGGAGAGGAGCCCTGCCTTCCCTCGGGTCGTCCAGGAATAGAGGCAACAAATAGACACACAGAGACACGAAGACACGAGTAATAAC
Source organism: Scylla paramamosain (assembly GCF_035594125.1). Lineage (NCBI taxonomy): Eukaryota > Metazoa > Arthropoda > Malacostraca > Decapoda > Portunidae > Scylla > Scylla paramamosain. The sequence continues at coordinate 2,924,281 of NC_087174.1, forward strand.
CCATGTATCACTATTGACTGAAGCTTATTACTCCTTTCGTCGGTTTTACTATTGGACGAAATGCAGTGTTACCGTCATTTCTCCCGTCCTTGATACCTCTCTTAGTATTTGTCCCTCTATTTCTTCGTCTTTACCGCGGGATATAATGTCGTTTCACCCTCATAGCGCTCCCTCATACCCTCTAATTTCTATGATTTTTGCGATGGGTATAATGTAATGGCATTCTCATTTCTCCCGTCCCTGATACCTCTTTCACTACCTGTTTCTCCATTGCTTTGTTTTATAGAGGGGTATAATGTAGTGTCACCGTCATAGCTCCCTCATGGCACTCTCCCTCATGCCCCAAACGCACACATGATCCCTCCCCATGATACACATACACAAACACACCCCCTCCCTCTTCCTGACAAATGCAAACTTACCCGCAAAGCTTTCAACAAACACACAAACACGGTCGGACAAACAGAGATGCACTAGGGTGAAAAATTACACACGCGGTTGAGCAAGATCATTGACCTTTGTTGTTCCAGCTACCTACGTACTTCACTCTTACACACATTGCCGTCATTATTGCCAGTACTTACCATTAGCCGAGGACGCGAGGACGAGAACTAGGACGATGAAAAGCTGCAGGTGGAAGTGGAGGTGAATGTGGAGGTTGATTTTGACAGGTGGGAGAGGAGGAAGTGCTGGCAGTGGTGGTGGCGGTTGTGATGGTGGTGGTAACTCTTCAGAAGACCTTAGGGTAACTGCAGTAAGGGTTCTCGTGGTGTCTTTTGGGGTCATATTGTTTATTATACCAGCGCACTGTGACCCTTGAACCCGCATTATGTCCGTGTTGTGTAGGTCGTCTCACTATAACCGAGTCTCTTTGGGATTTATTGTATGAGAGACGGCCAGAAAGAAAGACAAGATAAAGAGGGAGAGAGAGGATAAGTGTCTACAAGGTCACTCGCGGAAGAGAAATATTTACACACGAATAGGAAGAAATGGAGGAAGAGAAGCGAAGTCAAAGGAGTCAGAGAAATTTGAGTAAAAATCTGTATGAAAACTGAAAGATATGGTTATGAGAGAGAGAGAGAGAGAGAGAGAGAGAGAGAGAGAGAGAGAGAGAGAGAGAGAGAGAGAAGATAGGGACACAAGCAACGAAACAGAAATAAAGGAAAAGAAAAACAAACGGAGAGTAGTAGAGAGAGAGAGAGAGAGAGAGAGAGAGAGGAAGAAAGAGAGGGACAGAGAAAACTTAAGAGAAAGCAGAATGCAGCAAAGAGATAAGAGAAGACTCAGAGCAAGACTTCTTAATTGTATTCGGCTATCTCTTTGCAAGGTCTGTGTTTGTATTGCCCCCTCTTGGCGTGTTATCTTTTGCTCTTTACTTATCGCTCTGTGGCGCTGCCTTGATCATCCTTCCGTCCTCTCTGCCTGGGAACAATAGGAGATGCAGTCGATTCAATAACACATATATTTTCTTCCACTTAGTTTCGCTCGGTGCCCAAAACCCGCTTCAAACTTCACCACTCGCTCTTGTTTTGGTTTTCGTTCACCTCCACACGGTAACAGCAGTGGCAATGAAAATGGCTATAAAAAAAAAAAAAAAAAGAAAAACTGAGTAAATGGGGGTAAAAATATTACTAAAAATGTATAAACAAACGAAACAGTTTAATAAATGGTTGGTAATTGTGTGTGTGTGTGTGTGTGTGTGTGTGTGTGTGTGTGTGACAATCAGGCAGATAGACAGACACACACACAGACAGACAGACAAGTATGCAAAACAATCAAACTTTATTAATTTTGGGATATAATCATGAAGGTAATGATAATTTCTCTCCTTGCATCATATTCATAGTCATCATTATCATCATCATTATCATCATCATTATCATCATCATCATCGTCTTCATCTTCATCACGTTCATTACCACCAGCATAATTGTTCCTCAGAGTATCCAGATTGCTCTTTTTTTTTTTTTTGGCAAATATTGTTGGTTTATTTTGGTTTCGTTGCTTTTGTTTCTTTTAAATCTTAAGTTGATATATCTTAAAGCTGAGACAAGTAAGAAAAAATAGATGAATAACACACACACACACACACACACACACACACACACACACACACACACACACACACACACACACACACACACACACACACACGCGTAATAATCCCATACTTTGAAGAAACCAGGGAAAGATTAAATGTGGAGCAATTTCCTGCAACAAGAGTAGGAAGGAAACAAACCAGGCAAACACAAACTCTCCAGTCGAAACAGTAATGATAAGAAAAAGTAAAACCGTTTCCTCGGAGCACCGTGAAATGAAGAAAATAAACAACGAACATTAACGAGGCGGAACAGAATCACTTAAAACAGAAAACGAGATCCGGGTGTGGTGAAGAAGACAAAAACCAAAAAAAACAAGTCGAAGAAAAAGAAAAACACCAACTCCGGTTCACTTATCAGCAATTTTTCGTTCGTTACCTCGCACCAATATCCGGAGTGCTTGAAAAGTTACGGATCAGCCTGGTAAAAAACGCGTATAAATCCACTTGGCGGGGCACTGTCTAAGGGGCTTTGCGTGACACTCAGGAGGGAGGGAGGCAGACGGTACACGAAGGCCCTGGGGAGGCGCGGAGGGGCGTCACTGAGGGTCGCCGCGAAGAAGAGTCCAGGAAGCTGAGGGAAGGCAGGAGGGCGTTGTAGTGCCGCCCTCTCGCTTCCACGTCCAGCCAGACACTGTGAGGCCGCCCCGTTGGCAGCCACTCCTCCTCCTCCTCCCCCTCCTTCCCCTCCTCTCACATCCTTGTTGGGTCACGCCTCGCTTCTCCCCCTCACCTCCTCGCCCCCTCCCCGCCTCGCCATAGGTGTGTGGGTGGTGTGGGAAGATCGACAGGTGACCAAAGGCAAGAAAAGACACTCAAGTTCTCTTTTTGTCTGCACATACCTAGCGCACCTACACACACACACACACACACACACACACACACACACACACACACATGCAACCTTGACCCTCCCCTCACCATCACATTTCATCTCCTCTCTCATTCTTACTCTTTTCGTTCTCCCCCTCACTTTCTCCTCTCTCTTTTCCCTCTCCTCTCTCTCTCTCTCTCTCTCTCTCTCTCTCTCTCTCTCTCTCTCTCTCTCTCTCTCTCTCTCTCTCTCTCTCTCTCTCTCTCTCTCTCTCTCTCTCTCTCTCTCTCTCTCTCTCTCTCCCCTCACATGGCGGGTCCCATTGAAGCCATTGATCAGCCTCCCATCTCGGCCAGCAGGTGAACTCAGGTGAGCTATCATTAATTCACCCTGACGCCCAGGTAGGACCCCTCACCTGGATGGCCCGTCACTGCAGCTTCTGATGGGGGAGAGTTTTTTTATTATTAATTTTTCGTGGGTGTTCAAATGGTGTGATTTTTGAGGAGCGAAGGGTGTCTTGAAAATAATGTGTTCTGGTTTGGTTTGGGTTAGTTTGTGGTGGTGGTGGAGGTGATGGTGGTGGTGGTGGTGATAATGTGCGGTTTCTTCTTTTCTTTTGTTGATGTTGTTGATGTTGTTGTTGTTGTTGTTGTTGTTGTTGTTGTTGTTGTTGTTGTTCATGATGATGGCTTCTGTTTTTTTTTCCTTTTCCTTTTTTTTCTTCTTTTTTTCGTTCTTTACATTATTACTTCTTCATTTTCTTTACATTATTACTTGTTTTTTTTGTTCCTCTCGCTATTGTCTATTTATTTATTTATCTTGACTTATTTATTTATTTATCTTGACTTATTTATTTATTTATTTATTTATTTATTTATTCATATACTAAGTGCCTGGCATCCCATTCCTTATATCACTTTAATGTATCTATATATTTACTTTCATGTTTCTTCACTTTCCTTCCCATATTTCGTTCATCTCAACCATTCAATTTCGATACAATTTGGGAATTTCGCTTCACTCTTTCCACTTCACTCAATGCTTCCTGTTTTTCATCACCGGGCGCCTCCTTCTCTCCCTCTCGTCTCTTCCCACGCTGGTTTTTCCTCTCCGCTCCTTTCCTCTCCTCTTTTGCACGTTCATTATTCCTCTTCTTTCCTGTCGTCTTCTCTCCTCTCGTCTTTTCTCTTCCCTCCCTTTCCTCCATTATTCCTCTCTTCTCCTGCCCATTCCTTTCCTCTCTCTCCTTCTCTCTCCTATCCTCTCTTTTCTTCTCTCCTCTCCTCTCCTCCTCTCTCCTATTCTCTCTCCTCTCCTCTCCTCTCCGTTCATCATCCCTCTCCCTAAGGCCTCCTGCTGACAACATCCTCGTCAGAATATTTGGTGCAATCCACAAAACGCGCCGCAAACACACGCATGTCCCTGCCCGTCCACCGATCTGCGGAGAGGCTCTGGCCCAATATGGAATTTGAAGCCTCGCATATTTGTTTGATCAAATTTGGAGGCTCCTCGTGTTTAGCTTGCAACTCCACGCGCCCTGGGATGAAGCAAGCGAGGGTGAGAGATAGAAGAAATAAATAATGATGATAATAAAATAAAGTAATCGATAGATATTTATGATGTGTCGTGTATATATAAAGTGTTTGTTAATTATTATTATTTTTCTTTTGTGAGAAAGGTAGAGAAAGTTATACATGATTTAAATTAATGGAACAGTAAAGGACTAAAGAAAGGATTGAAGGGATGTAGGATTCATTCTCTCTCTCTCTCTCTCTCTCTCTCTCTCTCTCTCTCTCTCTCTCTCTCTCTCTCTCTCTCTCTCTCTCTCTCTCTCGGGAATGCAATAATGGCCACACCTTTTCCCGCGCCCGGTACGTACTTTTTATTATTATTTCTCTCTCTTTCTCTCTCACTTTTTTTCTTTCTTACTTTAATTGATTTCACCCTCAGCATTTAATCACAAGCCTAGAATTTTCATATAAAGTTACGTGGTGCTTTATGCTTCGCTCCGCAGATCCATCTACCTGTAAAGAATGCAATAATAAACACTATTAGGTGAAGTATGTACCTGCGTCTCTCTCTCTCTCTCTCTCTCTCTCTCTCTCTCTCTCTCTCTCTCTCTCTCTCTCTCTCTCTCTCTCTCTCTCTCTCCTGGAAGTGTGATGCGTAAACAAAATTGTAACTTATTTTTGTAGGTAATGAGTGTTTTTTTAATTAATTTTACAAGTAATAGGTTTTTTTTATGTAATTGACAGGTAATAGATGTTTTTTTTTATGTATTTCACAAGTAAAGAGTGTTTTTTTATGTATTTCTCATGCAATGGGTGTTTTTAATGCATTTTACTGGTGATAGAAGTATTTTTTTAATGTTTTTTTTTTTTTTGCCTCCTCAGTGTGTCCTTTCCTTTCAAAATGTAATAATATGCCATTCTTCCGCTTTTTTTTTTTTCCACTGGATATTCGTAATTTATCTCACTACTTTGCAATATTTTTCGACGTTTTATCGCGCACACACTCAGAAAAAAAGAAGGCAATATGCAACAACGCATCCTCCCCACGCCCCTCCCTTCCCTTCCCTTCCCTTAATCGCTTCCCTTTTACTAAACCCTGAGGGGAGAAAAAGAGTATTTTATGAGATTCTTCCGTGATAGAATGTAATAACGAGCAAATACTAATAAAAAAAATGGCCACTTATGTACGAGTATAATACTAATCTGGCCCAAAACTGCCCAGCGAAAGAATATTGTGAATTGGTTCATTAATTTGGTGCCTTCCGTGATGATACCTTGCCTCACTTCCCCCAGAGTACAAGAGGAGAGGAGACCACGGCGTGACGAGCAGGGGAGCGTGACAGGCTGACAAGAAAGAAGAAAGTAGCATAGAATGGAAAAGAAATGCGATAAGGGAAAAGGCCAAGGGAGAAATATGGTTTGATGAATTATGTTAAGGAAATAATGAGGCAGAAGAAAGAAGATAAAAAAAAATAACGTAAAACAGAAAGGTTCTTATGGTCTTTGTGATAAGGAATGAAAGAGGAATGCTATAAAGGAAAAAGAAAAAGGCAAAGGGAGAAAAAAAGGGATATAAAGAATAACGAATAAGGAAATAGCTTGGAAGGGAAGAAAGTACAACAGAGAAGGAAAAGTATCAAAAAAACAGAAAGGGGACATGACAAGAAAAAGGGGAAAAGGAGTTTAGTGAGAAATGGTTAAGGTATAGCGTGACAGGCAAGGTAGAGTGACAAGTTGACAGGGAAAAGGAAAATACAATGCAGAAACAGGTTATTTCGATGAGAGGGAAAGGAAATAATAGTCCCGGTGGTGAAAAGAAGTCATATGTTATTGACTAATGATAGACACAATAGAGAAGAGAAAAAAAGACCATTGAAAGTAAAGGTAATGCGATAAAGAGGGAGAAAAGGGAGCTTGCCACTGGAAAGACTCACAACAAAGTGATAAAAAAAAAAAAGGAATCATGTAGTTTTGAAAGGAACGTAACTCAGAAAGGGAAGATACTATGCAATTCAAGGAAAATACAGTGTAGGAAACTAAAGGGCGCTTGGCATTGTATAGACCAAATAAAGAAATAGGGTTTAATGAGTTATATAAAGGGCATGCTTGGAAGAGTAGGTAGAAGGGAAGTAGAAGAGAATGGAAAGGGATTGAGGCGAGGGAAAAGGGGATTTGGCAAAGGAGAGAATCACAGCAAAAGGGAAAAAGGGATCGGGTTCCATTACGTCAGGCTTTGCTCTCCCTTTTTTCCTCCTTCATTGCCTTCGTCTTCGTCTGTCTGGCTCCATTCCTTCTTTCCATTTTTTTCCTTCACCTCGCTCCCTCCTCTCTCTTTCCTTCTTTCTTCCATCTTTTGTGTTTTCTTCACTGCCTTGCATCATTCATCTCAGTCTCTCTCTCTCTCTCTCTCTCTCTCTCTCTCTCTCTCTCTCTCTCTCTCTCTCTCTCTCTCTCTCTCTCTCTCTCTCTCTCTCTCTCTCTCTCTCTCGTCCCCTTCTTTGTACCGTTCCTCCTCTCTTTACCCTCCAACTTTCCTTTCTCATCGTCTCTCCCTCTCCCTCTCTCCCTCTCCCTCTCTCTCCCTCTTCCTCCCCCCCCTCTCTCTCTCTCTCTCATCCTGACTGTCTCTCGCTGTGTGACGAATTCATTTAATCTACGAACTTGATTGCATTAGGCGGGAAGTTAGCTTTGTAAATGTTGCTTTTGCTAGAACTATCAGCCCGTCTCTTTCTGTTTCTCTCTCGTTAGCGCGTTAGTTTGATGGGACGCGAGGATTTGAGTCCCCTGTGTTCTCTGTGTGTGTGTGTGTGTGTGTGTGTGTGTGTGTGTGTGTGTGGAGGGGGTGAAATGAGTGGGGTGTTGTTTGTACCTACCTATATATATATATATATATATATATATATATATATATATATATATATATATATATATATATATATATATATATATATATATATATATAGCACATTACTTTTTTTTCGTATTTGTTTTTTTGGGTTGTAATGAAAAATTTTGTATGTGACTTTCTCTTTGTGTGTGTGTGTGTGTGTGTGTGTGTGTGTGTGTGTGTGTGTGTGTGTGTGTGTGTGTGTGTGTGTGTATGTGTTCGTCCCCAGGTAAATCAACAAGAATCTCTCTCTCTCTCTCTCTCTCTCTCTCTCTCTCTCTCTCTCTCTCTCTCTCTCTCTCTCTCTCTCTCTCTCTCTCTCTCTCTCTCTCTCTCTCTCTCTACACTTATCTGTCTTTCAACCTTTTATCACCATTTTCTTCCTTTAATCGCATCTCTCCTCCATCTTACTTTCTTCCCTCTCATCTCTCCCTTTCTCCCTCATTCTCACCAATCTCGTTTTTTTCCCACGCTCTTCTGTCTACCCTTCCTCTTCTTTAGCATCTGCATTGCATTATTTCTTTTTTTCCTCCTTCTCACCTCGTACTTTTTTTCATCTTTCCCGTCTCCTTTCTCCCTCCTCCCCATCTCTCCTTCCTTCTCCCTCTCTTCCCCTCCCTCCTCCCCATCTCTCCTTCCTTCTCTCTCTCTTCCCCCTCTCTCTGCCGTCCTCGCCTCTCTTCCTCTCGATGTGGGTGCTTCATTAGCCGTCCATCAGAGGATCCGCTTGCCAGGTCTCCCCCCTCACCCTCCCCACATTAAGGACCTGGAAGAGAGAGAGAGAGAGAGAGAGAGAGAGAGAGAGAGAGAGAGAGAGAGAGAGAGAGAGAGAGAGAGAGAGAGAGAGAGAGAGAGTTGTAGACAAATATTGGCATTGACAAATACTCATATAGACGGACAAACATACATACATACATACATACATACATACACACAGCATATACATACAGTACATGCATACATACAGACAGAAAATAGACTTATCCTTTTCTTTATATTATTTTTACTTACACTTTATACATTTTTTTTACTTTTAGACATAATTTATACTCGTTTGCATACATTTCTACACACACACACACACACACACACACACACACACACACACACACACACACACACACACACACACACACACACACACACACACACAAACATCATCACAGAAACATACCACGCATACATAAACTCTCTCTCTCTCTCTCTCTCTCTCTCTCTCTCTCTCTCTCTCTCTCTCTCTCTCTCTCTCTCTCTCTCTCTCTCTCTGCAAAGTTAAATTTTACCCCAACATACATATTTTTATCCCAAAACACCCTATTTTTTTTACCCTAGCCGTTCACGAGTCTTACGTAAAGGACCGTAAGAGCGAAAGTCATACACTAAACAACATCTTTTCGACTTTGTTAAATATTCCTACAGGCTTCAATTACCTGGAGAGGTGTGAGAGGGGAGAGAAGGAGGGGAGGGAGTGCTTCAAGACGAACGGAGGTGGGACTAAAGGCGAGGGGGAGGGAGATAAATGGGGTATGTTTTGGTACTTTTGCTCTGAGGGAGAGGGGAAGGGAGTGTGACGAGAGGAGGGAGAGAGAGAGAGGGAGAGAGAGAGAGTGGAGAAGTGAGGCATAGAAAGAGGGGAGAAAGGGAAGGCCGTGGAGGAGTTTGCGGTAGGGGAAAGACAGGAGGGGAGAGAGGAAGAGAAGGAGGCAGAGGGAAAGTTTGTAGAGAGTTGTAGGGAGAGGAGGGGAAAGGAGAGAGGAAGAAGGGGAAAGATAATAGGAGGAGGAGGAGGAGGAGGAAGAGGAAGGAGGAAGTGAAGTCAGGAGTGAAGAAGGAGCATGACTAAAAGAGAGAGAGAGAGAGAGAGAGAGAGAGAGAGAGAGAGAGAGAGAGAGAGAGAGAGAGAGAGAGAGAGAACCCAGCAGATTTTTTTCTTCTTTTTTATTTTTGACATTATTTTCTTTCTCTTTTGCTTTTAAAAATTTCCTCCTGGCAGCGTGCACGAATTTCGCATATTTTCCCATTGCATTCATTATCTCCTTGCATTGTTATTCTTTTCCTTTTTAGTGTTTCTCTTCTTTTTTTCCTTTCTTTTTTCTTTTTTTTTGGGGGGGGTGAAAAGCATTACTACTATTTAGCTCTTCAGATATTGTGTTTTTCTTACATCTGTTATCTCTCTCTCTCTCTCTCTCTCTCTCTCTCTCTCTCTCTCTCTCTCTCTCTCTCTCTCTCTCTCTCTCTCTCTCTCTCTCTCTCTCTCTCTCTCTCTCTCTCTCTCTCTCTCTCTCTCTCTCTTTAGTATTGACAGACACGATAAACCAATGTGACAGTACAAAGTTTAACTCGTACACTTGAGAATATTGTCCACAGGCATGATACCCTCTCTCTCTCTCTCTCTCTCTCTCTCTCTCTCTCTCTCTCTCTCTCTCTCTCTCTCTCTCTCTCTCTGCGTAGGAGGAGCATGCTCGAATAAAAGATTAGAGAGGAGAAGGATGAGAAGGAGATGATGAGATGACATTTAGCAAAGAATAGCGAAGAAGGCTAAGAGAGAGAGAGAGAGAGAGAGAGAGAGAGAGAGAGAGAGAGAGAGAGAGAGAGAGAGAGAGAGGGGGGAATTACCTTAGTAGTTTTTATTTCCCATTCCTGTGTAAATTGTGTGTGTAAACTTACATTTTGAGGTGTTCAGGAAAATCTTCAGTAATAATAATAAGAAGAAGAACAAGAAGTAAACAAGGAAGTGTGTGGGTTGCCCTGTATTTTTGTACAGATGGTGTTGATATTGTTACTTTATTACAAACTTTTCCACCACCACCACCACCACCACCACCACTACCACCACCACCACCACCACCACCAAGTACTGCCAAGAGTTTCCAGCACGTGATTAATTTCCTCATGCTCTTAGTTTTCCTCTCTCTCTCTCTCTCTCTCTCTCTCTCTCTCTCTCTCTCTCTCTCTCTCTCTCTCTCTCTCTCTCTCTCTCTCTCTCTCTCATATTAGTTGCTTTCTTTCTTAACTCTTAATCCCATTTTCTTCTCTAATCCAAGTCTGGTGAGAGAGAGAGAGAGAGAGAGAGAGAGAGAGAGAGAGAGAGAGAGAGAGAGTCATGTATCTTTATTTTGTTTAGGAAGTGAGAAAAAAATATTTCCTCTATATTATATCATTCTTCTCGCTTTCTTTGTTTCTTTCCTTCCCAAATGCCTTCCGTCCATCCCCTCTTCATTGTTTATTACACTCCTCTATAAATCTTTTCCTTCTCTCACATTTATTTCCCTTCGAATCTTCCTTTGTTTTTATTCAGATTCCAATTTCCTCTGTCATGTATTTTGTATTTTTTTTTTCCCTCCGTCGTGACTTTCCTCCTTTCATATATTAAGTAAAATTTCCGTGCCTCCATCTCTTTTCTTTCTTTA
>NC_087174.1:2940000-2942500 GCF_035594125.1 Scylla paramamosain
ATCTCTTCAAGCATGCGGAGACTCACCGGGGATGGCCAGGAACAGACGGGCGACAAACAGACAAGAATGGAGAAACCTTAGCGAACCCTTTGTCGTGCTGTGGAATCCTAGGAGGCTGATGACGTCCCGAGTATAACATGAGGATACGTGTTCGATTCCCGCCCTGCCGAAGTCTGCCAGGAAGAAAGGATATCTGCTGACGGGGGATCCTGAACGTGTTGGCCCTTCAGATCACGGGACGCAGAGGCAGCGATGGATCAGCAGTAAAACAGACGCTAATCTGTCTCCTTTCATTGTTACTTCGTGGTGTAAAGGCGGAGTCGTGAGTGGGGGTAAGGAATTTAGTGGATGAGTGGATAATTGTACGATGAAAAAGGCAAGTGTTTATTTATTTATTTTTAATGCAAGTTTAGGCCAAGGGCAATAAAAGGGAGCGAAGAAAAGGTAAAAGGACTCATACAGAATTGATGTACGTTGATGTATAGGGTAAGTGTATGATGAGATGGGGAACAAATGCAGCGTGTTTAATATTCCAGCTTGTAGTTCCTTCACGTCTTAGCTTCAAGTCATCTGTAAGTAGTCTTGGAATGCGAAACGACAATGGAGCCTGGTATGTTAATCTGGTTCTTCATTGATTCACTCCCTTCTCCGCTCTCTCTCTCTCTCTCTCTCTCTCTCTCTCTCTCTCTCTCTCTCTCTCTCTCTCTCTCTCTCTCTCTGAAAAATACTTGGTATCTGCCTCAAAAATGTAAAAAAATAGAGATTGCTAAGAAGGAAAAATTCTCTCTCTCTCTCTCTCTCTCTCTCTCTCTCTCTCTCTCTCTCTCTCTCTCTCTCTCTCTCTCTCTCTCTCTCTCTCTCTCTCTCTCTCGCTCTCTCCCTCCCTCCCTCCCTCCGTCTGTATCACTTTATCTCTCTTTATCGCTCCCTCCTGCAATCTGTCACGCTGGATGGCTGGTTAGTGATGCGAGTCGATGTATCAGTACCAATGGATCGACTCCGTTCGTGGCCGCGCGGCGCAGAAACATCACTCACCACCTCCCTTGAATAGCTACTGAAGGAGGCGCTGGAGGAGGAGGAGGAGGAGTAGGAGGAAGAATAGATACAGGCCCAAAGCGAAGGAGGAGGAGGAGAAGTGGGAGTAGAAAATTGCGATTGGAGAAGAGAAAGAAACGAGAGGCGATGGAAGGATGAGGGTGTGGGAGGAGAAAGTGAGAAGAAAGAAGGAGGAGGCAGAGGGAGAGGAGGTGGACAAGGAAGAGAGAGAAAGAGGAAAGGAAAGTGAAACATGAAGTAGGAGAAAATAAAGAAGGGAACAGGAGAAGGAGGAAGAGACTTAGCATGTATGAGTGGAGGATAAGGAGGAAGAAGAAGAAAAGAACCGAAAGACTAGAGAGAAAAATGAGAAGAAAAATAAAAGAGAAAGAATTGAGAAGGTGAGAGGAAACGTAGTGGAGAGATAAAAAAGATCAAAGCGAGAGAGAGAGAGAGAGAGAGAGAGAGAGAGAGAGAGAGAGAGAGAGAGAGAGAGAGAGAGAGAGAGAGAGAGAAAATACACCTCAGAAAGATCAATACTATAAAAAGTAAAAAAAAAAAAAAGGAAAAAGTAAGAGGACAAACACAAAAGAAGAGGAAAAAAGAAGATAAAAGAGCTGGAAAGTATAAAGAGATCTAGGAAGAGGAAAATGAATACTAGACGAGGTAAATAAAGAAAGAGAAGACTAAAGAAGAGCAACGTGAAGGAAGAGGAGAGACAGAGAGAGAGAGAGAGAGAGAGAGAGAGAGAGAGAGAGAGAGAGAGAGAGAGAGAGAGAGAGAGAGACCAAATGCACATGATAGAAAGGAAAGAGAAAACAAGGAGAAAGAGAAAACAAGGAGAAAGAGAAAATAAGATGAAGAGTAAGAAGATTATTGACAGAGGAAAGAGAAAATTGGCTGTAGAAGGCAAGTGAAAGAGGAAGAGGCGGGAAGGAGATGAAGAGAAGGAGGGAACAGATAGAGAGAAAAACAGAAATAGTCGTAAGAGGAAACAGAAAGAGATAAGACGATTTTTTAAGGCCGATAAAAAGACGAAGAACGAATGAGAGAGGATGAGAACTGCTTTACAAACCTGACAGATGTAGAAATGAGGAGGAGGAGGGGAGGAGAGGAGGAAGAAAAAGGAGGAAGAGAAGATTAGAAGAGAGGAGGAAGTGAGGAAGTGAAGGTGATAGCAAAGGAAAGGAGAAGGACTTAAGTTTATGTACGAGAGAGAGAGAGAGAGAGAGAGAGAGAGAGAGAGAGAGAGAGAGAGAGAGAGAGAGAGAGAGAGAGAGAGAGAGAGAGAGAGAGACTAATGGACCGACACATCAGCCGTATTATTACCAAACTTATCCTCAAAAACTCAAATATATTCTAAAAAAAATAGCGTAACACATCTAGCCACTTACTGTCTTCTTCCCCTCACCTCCCCTCATCTCAAAGCTCTCAAATCTACCATACCCTTAGTCACCCTCCTCTC
>NC_087174.1:2945000-2947500 GCF_035594125.1 Scylla paramamosain
ATGATGATGATAATAACGAGAGAGACGAAAATGACCTTCTAAAGAAAACATAATTACAAAAAAACAACAATATTAAAAAAAGAAAGAAATCCCATGATGATGATGATGATACTGATGATGACAATGACAATAATAATGATAAACACAATAAATGACCTTCTAAACAAAACATACGTACAAAAAAGCAACAATATAAAAAAAATAAGAAATCCCACGATATGACCCCAAGACACAGAAGAAGGTGAGAAATTTAATAAGGCAGTGAAGGGTTCGCGCGCCGCCAACACCTGAGGGAGGGACTTGTGACGCACCTCTGGGCACGACAAGTTAAATTAAACACAACTAAAAGGGTTACGCCGCGCCGGGAAAAGAATGTCCCTTAAACTTATAAAAAAATGTGCGCCTGCCCTTTCTCTGTCGCCCAAGTTTCCGACCACGGGCGAAGATTTGGTCGTAATTATATACTTAAATGACCTTTAATGACGTTAGGTAGCTTTTTTTTTTTTTTTTTTTTTTTTACGTAAAGGAATTAAAGTTCTATTTTGGGAATGGAAATTTAAATGGTATCTTAGCCTGAAGGAATGGGATCATTGTATTGTCTTAGCCTGAAGTGATGGGAATTATTGTATCATTGTACTGTCTTAGCCTGAAGGAATGAAAATTATATTACTATCTAAATCTGAAGGAATGGGAATTATAGACTATCTCAACCTCAAGGAATGGGAATTATTGTACTATTTTACCCTGAAGGAATGGGAATTGTAGTAGTTTAAGCCTGAAGGAATAGGAATTACAATATTATTTTAGCAAGGAGTGAAATCTGAAGGGACTAAGATTGACTATGCCAGTTTAAAGAGAAGGAAAAGAAAACGGTGGGTCTGAAAGCAAGGAATTCAATATTAAAGAGAAAGTATTGAAATTAGATTTAGTATGAAGAAATGGATCTGAAATTAGCGGATTAAGGAGAAAGGAAGAAAAGTGGAACTGAGATGAGTGATTAAAAAGAGAGTAAATAGATCAAAGAGATACAGAAAAGAATGGAACGGATCTGAAATGGAAGAATGGATCGTGAAGTTAGTAGATTAAAGAGAAAAGAAAGAAAAATTGGACCTGAAGTGACATTGATTAAAGAGAAAGTGAAAGAAGGAAAAGAGTAAAATGGATCCAAATGAAAGAATGAATATGAAGTTATTGGACTAAATAAAAGAGGAAAAAATGCAAAATGACAATGATTGAAGGAAAAAAACTGGGGTAAAATTTTAAAATGTGCCTGAAATAACGAGACTAAAAAAAAAAAAACGAAAGAGAAAAAATAGATGTAAAATGATTAAAAGTAATTATATTTTAAATTCTTACTATAAAAAATGTGTCTGTCCTCCTTTCTATTATTTTTCTTTTCTTTTCCTCTTTTTTTTTGTGTCGAAAAGAATATCTCGTTTCTTTGGATTCCCCTTCCTTCTTTCTTTTCTTTTTTCTTTCTTTCTTTCTTTCTTTCTTTCTTTCTATCTTCTTTTCTTGTGTCTGTGGGCGTTAGTTTTTCCCTCCTGGTTTTGTCCCGAGTTCTTTACTTTTGTTCTGTGATATATACGCTTCGTTTTCTTTCTTACTTTTATGGAACCACTAACATATTTTAATTTTTACGTGGAATATAACAAAAGTGGTCCTTCTTACGTTCTCTCTCTCTCTCTCTCTCTCTCTCTCTCTCTCTCTCTCTCTCTCTCTCTCTCTCTCTCTCTCTCTCTCTCTCTCTCTCTCTCTCTCTCTCTGAGCATGTCCCTTTAAATACAAAATAATGGTGATTAGAAAGTTGTAAAGATTAAAATACGACAGAAGCTTAAGAAATCAGCAAGAGAGAGAGCGAGAGAGAGAGAGAGAGAGAGAGAGAGAGAGAGAGAGAGAGAGAGAGAGAGAGAGAGAGAGAGAGAGAGAGAATGGACACCGTGGTTATGAATAGTATTTCAAAGTATGCTGAGTTTCACGGATTTTTTTTATTATTCTAAACTTAATGACATTATGCAAATATGACTGAAAATTAAACATAATGCTTTTGTCGCCTCCTCCTCCTCCTCCTCCTCCTCCTCCTCCTCCTCCTCCTCCTCCTCCTCCTTTGTCCACCCTCCGCATACTCATTCTCATCACACTCCCTCTCTCACTCATCTTTATTACCTCTCTCTCTCTCTCTCTCTCTCTCTCTCTCTCTCTCTCTCTCTCTCTCTCTCTCTCTCTCTCTCTCTCTCTCTCTCTCTCTCTCTCTCAAGGCCTCACCATTCTCCTCCATTCAGCCTCTTATTCCACCTCCACACCATTTCACTCTCACCACCTTCCTCCTCCTCCTCCTCCTCCTCCTCCTCCTCCTCCTCCTCCTCCTCCTCCTCTTCCACGCGCGCCCTCCGAGCACCTGCAAGCGAGTAACACCATTTGAATACATCATAGGAACCAATACAAAGCTGTGACGCTTCTCTCTCTCTCTCTCTCTCTCTCTCTCTCTCTCTCTCTCTCT
>NC_087174.1:2952500-2955000 GCF_035594125.1 Scylla paramamosain
AGAGAGAGAGAGAGAGAGAGAGAGAGAGAGAGAGAGAGAGAGAGAGAGAGAGAGAGAGAGAGAGTATTTATATGGAAATACAGATCATACAAATTCTTGGTTCATTCGCCGGAGGAAGTGGCTTTTGCGTTTGTTTTACTCTCTCTCTCTCTCTCTCTCTCTCTCTCTCTCTCTCTCTCTCTCTCTCTCTCTCTCTCTCTCTCTCTCTCTCTCTCTCTCTCTCTCTCTCTCAGAAGTCGATGAAATGTGTAATCTTTCCATGTGCATTTATCTTCTTTCTTCTCCCTCCCTCTCCCTCTCTCCTCTCCATCCCTCCCTCCCTCCCTCCCTCCTCCTTCCACCTACCTCTCTCTCTCTCTCTCTCTCTCTCATGCATTTATTCTGTTTTTTTTTTGTTTTGTTTTCTTTTTTTGCTTTTATTCTTTCCTGTTTTCACTCGTTCCCTTAATAATTCTTCTCTTTTTCACGTTTCTTTGTCAGTTATTTCCCTTTATTCACCTCATTTATCGATTGTTCTCTGTCTCCTTTCATTCTTTTTTTTATTTCGTAGCTCCTTTTTTTATTTTTCATTTTATTCTTCTTTATTCTATCTCTGCGTGTTACCTTTCTTATTTTCTCGCCTTTCTTCTTCTCTTCCTTTCTTTCTTTCTTTCTTTCTTTCCTCTATCCTTCCTCCTTATCTCTTTTTTTTTTTTTTCCTTCCTCCATTCCTTCATTAACTTTACACCTCAGCTTTGTCCATCCCTTCATCTCATTTTCTCTCCCTTCAATTCATCAAATCACTTTTCTTCTTTATTATCCTCCCTCACGTTTCCTCTTTCCTCACGTTCACTCTCTTTCCATTTCTTCTCTTACGATCTCTCCCTCTTTCACTCTTATCTTCCACCCTCTTTTCCCTTCCCTCCCTCATGCCCTCCATTTTTCCATTTTTTCCTCCTTTCCTTCCTCCCTTGATTCCTCCCTCCATTCCCTCCATCCTTTCCCTCATCGTTTATCTCATCTTCCTTTATTTATTTGTATTTTCCTCATTTCCTTCCCTCTTCTCTTCCTTCTATCCTTTATTCATTCGTTTTTTTTTTCCTCCCTCCCTTCTTTCCTTCCTTCCATAATCTTCTTCATCGTCTATCTCATTATCCTTTACTTAAGTGTTTTTTTTCTTTCTTTCCTTCTTTCCCTCCCACTTACCTTCCTTCTGTCCTCTCTTCTTTCTTTTTTATCCTTTATCTGACCCTCCCTTCATTCCTTCCTTCATTTCACCCTTCGCTTTCCAAAACAAGTCACAGCATGTCATTAACTGAAGGGAAAAAAATAATAAATAAATAAGGAACGAGAAGGAGATCATTATTTATATTTTATTTAATGTTGAGGGACGTTGATTAATATCGTATGTTAATTAACGGGGTAATTAATCAAGACCTCTATTAACCTGCGCCGTTCCAAGCAGGTGTGTTTTGTGTGTGTGTGTCTGTGTGTGTCTATGTTTTTTTTTCTTCTTTTCCTCCTCCTTTTTCCTTTTGTTTTGATGATGCGAGATTACTTTTCTTTCTTTCTTCTAATTTACCGTCGTGGAGGTTATGAAGAAAGAGGGTGGCGAGTGTGTTTGTGTTACATGTTGTGTAGTGTGCAGTAGTAGTAGTAGTTGTTGTTGTTGTTGTTGGTGGTGGTGGTGGTGGTGTTGGTGTAGTAGATGTTATTATTCGTCTTTTTCTTCTTCTTCTTCTTCTTCATCATCACTGTCATTAATGCAAATTTTTATGAGCATTTTTTATTTATTTTTACCTTTCATTGAAGGAATATTTTACAATGTCCTTTCTTTATGGTTCCTTTGTTCGAGAGTGATTTTTGTGCGTTTTGTCCTCACTTTGAGAGAGAGAGAGAGAGAGAGAGAGAGAGAGAGAGAGAGAGAGAGAGAGAGAGAGAGAGAGAGAGAGAGAGAGAGTATTATTGTCACTCACATTGATTTTTCAGCCCTTCATTAGCCACCTCTCTGTGCAGCATTACTTTAAAAACCCACCTATTCCATTTATATATTTTATTATATTGCCTAGATTTTGTAGCTTAACCACCTGGATTACCTCCCCTTCTACCCCTTCCGTCCTCTCTCCTTCTCTCTCGCCCTTTGTTTCCCCTCACCTCACCCTCAACCTCTCTCCTCCTTCCCTCCTTCAATTTGATGTGTGGGAGGCCCTTCAGCTGAGGCCTGGAGGGAAGGGAAGGGAAAGGAAGGGGAGAGAAGGGAAGGGGAGGGAAGGGAAGGGAAGGGAAGGGAAGGATAGAAGAGATTGTTAGATTGTTAAGAGTTTGGAGAAGTAAACATTAGTTTTTACAAATCTACTACAGCTCTTAGTGACTCTCTCTCTCTCTCTCTCTCTCTCTCTCTCTCTCTCTCTCTCTCTCTCTCTCTCTCTCTCTCTCTCTCTCTCTCTGTCCAGCAACAATATCATTATCGCACTTGTGTTTTTATCACTAATGAACAAAACAACAAAAAAAAAAAAGGAAT
>NC_087174.1:2957500-2962500 GCF_035594125.1 Scylla paramamosain
CCGTCATGTGCTTTATGCTCCACAGAGGACGTCGTTCTGTGCTGCTCTTGTGATGCTCAATGTGACGGTCCTGTGCTTGTGCTCGATTTTTACTAACTTATATATACTTCTGTATATATATAAGAATATAACCTGGCGTGACGTGAAAGAGTTTCCTTGGCGAACTCGTATATACACACACTCCATAAGGCGACTAGAAAAAGATTTCCCCGCAGGGAGATTCTAGCACCCAAGCCCAGAGTGATCTTGACATGCGACCTGGGAGATTTTTCCGTCCTCCAAAAACATAATAAAGGTGTGAAATATATCCTGTTTTGCTTGGACGTCTTTAGTCGGTTTACAGGTTGCACCACTTAACAGTAAATCCGCCGAAAGTTCGCTGAAGGCATTACAGACCAGCCTAGAATCAGAAAAGTCTCAGGGAATATTGCGTCTCTACAGATCAAGGAACCGAATATTATAACAGGAAAGTAAAGACGTTGTTGTACTCCAGTCACTCCCGCGAGACTAAAGCGAGCTTGGCGGAAAGGGTCATTCGAACCATTAAATCCAAGATCTATAAATTTCTAACTGGCTACCTATAGGGGATCAAAGGATAGCAGCAGGAGTCTTGCTATCGCTGAGGGACCAAAGGATACCAGCGGGCGACTGGCTGTCTCCTTTTTTTAACTTCTAGTGACATAAACATCTCGGAAACTAAATTCGGACACCATTTTGGACTCAAGAACAGCAAAACATGAGGTATTTTCTTCTTCTTTTTTTCTTTATGTGTGTGTGTGTGTGTGTGTGTGTGTGTGTGTGTGTGTGTGTGTGTGTGTGTGCCTTAACTTTCCTTCTGCATAAAGAAAAAAATTCTCAGCCACCTCACTAAAATTCATCTCGTTTGTTCATCTAGTTCTCTTTCTGCCCTACCTTCGTTACTATACCTGAGTTGCTACCATATGCACTATCATTACAACATACTCCAAGTCTTTAGGTAGAGAAGGGAAGGAGCTTGGTGGAGTGCTTTATGAGTGACCTGATTACTGGCATTAAAGACAAACAGGGATATGATTCTCGTCCCAATGAAATGCGGAATGCGTCAAAATGAAGCTTAATTTCTCGCTCAGATGAAGACATTACTGCCGCCCAGGTGAAATTTATTTTCCGCTCAAATGACGCGCGCATTCGTCCCAATGAAATGCATCCGTGCGTGGGAGGGACGTGGGAGAGGAGAGGGAGAAGGAGAGCAAGGTGAGAGTGAGATAAGATATTGAATGATCATTGTGTATCAGTTTTATTTTTTTTTATAGAACCTTCTCTTTCTTCCTCCTCTCTATTATGTTTGTTCTTTGTTGTTGTTCATTGTTGCGAATCGGTTTTCTTTCTTTTCTTCCTTCTTTCCTTCTTTCTTTCTTTTCTCTTTATGATATCTATTGTCCTTTTGTTATTGTTGTTCTCGTTGTCGTCGTTGTTGCATTGTTATTTCGTCTTCTCTGTCCCTCCTTTTTCTTCTTTTTCTTCTTCTTTTCTTCTCCTACTTCTCCTCCTTTTCCTTCTCCTTTTCCTTTTCCCACTCCTCCTCCTGCCCCTCCTTCTCCTCCTCCACTAATTTTCCTTTCCTCTCATCCTGTGCTCTCCATTTCTCTCCCTTCTCTTCCTGTCCCCTTTCCCTCTCCCTTCCCCTCTCCTCTAACCCCAATCCCATCCTCCCTGATCCCATTCAACCTCAATCCTCCCTCTCACTAACCCCAAGTCTCCCTCTGACCACAATCTCCCTCTCGCTGACCTAAATCCCTTTCTCCCTTACCCCACTCCCTCTCTCCCTTACCCCACTCCCTCTCTCCCTCCTCCCGTCAGCTGCGCCATCATTACAAAGTCAAATATGAGAGAAAACACTTCACTTTTTAGGGCGTCCTTGCTGCTGCTGATGCTGCTTGTTGTTGTTGTTGTTGGTGATGGTGGTGGTGTTGTTGTTGTTGTTGTTGTTGTTGTTGTTGTTGTTGTTGTTGTTGTTGTTGTTGTTGTTGTTGATGGTTATGTTATCCTCTTCATCTTGATTTTGATTATTGTCTTCATTAGTTTTGTTTCCTACACACACACACACACACACACACACACACACACACACACACACACACACACACACACACACACACACACACACACACACACACACATAAAGAGAGAGAGAGAGAGAGAGAGAGAGAGAGAGAGAGAGAGAGAGAGAGAGAGAGAGAGAGAGCAACACGTGTAAAGAATAAAACTGCAAAGTTCAGTATAATAAAAAAAAGTTTTATTAAACAAAAATCATGTGAAATTAACGTGTCCCTTTGTGTCACAGGAGAGGAGGAAGGGAAGGAGGGGTAGAGGAGGAAGGAGGAACAACAACAACAACAACAACAACAACAACAACAACAACAACAACTGCAACAACAGCAGCAGCAGCAGCAAATGGAGGAGGAAGGAAGGAAGAAGGATCGGTTGGTGTACGTTGGTATATATTTCTTTTATCAGAGAGAGAGAGAGAGAGAGAGAGAGAGAGAGAGAGAGAGAGAGAGAGAGAGAGAGAGAGAGAGAGAGAGAGAGAGAGAGAGAGAGAGAGAGAGAGAGAGAGAGAGAGAGAGAGAGAGAGAGGTATAATGCTGAATAAAGGGCCAAGAATGTCGAAAAACTAACACACACACACACACATACACACACACACATACACACACACACACACACACACACACACACACACACACTCACGCGCGCTCGCGGAAGGTGAGCAACAGTTGGCTTAATGTGATCAACTTGAGATCATTTGGGTCACATAGAAGGAGTAATTAGTGCGTGATTGAGTGGGGGACAGAAGGGAGGGAGGGGGAAGGGGGAGGGAAGGAAGGAGAGGAAGAGAGATAGAGGAGGAAAAGGAAGAGGAATGAAGATTAGAAAAGAAGGAAGGGAAGGAAGGGAGATGTAGAAGAGAAGGAAGGAGAGTGAGAGAAAATGATTAGGAGGGAGGGAGGGCGATGGAATGGGAGGAAAGAAGAGGGAGAGAAAAGGAATGGGACGGAGGAAGGGAGATGGGGGAGGAAAGGAAAGGAAGGGAAATGGGAAAAAGAAGAAAGGAGAGGAAGAGAGAGATAGATAAACGGATAATTGATTCATTCCTTTAATCTTGTTCTTTGCATGTTTGTTATTTTTTTCCTTCTCTTTCCTCTTCCTCTTTATTTTGTCAGTCCTCTTGTTTCTCTTTTTTATTTTTATCCTCCCGCTCATTTATCAGGAAATTATTTATTCCCTTATTCATCTTTCTTTATATGTTCCGAATGCTGTCTTTATGATCTGTCTTCTTGTGTCTTATGTCTGTTTTTTTTTTTTTTTTTTTTTTTTTTACATTTCTCTATTTCCTCTGTCCTTATTCATCTTTGTTAATCCCTTTCTTCTTATTTCGTTATTAATTAATTCTTCTCTTGCTCTCTGTTTTTAATTATGACGTATTTCTTCCCCTTCATTTCTTTCTTTCGTTCATGCAGTTCTCTGTGTATTTCCTCGTTATTCTCTCCTTTATGTCTTCCCTCTTCCATCGTCATGTCACGTCTTTCCTTTCCTTGTCTCCTTCGTTGTGATTTTTCTTTTTCTTTCACTTAACCTTATTATTTACAGAGAATATGTATTTTACTTCAATGTGAAAATATTTACATCAGTAAGAATATTACGAATTACAGATACTAAATACTACTACTACTACTACTACTACTATTTTATATTATTATTATCATTATCATTATGAAGTAATTAATCATTTTCATCATGTCCCTCGGGTGGTAAGAGAAAAAAAAAAAAAAAAGAGCGTACCTTGTCGGCCTGGGGAGTGGAGGAAGGGGGTTGTGGGGAGGAGGAGGTGGAGTGGGGAGGGGAGGAAGAGGGGAGGAGGACCACAGGAGGGACAGGTGAGGATCAGGTGAAGGTAATTTCCTCTGAAAATTTTAAAGGATCAGCAGAGTTTAAAGGTGGAGGGAAGCAGTTATGAGGGGAGGGGGAGAGGGAAGGAACGAGGGGAGGGAAGAGGGGAGGTAGGAGGGAAGGAAGGAGGGGGACATTTCATAGGAGGAATAATCTTTAGTTTTATAGTTGCTTCGTTGATTAAATATTATCAGCAGCAGCATCAGGCAGTAGTAGCAGTAGTAGTAGTAGTAGTAGTAGTAGTAGTAGAGTAGTAGTAGTAGTAGTAAGTAGTAGTATCATAGTTATTAAAATATACTCGTACATAATGGCAAAAGTTAGTGATGTTCTTGTCAGTTATTCTTGTTGTTGTCGTATTATTATAATCAATGTTGTTGTTGTTGTTCTTGTTGTTCTTGTTGTTGTTGTTGCTGTTGTTGTAATTGTTGTTGTTGTTGTTGTTTGGTTTCGACGCATTAATTTTTCTCTTTAGTGTTGCGGTACAAACCGACTTTCTTCCTGCCATCTCGTCCTCTTCTTCCCTCTCATCCTTTCCTTCCCTCCATCATTTATCTCTTCCTTCATTCCCTTTAGCCATCAATCCATCCCACCTTCCTTTCTCTCCCTCTTCCATCCTTCATCTCTTTCCTCCTCCTCTCATCTTTCCTCTGTCATCTTCTCTGTTCCTTCTTTCGACTACCATTTCTTCAATCCCTCTCTAACCTCTCTTCATCCTTTTCTCTCATTCTCCCTTCCTTCCTTCCTTCCTTCCTTAACACGCTATTTCTCTCCTCCTCTCAAACCCTGCCAGCACCAAAAACGGTTTCATGGGGACCGGGAAAAAAAGGAAAAAGAAAAAAGGAAAACAGGCACGCGTTTTAGCAAAGCAAAATTAGGATATATAGGAGGGCAGATTTTTTTTTTTTTTTTTTTTTTTTTTTTTTTTTTTAGGAAGCCAGATGTACGAGATATATTTAGGGAGCAGAGGTACGGTGATTGTGTAGGGAGGGTAAAGTACGATGGATATATGAAGGCACAAGCATGTACGATATTTAGTAAAATGCGTACGAAGATCAGGGAGGAGAAAGTGC